>NC_143131.1:161451451-161752840 GCF_059928025.1 Delphinapterus leucas
CTCCCCGGTGACCCACTCCCCGCTGCTGCACCCCCGGGGCTTCCTGCGGCCTTCCGCCAGCCTGCCTGAGGAGGCCGAGGCCTGCCCACCCGCCGCAGCGTCGCCCCAGGGTGCACAGCCACCAGCTGCCCTGGGCTGTGTGCCCCGGCAGAGTGTCATCCAAAGCCTGTTCTACCAGCAGGTGGGCGAGGGCCCAGAGCTAGGGGGCCTGTCCGCAGGCAGCAGACGGCACCCCGCCCGGCGGCGGCACCTTCTCAAGGGTGGCTACTTCTCGGGCGTCCTGCCCGGCCTTCGAGAGCCACTGTGGGAGCACCGTGCGCTGGAGGAGGAGGCTGCCAGGGAGGAGCAGGCCACCCTGATGGCCGAAGCACCCTCCTTTGAGACCTCCCTGCGGATGCCCAGTGCAAGCACCCAGGAGGCCTCTGGCTTCAGCCGCTCCCTGGACCTTGACGGGCAGAACACAGCCAGACCCTCTGCCAAGGCCTGCAGCAAGGGGCAATGTTCCGCTCTGGGCCCCTCGAGCCTTCAGGGGGCCCACGGAGAGAGCATGCCGGGAGGGGATGCACATGCCAGGGAGAAGGAGCATCCAGAGGGGCCCCTGCAGGGGCTGAGGCTAATTCCGTCCACCGGTGGTGATGGGTGCTCCGCTCAGCAAGAGGGGTCATTGCAGGACAGCTGTGGAGGGCAGGCTGCCCCTTTCTTTCAACCCCAGAGGAGTCCTGCCCCCCAGGACTGTGGCACCCCTGCTGCTTTGGCACCACAACCTCCTGGCTCCTTCCCTCCAGGGCACTGCATAGAGCCGCTCTTGACATCCCCGAGCCCTTTCTTCTCAGGAAAGCCACAGGCCTCCCCCTCCCCAGCCCAAGCAAGCCCCCAGTCAGACTCTGAGAGAGGGCTGAAGGACACCCCTCTTGCCGGGAGGCCTGATCCACCCAAACCCCCAGAGCCAGCCTCCCATATGGGCATGGAGCCCGGCCCCTCCCTGGACACTGAAATTCTGTCCCAGGAGACAGAGGGCCTGTCCCAGGAGACAGAGGGCCTGTCCCAGTCTTCGCCCAGCCCACAGCGGCCTCAGAAGCTGGCGACCACACGGAAGTTCTCCCTGGGATTCCAAGGGGGCTACGCGGGGGTGGTGGGCTATGGCACCTTTGCCTTCGGTGGGGATGCCGGTGGCATGCTGGGTCAGGGGCCCCTGTGGGCCAGAATGTCCTGGGCTGCCTGTCAGTCCTCGGAAGAGGAGGAGGCAGGGGCCGAGAGCCCACCACCCCAGGCCAGCACAGTGCCTCTACCTGAGGGTGGCAGGGCCCTCCTGAGGGCCTCCCAGGAGGTGAGCTCACGGGAAGACTTAAGTGGGGGCTCTCAGGTGTCGCTCGTACAGATCCAGGACCTGTCCAGGGACCTGGAAGCGGCTGACACTGTGTCTCTGGACATCTCGGAGGTGGATCCTGCCTACCTCAATTTGTCTGATCTGTATGACATCAAATACCTCCCATTTGAGTTCATGATCTTCAAGAAGGTCCCCAAGCCTGTGGAGCCAGAGCTGCCACCCTCCCCTGAGTCTGAGGCTGGGGAGGAGCTGGCTGAGCTCCCAGAGGCCGCATGGCCGGGCATTCTGGGCCCTCCAGCAAGCCTGGAGATCACAGAGGAGCCAGAGGACATGGAGGCCCTGCTCGGGGAGGCTGCTGGTAGCAGGAAGCGCAAGTGGTCACCCCCTTCCAGCAGGCTCTTCCACTTCCCCGGGAGGCAATCACTGCTGGAGGAGTCCACAGAGCTGGGGCTACGCCAGAGAGTGAGGGCCTCGGTGGCCCACATCTCCCGCCTCCTGAGGGGCAGGCCTGAAGGTTACTACCCCCACCCTGCCCCAGGACTGGGCACATCCATGTTCCCCGCTCTGCACCTTGGGTCTCCTTGTCCAAAAGGACAGCTCAGGAGCTCACCTGAGTGATGCAGGAAGCCCTCCCCTGTCCCGGTGCTGCCCATACCTCCCGGGACACAGTGGCTTGTTTTCGAGGTCACCTTTGCAGCTTCGATCCCTCCCCATGTGCATGTGAGGCCCAGTTGTAATTCAACTGCGGTTACACCCCCGCGGAAGTAGGAACCAGACCAGCCCTCCCTGATCCTTGAGCCCTGGGCCCTCAGCCACGCCTCCCCAGGCACCTGTGGTCCCTTGAGCTGCTGCCCTTACCTGCCCGTGGTGGCCCTGCCTAGGATGGGCTGATGCTGATGGGGTAGGGAGGGTGGTGCCCTCTGCAGCAGATGTAGCTCGTTTTCAATAAGACTCCCTGGGATCTGGGCTTTTCTGCCACATGGAAATCCCACAGTTGGCCACAAGGGGCCCCAGAGCCTTCCTCCCATGCTCCCAGAGGAGCCAGGCCCCTAACGTGTGACCTCTCATGGCCACTTCCGTACTGCAGGTCTGGAGAAGGAGGGCCCCCCCAGGAAGAAGGCAGGCCTAGCTTCCTTCCGCCTATCAGGCCTGAAGAGCAGGGACCGAGGTGGGTATACTGCCCAGGGGCTGGGCCCCCACTGCAGCCCAAGGGACCTTACTGTGGGGAAAGGGAACCCTGCCAAGACAGTGCATGGGGGGAAGCTTACACCCATGGGGTCTTGAGTACACAGGGGGACTCTGGTGCCCCAGCAGTCACGGCCCTGCAGTCCTGGAAGCCTTCCTGGAGTAGGCGCTGGTGTTGGAGATGAGCCGGTTGGGGGTGGGGCTCATCTGTATCCCCACGGCGGAGTCCAGGCCTTGCTCTCAGGCTTAGGGTCACCTCTGAAAGCTCACCTCACCTCCCTTCCCCAGCACCATCGTTCCTAAGGGAGCTCTCGGATGAGATGGTGGTCCTGGGCCAATCTGTGACTCTGGCCTGCCAGGTGTCGGCCCAGCCAGTTGTACAGGCCACCTGGAGTAAAGGTAAAGAGCTCTCCTGAGGCTGAGGGGCAGGGGGGCATTACTCTCATTGTACAGAGGGAAACTGAGGCTCAGAGAGGGTGTGGGCCCCGGGTGTGACCATGAGGCAGGGCACCTGTGGGGAGCTTCCCTCGAGGTCCACTCTATCCTGTTGCAGACGGGGCTCTTCTTGAGAGCGGCAGCCGCCTCCTCATCTCCTCCACGCTCAAGAACTTCCAGCTTCTGACCATCCTGGTGGTGACTGCCGAGGACCTGGGCGTGTACACGTGCAGCGTGCGCAATGCGCTGGGGACGGCGGCCACCACAGCCATTCTCCGGAAGGCAGGTGCGTAGGCCGAGCAGGGCCCAAGGAATGTGATGCTCACCACCCAGGCATCCACATCCTGGCACTACCAGGGCCTGGAGGGGTCACAGAAGGCAGTAGCCGGCTCTGCAGACCGGGACTCCCGGGAGGGGATGCAGGAGGCATCCGGGAGGGGATGCAGGGTGACACAGCTGGCCAGGCCCTCTCCCTGACACCTCTTTGGGTGCTCCTCTCCTTGCATTTCCCACGGTACCTCCCTCCCTGTGTCTCCAGCAAATGCAGGAAGAGGCGGCTTCCCATTTTGTATCTCTATTATAGTCAAACCAGGCTCTCAAAACACAGCGCTGGGGTGTGTTTCTGGGGGAGCCAAGACAGAGGCTGCAGGCCTAGCTCTCAGACCTCTGACCTGGTCTCCAGAGGGGGCGAACCCCCACAAGCCCTGCACCGCAGCCCAGCAAAATAGAGGCCCCTCTGACTAGAGGCTGGGATTGGTGGCGGGCTGTGAGCAAGGGCCATTCCATGGGGTTCCTGGGCGGACACCTGTGGGAGGGGAGCCTGGCGGGGTTGGGTAGGGCAGACACCTCCTGAGGCCTCTCGGAGGAGAGACGCTGAGCCCCTCCTACTAGTCAGCACTGGAAGGGACCTCTGAATGAACTGGACCAAGTGAGGGTGGGCTCAGGGGCCTGGCAGCAGGCTGCAGGAGGATGAGGCAGGGCTGGCTGGGGCTCAGAGCTTCATTAGAGAGCCCCTGGGAGCCCGCCTCAGATTGCTGTCTGTGGGCCCTGCAGAGCGCCCCTCTTCCTCCCCACGCCCGGACATCGGGGAGGTGTATGCGGACGGGGTGCTGCTGGTCTGGAAGCCTGTGGAGTCATATGGCCCTGTGACCTATATTGTGCAGTGCAGCCTGGAAGGTATGGGGCCACTCCTGAATCCTCACATCCTGGGGGGCCCCAGGGTCGCTGTGGGGGGACAGTGGGGAAGCGCCTGGCTGCTCTGTGCCCCTGGGTGGCCTGCACGGGCCTCTCCACCCTGACATGGAGTGGGGAGGCCTTGGGCTGCCTCTCACCCGCTCCTGTGTGGCCCAGGCGGCAGCTGGAGCACGCTGGCCTCGGACATCTTTGACTGCTGCTATCTCACTGGCAAGCTTTCTCGGGGCGGGGTGTACACCTTCCGGACGGCCTGTGTCAGCAAGGCGGGCATGGGCCCCTACAGCAGCCCCTCGGAGCAGGTCCTCCTGGGAGGCCCCAGCCACCTGGGTAAGCCACTCTGCAGGGCTCTACAGAATGCGCCCTGCCACTTCAGTGAGTCACACGCTCACTTGGGATGGTTGGTTCTGCCTGCTAGGCCCCCCACCCACAAATGGCCTGAGGAATGAGAGGTCAGAGTGTTCGGGGGTTCAAAGAGGGCCCCCCTGTCTGGTTGCCTGGGAAGGGGTGATGGGAGAAAAGGCTGGGGGAGATGGGCCTGCAGGGGTGCCCTCCACCAGTCATCGGCTTCCCCTTCCCACAGCCTCTGAAGAGGAGAGCGGTGCCTCAGGGCCAGCCCAGCCGCTCCCCAGCAAGCAGACCTTCGCCTTCCAGACACAGATCCGAAGGTACGGGCCCTCCGGGGACAGCGCGTGGCAGCGTCATGGCCCCACTAGCTCTTCGTGCTCCCACCCCAGCCCCATCTTCTCTCCCCTCTGATCACTTCCACCTACATTTGCCTCAGTGCATCTGCCACCCGCTCCTGGACCTTCCCCCTGGGCTTGCTTCTCTGAGATTGGGGTCCGGCCTGGGCCACCGGGCGGGCTGGCTCCTCACCAGCCTGGCCCGTGCTTCCTCCCTAGGGGCCGCTTCAGCGTGGTGCGGCAGTGCCGGGAGAAGGCCAGTGGACGCGTGCTGGCTGCCAAGATCGTGCCCTGCCACCCTGAGGACAGGACTGCCGTGCTGCGGGAATACGAGACCCTCAAGGGCTTGCGCCACCCCCACCTGGCACAGCTGCAGGCTGCCTACCTCAGCCCCCGACACCTGGTCCTCATCTTGGAGCTGTGCTCTGGGCCTGAGCTGCTCCCTTGTCTGGCCGAGAGGTGAGAGGGCGGGGCCTGGCCTGGATTCGGGGCTCAGGACCTGGCCGCCAGCACTGTGGTCCACCTCTGGCCCACCTCCTGGCCCCGCCTGCACCGGCCAGCCAACCAGGGTGGCTCAGCAGAGCTGGGCCTTCCCTCCTAAGTCCAGCAGGAAAGTCTGGTGCTTCCCTGTGGCCCCTCAGCTGTGGACAAAGCCTGGGTGCCCCTCCCCACATGCCCCCTAACTGGCCCTCTGCCCCCAGGTCCTCCTACTCGGAATCAGAGGTGAAGGACTATCTGTGGCAGATGCTAACTGCTGCCCAGTACCTGCACGCCCAGGGCATCCTGCATCTAGACCTGAGGTCTGAGAACATGATTGTCACAGAGTACAACCTGCTCAAGGTCATCGACTTTGGAAATGCCCAGAGCTCCGCCCAGGAGAGGGTCCTGCCCGCGGAGAGGTTCAAGGACTACATGGAGACCATGGGTGCGCAGGGCACAGACACCAAGCCTGATCTGGGGGAGGGGTGTGGCAGGAGCAAGCCCTTCTCCCAGCCCTGTCTCCCTGCCTACTCCACTGCAAACACCCAGCCCCTCACCTGTGACCCCCACCCATGCTGTCCCCAGCTCCGGAGCTCCTAGAGGGCCAGGGTGCCCTCGCGCAGACCGACATCTGGGCCATAGGTGTCACGGCCTTCATTATGTAAGTCTCCACGTGCCCTGTGGACTGGGAGGGCTGGCTGGAAGGGCAGGCCTGGGGTGCTCTGAGGGTGACCCCAGGTCCCTGTGACTCCCATCCATTGAGGGTGACCTCAGTCACTTGACCCCCACCCACTCAGGTTGAGCGCTGACTACCCGGTGAGCAGCGAGGGAATGCGAGACCTGCAGAAAGGGCTGCGCAAGGGGCTCATCCAGCTGAGCCGCTGCTACGCGGGGCTGTCCGGGGGCGCTGTGGCCTTCCTCCGAAGCACGCTGTGCGCGCACCCCTGGTAGGCACCCCTACCTACCCTGCCCGGCCCATCCCCCTATGACCTGACCTGCCCGTCGTGGGCGGGAGCACGGCTAACGCCACCCTCCCCGCGCGCTCCAGGGGCCGCCCATGCGCATCCAGCTGCCTGCAGTGCCCGTGGCTGACCGAGGAGGGCCCCGCCAGCTCCCAGCCTGCGGCCGTGACCTTCCCCACCGCAAGTCTGCGCGCCTTCGTGAGAGAGCGCGAGAAGAGGCGGGCGCTGCTGTACAAAAAACACAACCTGGCCCAGGTGCGCTGAACGCCTGGCCCTGCGGGACCGCACCTCTCAGTCTTTCAGGACTCCCTTCATATGTATACACACATCAATAAAAAGCAGAACTGGATGAGGCGCTCTCTGTTTCATTATTTTGTTTGGGGGAGGGGGTGAGGGCCCTGCCACCTTCCTGGTGTTTGGGGGAGGGCAGAACTGCCCTTCTCTGTCCCGGCTGTGTGCCCGCAAAGACTTCATTAAGACTAGAGCCCTCTGAACCAGTTCAATGTGGAGGCAGCTCCATACTCTTGCGGGTGTGTGCGTTTCTACTAACCGTGTCAGTGCTGCATCAGACATGGACACAAGCCCAGGTAGTTTGCCGGGAAAACCTGATTGTGGGCACGTATCAAGGATTCTGACTTGTTCCACCACAGCACCATTCCTGCGGTGGGGGAGGAGCTCAAACTGGAGTGCGTGGACAGCAGACACTACCCTCTTAGTTCTCAGCGAGTCTCACGGACATGGTGACGGAGACATGCTGGTAAATCCAGCCCTCCTTGCTTTCCCCATCTCCAGACAACGGTGTCCGCACGCTGGACACCCACCCCTTAGATCTTACTTGAACACAAAACACTTCATCTAAAAACCGAACATCTCCAAAAGTGAACTGCCTCCCCGTCCAGCTCACACACACACACACACACACACACACTAACCTTCTGCAGACTCAGTAAACATGGCCACTCAACCAATCCTTAAGCCCAACCGCCTGGGTCCTGGGCACTGTGACCTTACATTGCCACATCAGCAGCTGACCCCACTGCATCCCCTCCTTGGTTCACCTGGCAAGGCAGGAATGGAGGTGGGAAGGGAGCCAAGGTGGGCGCAGGCTCTGTGCTCTCTTGGGCTGGTAGGGTTCTGCTGTTAGCAGAGAGGCTTCTCCCTTAGCTCTTCCCATCCGCATTCCTCCCAAACCCCACCCCACCGACGTGGCTCCATTAACAGCCCCACACCACTCTCCTATCCTCTGTGCTCTACCTATTCATCCCTCCCTCTCTCTTAACCCCTGGCAACCACTGAAAGGAGTTTTGTTTTTCCTTTTCTTTTTAACTATCTCCATAGTTTTGCCTATTCCAGAATGTCATACGGTTGGAATCATACGGTATATAGATTTTTCAGATTGGCTTCTTTCACTTAGTAATAATTTAAGGCTCCTCCAGTTGTTTCATGGCTTGATAGATAATTTTTTTCTTCAATTTTATTTTTGTAGTAATAAATTTATCATCTTAAGTATTTTAAGAGTACAGTTCAGTAGTTATATATTCATAATGATTGCAACCATCACCACCATTCATCCCCAGAACTCTTTTCATCTCATAAAACTGAAATTTTATATCCATTAAACAGTAACTCACCATTCTCCCCTCTCCTCAGCCCCTGGCACCCACCATTCTACTTTCTGTCTCTATGAATTTGACTACTCTAGGTATCTCATATAAGTGGAATCATACAATATTTGTCCTTTTGTGACTGGCTTATTCACTTAGCATAATGTCCTCAAGATCCATCCATGTTACAGCATATGGCGGAATTTCCTTCCTTTTGAAGGCTGAATAATACTCCATTGTATGTATATACCACATTTCACTTATCCATTGATGTACACTTGGGTTGCTTCCATGTTTTAGCTAGTGTGAATGTTGCTGCTATGAACATGGTGTACATTTATCTCTTCTAGACCCTGCTTTCAATCCTTTTGATTATATACCCAGAAGTGGAATATGGTAATTACATTTTTAACTTTTTGAGGGAACTCCCCAGGGTTTTCCACATTGGTTGTATCATTTACTTTCCCTCCAACAGCACAGGAGGTTTTCAGCTTCTCTACATCCTCATCAACATCTGCTGTTTTCTGTTTTTTTTTTTTTTTTTTTTATAGTAGGCCATTCTGATAGGCGTGAGGTAGTATCTCATCATAGTTTTGATTTGCATTTCCCTAGTGATCAGTGATACTGAGCACCTTTTCATGAATTTATTGGCCATTTGTATATCTTCTTTGTAGAAATAATCTATTGAACTCCTTTGCCCGTATTTGAATCATGTGGTTTGTGTTGTTGTTGAGTTTTAGGAATTTTTTATATATTTTGGATATTAATTCTTTAGATGTATGATTTGCAAATATTCTCTTCCATTCTGTGGATTGCCAGTTTACTTTGTGGATATTATCATTTGATACACAAATTTTTAAAGATTTACCTGAAGTCCACTTTGTCTTTTGTTGCTTACAACTTTTGTACCATAGTGAATAAATAATTACCAAGTTCAATGACAAGAAGATTTCACCCTAAATGTTTTCTCCTAAGAGTTTTATAGTTTTAGGTCTTACACTTAGGTCTTAGGTCCATTTTGAGTTAACTTTTGTATATGGTGTTCAGTAAGGGTCCAACTTCATTCTTTTGCATGAGGATATCCAGTTTTCCCAGCATCATTTGTTGGAAAGACTGTCCTTTCCCCATTGAATGGTCTTGGCACCCTTGTCAAAAATCATTTGACTATATATGCAAGAGTCTATTTCTGGGCTCTCTATTTTAATCCATTGGTGTATGTGTCTGTCTTTATGCCAGTACTACACTGTTCTGATTACTGTAGATTTTCAGTAAGTTTTGAAACCGGGAAGTGTGAATCCTCTAGCTCTGTTCTTTTTCAAGATTGCATTACCTATTGGGGTCCCTTAACTGCCATTGGATTTTAGGATAGGTTTTCTTATTTTCTGCAAAAAAAAATGTCATTGGGATACTGATGGGGATTGAATCGAATCTGTCAATTGCTTTGGGCATTATTGACATTTTAAAAATATTAGATCATTCAATCGATGAACATTGGATATGTTTCCAGTTATTTATGTCTTCTTTATTTCAACAAGGTTTTTTTAGTTTTCATTGTACAGTCTTTCACCTGCTTGATAAAGTTTATTCCTAAGTATTTTATTCTTTTTGATGCCACTGTAAACTGAATGTTTCCATAATTTTCTTTTCAGATTGTTCATTGTTACTGTATAGAAATGCAACAGATTGTTGTGTGTTGACTTTGTATCCTGCTACTTTGCTGAATTCATGTATTAGCTCTAACAGATCTTTTTGTGGAATCTTTAGGGTTCCTTACATATAAGATCTTATCATTTTCAAACAGGGATAATTTTATTTCTTTCTTTCCAATTTGGATTAATTTTATTTATTTTGCTTACCTAATTGCTCTGGCTAGAGCTTCTAGTACCATGCTGAATAGAAGTGGTGAAAGTGGGAATCCTTGTCTTGTTCCTGATCTTAAAGGGAAAAACTTTCAGTCTTTCATCATTGAGTATGATGTTCACTGTGAGTTTTTCATATATCACTGTTATTATGTTGAGGTAGTTTCCTACTTTGTTGTTGTTGGCCTTTTTTTTTTTATCATGAAAAGGTGTTGAATTTTGTCAAACGGTTTTTCTGCATTAAGATGATCACATGTTTTTCCTCCCTACATTATTTTAATTTAGAGATGGATCAATTTATGAATGTTAAACCATCCTTTCATTCCAGGAATGAGTCCCACTTGGTCTAGTGTATAATCCTTTTAACGTACTGTTGAATTCAGTTTGCTAGTATCTTGCTGAGGATTATTGCATCAGTATTCATCAGGGATATTGGTCTGTAGCTCTCTTGTGGTGCTTTTGTCTGCCTTTTATATCAAGTTAATGCTGGCCTCATAGAATAAGTTTGAGAGTGTTCTCTCCTCTTCATTTTCTGGAAGTTCATGGAGAATTTGTCTTAATCCTTCTTTAAATGTTTGCTAGCATTCACCAGTGAAGGCTTGTGGTTCTGTTTTTGTTTTTTTTCTTCCTTCAGAGGTTTTTGATTACTGATTCAACCTCCTTACTAGTTACAGGTCTGATCAGATTTTCTAGTTCTTCATGATTCAGTAGGTTGTGTGTTTCTAGGAATTTATCTATTTTTCTAGATCATCCAGCTTGTTTTGTACAATTGTTCATAGTATCTTATAATCCTTTTAATTTCTTTGGTATCATTTGTAATGTCGCCTCTTCATTTCTGATTTTTTGTCTTCATTCTTTATTTTCTTAGTCTATCTTAAGGTTTGTCAATTTTATCTTTTTTTTTAAAGTCTTTATTTCATTTTTTTCTATTGTTTTTATATTCTCTATCTCATTGATTTTTGCTCTTATTTCCTCCCTTCTTCTAGCTTGAGGTTTACTTTGATCTTCATTTTCTAGTACTTTAAGGAGAAAATATAGGTTGTTGATTTGAGAGCGTCATTCTTTTTTAGTGTAAGTGTTTACACCTATAAACCTCCCCCTTGGCACTGCTTTTGCTGCATTCCATATGTTTTGGTATGTTGCATTTACATTTTCATTTGTCTCAAGATATTTTCTCATTTCACTTTTGATTCCTTTTTTGACCCATTGGTTGTTTAAGAATGTTTTGTTCAATTTCCATATATTTGTGGATTTTCCAGTTTTTCTCTTTCTTCTACTATTGATTTCTAACTTTATTCCTTTGTGATTGGAAAAGATACTTTGCATGATTTCAATCTTTAAAAAAATTTAAGACTGGTTTTATAGCCTAACGTGTGATCTATCCTGGAGAATTTTCCATGTGCACATGAGAAATAAGTGTATTCTACTCCTGTTGTGTGGAGTATCCTATATATACATATCTGTTATGTGCAGTTGGTCTACAGTATCATTCATGCTTACTATTGCCTTATTGAGCTTTTGTCCGGCTATCCATTATTGAAACTGCGGTATTAAAGTTTTCTACTACTGTTGTAGATTTGCCTATTTCTCCCTTCAATTATGTCAGTGTTTGCTTCATATACTTAGAATTTCTGCTGTTTGGTGTATGTACATTTACAATTCTTACATCTTGGTGAATTAAGTTTTTCTTCATTATATGATGTTCTTTTTTGTCTCTTGTGAAGGTTTTTAAATTAAATTCTATTTTGTCTGTTATTAGTATAGCCACCCCTGCTCTTTTTTGGTTAGTACTTGATGGACCATCCTTGAACTTTTAACTTCTGTACATTTGTAGATCTAAAGTGAGTCTCCTGTTGACAGCAAGAGTCAAATCCAATTGTTGTATCCATTCAGTTGATCTATGTCTTTTTATAGAGAAGTGTAATCCATTTTCATTTAAAGTAATTAATGATAGAGAGGACTTATTATTGACATTTTGCTATTTGTTTTCTGGTATTGTATTGTAATATTTCTGTTATTTGTATTGTAGTTTTTTGTCCCTCATTTCCTCTCCTTCTTCCTTTCTTTGTGTTTCATTAATTTTTATAGTGAAAAAAATTCACTATAAAAATTGTTGTGAAAAAATGAGAAGTGATTCCCTTCTCATTTATTTTTTGTATATTCTAAGAATATTTTATTTATACGTGTGATTGGGATTACATAAAACAGTTTAAAGTTATAACATCTATTTTAAGCTGATAACAACTTAATTTAAATAACATACAAGAAATCTACACCTTTACAGTTCCACCCCCATTTTATGATATTGATTTCACAAATTATATCTCTCTATATTATACCCATTAAGATAAATGTACAATTATTTTTATATTTATCTTTTAGATCCTATAAAAGAATTTAAAGTGGAGTTACGAACTAGAATTACGATAATACAGATTTTAATATTTGTCCATATTATCTTTACCACATAACTCATTACTTTTGTATGGCTTCAAGTTACTGTCTAGTGTCCTTTCATTTTAACTTGAAGGACTTCCTTTAGCATTCTTGTAGGGCAGGTCTAGTGGTAATAAATGCCATCAGCCTTTGTTTATCTGGAAATGTCAAAAGTTCTCCATTTTTGACTGACAGTTTTTCTGGATACTGTATTTTGTGTTTCAACACTTTGAATATATCATACTACTGTTTTCTGAACTGCAAAATTTCTGCTGAGAAATCTGCCTATAATCTTATAAAGACTCCCTTTACATGATGGGTAACTTTTCTTTTACTGCTATCAAGACTCTCTTTTTGTCTTTGACATTTGACTCACACATGTCTTGGTGTGAGTTTCTGTGGATTTATCTTAGATTGAATTTGTTGAACTTTTTGAATTTGTATGTCTATTTCTTTCCTCAAATTTTGGCTGTTTTCAATTGCTATTTCTTCAGATAATGTCTGCTCATTTCTCTCTCTCTTCTTTATTGGAACTCCAGTAGTGTGCATGTTAGTCCACCTGATGGTGTCCTACAAGTTCCTTAGGCTCTGTTCATGTTCTTTGTTCTTGTTTCCTCCCTTTTTGCTCCTGATTAGATAATTTTAAATGATCTGTCTTTAACTTTACTGATTCTCTCTTCTGCCTGTTCAAGTATACAGTTGAACCCCTCTAGTAAATATTTTCAAATAATTTATTGTGTTCTTTACCTCCAGAATTTCTGTTACATTCATTTTTATAATTTCTGTCTCTTTGTTGGTATTCTCATTTTGTTCATGCATCATTTTCCTGACTTTGTTTAGTCAACTATCTGTGTTCTCTTTTAACTCATTGAACATCTTTAAGACAGTTGATTTAAATTCTTTATCTAGTAACTCAGAGACCTATGTTTCTTTAGAGTCAGTTTCTGGAGATTAATTTTGTTTCCTTGAATGGGCTATGTTTCCTTTTTCTTTGTGTGCTTTGTGATCTTTTGTTGAGATTTGGGCATGTAAAAATAGTCACCTCTCCAAGTCTTTATGGACAGACTTCATAAAAGGGTAGACCTTTACTTATCAGCTTGGCATAGAGGCCAGGTGCTTTTAAACCTTTTCTGGGGTTGCTGTTTTCTTTTGTTCCAGTTCCTGGTAAATACAGTTGCTTTTAAATGCCTTTGATTACCTAATATTTTCTCCCCTGTGTCTTCTCAGAATCCTAGCATTTCTCTTGTGTTCCTCTGCCTATACTCTCTTGCCCCAAGGCACACATGTAACTATAGACTTCTTGCAGCTCTAAGGCACCACAGTGCCAACTACTTCTTTCAGCAGCCTCCAACCAGGTATCCAACTATGCCACCATTTCCTTCAGTACTTCAAGTCAGTATAGACAGAAACCACTCCCTCAGGCAGCCCCCAGACAAGCGAGAATGTTGCAAGCCATTTCCAGTGTTTTCTTTTTAATCCAAAGTGAGGAGCTGGGAATAGAGCAGGTTCCGTTTGATTGAGCTGTCCTGCGCCAGAAAGGGGAAGAGGCAAGGGTAAGAAAATGCCACAAAATGTCCTTTTTATGGATTTCTTCACATTGTCTACATAGACAATCAAGTCATTTGCGATGAGGGCCAGTTTTATTTTTTCTTATCTGTACACTTTTTTTAAAACATATTTATTGGAGTATAATTGCTTTATATCGTGTTAGTTTCTGCTGTATAACAAAATAAATCAGCTATATGTACACATATATCCCTATATATCCTCCCTCTTGCATCTCCCTCCCACCCTCCCTATCCCACCCCCTAGGTGGTCACAAAGCACCGAGCTGATCTCCCTGTGTAATGCTGCTGCTTCCCACTAGCTATCTATTTTACACTTGGTAGTGTATATATGTCAACGCCACTCTCTCACTTCGTCCCAGCTTACCCTTCCCCCTCCCCGTGTCCTCAAGTCCATTCTCTAGTAGGTCTGCATCTTTATTCCTGTCCTGCCCCTGGGTTTGTCAGACCATTTCTTTTTTATTTTTAGATTCCATATATATGTGTTAGCATACGGTATTTGTTTTTCTCTTTCTGACTTACTTCTCTCTGTATGACACATTCTAGGTCCATCCACCTCACTACAAATAACTCAATTTCGTTTCTTTTTATGGCTGAGTAATATTCCATTGTATATATGTGCCACAGCTTCTTTATCCATTCATCTGTCGATGGACACTTAGGTTGCTTCCATGTCCTGGCTATTGTAAATAGTACTGCAATGAACATTTTGGTACATTTCTCTTTTTGAATTATGGTTTTCTCAGGATACATGCCCAGTAATGGTATTGTTGGGTCGTATGTTAGCTCTATTTTTAGTTTATTAAGAACCTCATACTGTTCTCCATAGTGGCTGTACCAATTTGCATTCCCACCAACAGTGCAAGAGGGTTCCCTATTCTCCACACGCTCTCCAGCACTTATTGTTTGTAGATTTTTTGATGATGGCCACTCTGACTGGTGTGAGGTGGTACCTCATTGTAGTTTTGATTTGCATTTCTGTAACAATTAGCTATATTGAGCATCCTCTCATGTGTTTGTTAGCAATCTGTATATCTTCTTTGGAGAAATGTCTATTTAGGTCTTATGCCCATTTTTGGATTGGGTTGTTTGTTTTTTGGACATTGAGCTGCATGAGCTGCTTGTATATTTCGGAGATTAATCCTTTGTCAGTTGCTTCATTTGCAAATATTTTCTCCCATTCTGAGGGTTGTGTTTTCCTCTTGTTTATGGTTTCCTTTGCTGTGCAAAAGCTTTTAAGTTTCATTAGGTCCCATTTGTTTATTTTTGTTTTTATTTCCATTTCTCTTTGAGGTGGGTCAAAAAGGATCTTGCTGTGATTTATGTCATAGAGTGTTCTGCCTATGTTTCCCTCTAAGAGTTTTATAATCTCTGCCCTGACATTTAGGTCTTTAATACATTTTGAGTTTATTTTTGTGTATGGTGTGAGGGAGTGTTTTATTTTCATTCTTTTACATGAGGCTGTCCAGTTTTCTGAGCACCATTATTGAAGAGGCTGTCTTTTCTCCATTGTATATTCTTGCCTCCTTTATCAAAGATAAGGTGACCATATGTGTATGGTTTTATCTCTGGGCTTTCTATCCTGTTCCATTGATCTATATTTCTATTTTTGTGCCAGTACCATACTGTCTTGATTACTGTAGCTTTGTTGTACAGTCTGAAGTCCAGGAGCCTGATTCCTCCAGCTCCGTTTTTCTTTCTCAAGGTTGCTTTGGCTATTTAGGGTCTTTTGTGTTTCCATACAAAACTTTTTGTGAAAATTTTGTTCTAGTTCTGTGAAAAACGCCATTGGTAGATTGATAGGGATTACACTGAATCTGTAGATTGCTTTGGGTAGTATAGTCATTTTCACAATGTTGATTATTCCAATCCAAGAATATGGTATATCTCTCCATCTGTTTGTATAGTCTTTAATTTCTTTCATCAGTGTCTTATAGTTTTCTGCATACAGGTCTTTTGTCTCCTTAGGTAGGTTTATTCCTAGGTATTTTATTCTTTTTCTTGCAATGGTAAATGGGAGGGTTTCATTAATTTCTCTTTCAGATTTTTCATCATTAGTGTATAGGAATGCAAGAGATTTCTGTGCATTAATTTTCTATCCTGCTACTTTACCAAATTCATTGATTAGCTTTAGTAGTTTTATGGTAGTATCTTTAAGATTCTCTACGTATAGTATCATGTCATCTGCAAACAGTGACAGTTTTACTTCTTTTCCGATTTGGATGCATTTTATTTCTTTTTCTTCTCTGATTGCTGTGGCTAAAACTTCCAAAACTATGTTGAATAATAGTGGTGAGAATGGGCAACCTTGTCTTGTCCCTGATCTTAGAGGAAATGGTGTCAGTTTTTCACCATTGAGAACAAAGTTGGCTGTGGGTTTTTCATATATGGCCTTTATTATGTTGAGGTAAGTTCCCTCTATGCCTACTTTCTGCATGGTTTTTATCATAAATGGGTGTTGAATTTTGTCAAAAGCTTTTTTCATCATTGAGATGATCATATGGTTTTTCTCCTTCAAGTTGTTAATATGGTTTATCACATTGATTGATTTGCATATATTGAAGAATCCTTGAATTCCTGGGATAAACCCCACTTGATCATGGTGTATGATCCTTTTAATGTGCTGTTGGATTCTGTTTGCTAGTATTTTGTTGAGGATTTTGGCATTTATGTTCATCAGTGATATTGGCCTGTAGTTTTCTTTTTTTGTGACATCTTTGTCTGGTTTTGGTATCAGGGTGATGGTGGCCTTGTAGAATGAGTTTGGGAGTGTTCCTCCATCTGTTATATTTTGGAAGAGTTTGAGAAGGATAGGTGTTAGTTCTTCTCTAAATGTTTGATAGTATTTGCCTGTGAAGCCATCTGACCCTGGACCTTTGTTTGTTGGAAGAATTTTTATCACAGTTTCATTTTCAGTGCTTGTGATTGGTCTGTTTATATTTTCTATTTCTTCCTGGTTCAGTCTCGGAAGGTTGTGCTTTTCTAAGAATTTGTCCATTTCTTCCAGCTTGTCCATTTTATTGGCTTATAGTTGCTTGTAGTAATCTCTCATGATACTTTGTATTTCTGCAGTGTCAGTTGTTACTTCTCCTTTTCCATTTCTAGTTCTGTTGATTTGAGTCTTCTCCCTTTTTTTCTTGATGAGTCTGGCTAATGGTTTATCAATTTTGTTTATCTTCTCAAAGAACCAGCTTTTAGTTTTATTGATCTTTGCAACTGTTGCCTTCATTTCTTTTTCATTTATTTCTGACCTGATCTTTATGATTTCCTTCTTTCTGCTAACTCTGGGTTATTTTTGTCCTTCTTATTCTAATTGCTTTAGGTGTAAGTTTAGGTTGTTTATTTGAGATACTTCTTGTTTCTTGAGGTAGGATTGTATTGCTATAAACTGCCCTCTCAGAACTGCTTTTGCTGCATCCCATAGGTTTTTGGTCATCATGTTTTGATTGTCATTTGTTTCTATGTATTTTTTGATTTCCTCTTTGATTTCTTCAGTGATCTCTTGGTTATTTGGTAGCATATTGTTTAGGCTCCATGTGTTTGTATTTTTTACATTTTTTTTTCTGTAATTGATATCTAGTCTTATAGCATTGTGGTCAGAATAGATACTTGATACAATTTCAATTTTCTTACATTTACTAAGGCTTTATTTGTGACCCTAGATATGATCTATCCTGGAGAATGTTCCATGAGCACTTGAGAAGAAAGTGTATTCTGTTTTTTGGATGGAATGCCCTATAAATATCAATGAAGTCCATCTTGTTTAATGTGTCATTTAAAGCTTGTGTTTCCTTATTTATTTTCATTTGGGATGATCTGTCTATTGGTGAAAGTGGGGTGTTAAAAGTCCCTACTATTATTGTGTTACTGTTGATTTCCCCTTTTATGGCTCTTAGCATTTGCCTTATGTATTGAGGTGCTCCTCTGTTGGGTGCATAAATATTTACAATTATATCTTCTTCTTGGATTGATCCCTTGATCATTATGTAGTGTCCTTCTTTGTATCTTGCAGTAGTCTTTATTTTAAAATCTATTTTGTCTGATATGAGAATTGCTACTCCAGCTTTCTTTTGATTTCCATTTGCATGGAATATCTTTTTCCATCCCCCCACTTTCAGTCTGTATGTCTCCCTAGGTCTGAATTGGGTCTTTTGTAGACAGCACATGTACAGGTCTTGTTTCTGTATCCATTCAGCCAGTCTATTTCTTTTGGTTGGAGCATTGAATCCATTTACATTTAAGGTAATTATTGATATGTATGTTCCCATTACCATTTTCTTAATTGTTTTAGGTTTGTTATTGTAGGTCTTTTCCTTCTCTTGTGTTCTCTGCCTAGAGAATTTTCATTAGCATTTGTTGTAGAGCTGGTTTGGTGGTGCTGAATTCTCTCAGCTTTTGCTTGTCTGTAAAGGTTTTAATTTCTCCATCAAATCTGAATGAGATCCTTGCTGGGTAGAGTAATCTTGGTTGTAGGTTTTTCCCTTTCATCACTTTAAATATGTCCTGCCACTCTCTTCTGGCTTGCAGAGTTTCTGCTGAAAGATCGGTTGTTGGGCTTCCTTGGTGGCGCAGTGGTTGAGAGTCCACCTGCCGATGCAGGAGACATGGGTTCGTGCCCCGGTCAGGGGAGATCCCACATGCCATGGAGCGGCTAGGCCTGTGAGCCATGGCCGCCAAGCCTGCACGTCCGGAGCCTGTGCTCTGCAACGGGAGAGGCCACAACAGTGAGAGGCCCGTGTACCGCAAAAAAAAAAAAGAGAAAAAAAAAGAAAAAAGAGATCAGCTGTTAACCTTATTGAGATTCCATTGTATGTTATGTGTTGCTTTTCCTTTGCTGCTTTTAATATTTTTTCTTTGTATTTAATCTTTGATAGTTTGATGAATATATGTGTTGGCGTGTTTCTCCTTGGATTTATCCTGTATGGGACTCTGCACTTCCTGGACTTGAATAACTACTTCCTTTCCCATGTTAGGGAAGTTTTCAACTATAATCTCTTCAAATATTTTCTCAGACCCTTTCTTTTTCTCTTCTACTTCTGGGGCCCCTATAATCCAAATGTTGTTGCATTTAACATTGTCCCAGAGGTCTCTCAGACTGTACTCAATTCTTTTCATTCTTTTTTCTTTATTCTGCTCTGCGGTCATTATTTCCATATTTTATCCTCCAGGTCACTTATCTGTTCTTCTACCTCAGTTATTCTGCTATTGATTCCTTCTACAGAATTTTAAATTTCTTTTATTGTGTTGCTCATCATTGTTTGTTTACTCTTTAGCTCTTCCAGGTCCTTGTTAATCATTTCTTTTATTTTCTTCATTCTATTTCCATGATTTTGGATCATCTTTACTATCATTACTCTGAATTCTTTTTCAGGTAGACTGCCTATTTCCTCTTCATTTGTTTGGTCTGGTGGGTTTTTACTTTGCTCCTTCATCTGCTGCATATTTCTCTGTCTTCTCATTTTGTTTAACTTACTGTGTTTGGGGTCTCCTTTTCACAGACTGCAGGATCGTAGTTCTCATTGTTTTCGGTGTCTGTCCCCAGTGGGTGAGATTGGTTCAGTGGCTTGTGTTGGCTTCCTGGTGGAGGGAACTGGTGCCTGTGTTCTGGTTGGTGGGCTGTATCTTGTCTTTCTGTTGGGCAGGACTGCGTCTGGTGGTGTGTTTTGGGGTGTCTGCAACTGTATTATTATTTTAGACAGCCTCTCTGCTAATGGGTGGGTTTGTGTTCCTGTCTTGCTAGTTGTTTGGCATAGGGTGTCCAGCACTGTAGCTTGCTGGTTGTTGAGTGGAGTTGGGTCTTAGCATAGAGATGGATATCTCTGGGAGAGCTTTCGCCGTTTGATATTACATGGAGCTGAGAGGTCTCTGGTGAGCCAATGTCCTGAACTCATCTCTCCCACCTCAGAGGCACAGGCCTGACACCCGGCCAGAGCACCAAGACCCTGTCAGCCACACAGCTCAGAAGAAAAGGGAGAAAAAAAGAAAGAAAAAAAGAAAGAAAATAAAAAGAAATAAAGTTATTAAAATAGAAAAATTTTTAAATTATTGAAAATAAAAAAATTAAAAAGCAATTTAAAAAAAGAAAGAAAGAAAGAAGAGAGCAACCAAACCAAAACTCAAATCCACCAATGATCAGAAGTGCTAAAAATTATATTAAAAAACAAAACCAAAAACAAAAACGGACAGACAGAACCCTTGGACAAATGGTAAAAGCAAAGATATACAGACAAAATCACACAAAGAAGCATACACATACACTCTTACAAAAAGAGAAAAAGGAACAAATATATATATTTATATATATAAAAAAAGGAAGAGATCAATCAACTCAATAAACAAATCTACCAATGATAATAAACTCTAAATACTAAACTAAGAAAAACCTAAAACTAGAAACCAGTCAGTCGCATACAGCAAACCCCAAGTCTACAGTTGTTCCCAAAGTCCACCTCCTCAATTTTGGGATGATTCGTTGTCTATTCAGGTATTCTGCAGATGCAGCGTTCATCAAGTTGATTGTGGAGATTTAATCCGCTGCTCCTGAGGCTGCTGGGAGAGATTTCCCTTCCTCTTCTTTGTTCACACAGCTCCTGGGGTTCAGCTTTGGATGGGCCCCGCCTCTGTGTGTAGGTCACCTGAGGGCGTCTGTTCCCGCCCAGACAGTATGGGGTTAAAGGAGCAGCTGATTAGGAGGCTCTGGCTCACTCAGGCGCAGGGGTGGGGGGGTGGGGGTGGGGTACGGAATTCCGGGCGAGCCTGGGACGGCAGAGGCCAGCGTGACGTTTCAACAGCCTGAGGTGCACCGTGTGTTCTCCTGGGGAAGTTGTCCCTGGCAGTGGCGGGCTGCACAGGATCCCGGGAGGGGAGGTGTGGATAGTGACCTGTGCTTGCACACAGGCTTCTTGGTGGCTGCAGCAGCAGCCTTAGCGTTTCATGACCATCTCCTTGTCCGCGCTGATAGCCGCGGCTCGTGTCTGTCTCTGGAGCTCGTTTAGGCGATTCTTTGAATCCCCTCTTCTCGCGCACCCTGAAACAATGGTGTCTTGCCTCTTAGGCAGTTCGAAGCATTTTCCTGGACTCCCTCCTGGCTAGCTGTGGCGCAGTAGCTCCCTTCAGGCTGTGTTCACGCAGCCAACCCCAGTCCTCTCCCTTGGGATCTGACCTCTGAAGCCCGAGCCTCAGCTCCCAGCCCCTACCCATCCCGGCGAGTGAGCAGACAAGCCTCTCAGACTGGTGAGTGCTGGTTGGCACTGATCCTCTGTGCAGGAATCTCTCTGCTTTGTCCTCTGCACCCCAGTTGCTGCGCTCTCCTCCATGGCTCCAAAGCTTCCCCTCCACCACCGCCCCCCTCCACCCCCCCCATCTCTGCCAGTGGCGGGGCTTCCTAGTTTGTGGAAACATTTCCTCCTTCACAGCTCCCTCCCACTGGTGCAGGTCCTGTCCCTATTCTTTTGTCTCTGTTCATTCTTTTTTCTTTTGCCCTACCCAGGTACGTGGGGAGTTTCTTGCCTTTTGGGAAGTCTCAGGTCTTCTGCCAGCGTTCTGTAGGAGTTGTTCCACATGTAGATGTATTTCTGATGTATTTGTGGGGAGGAAGGTGATCTTCATGTCTTACTCCTCCACCATCTTGAAGGTCTCCCCCGGCCAAGTGACATTCTTGGCCAACTAGACTTCAGGTCCTGCAAAAGAGCCTCTGTGAAATATTCAAGTTCCGTGGGGAGTAAAAATGAGAAATAGGAGAGATATTTGGGACAAATGCAGAGACTGGGTTGAGCAGAAGGTACAGCAGGAAGCAAGATGCTTTCTCACCAGGATATTTATAATCTCAAGATATTGATTTATCTAGGTCTCTTGAAGGGAAACAGACAAAACTGTTATGCAGACAACACAGTTCTTGGTGACCATCCATGGCCACAATCATTGGGAACCCTAAAAATGCTTGCTTTAGGGTAATTTCTCCCTGACCACTAATAAAGGAGATAGAGCATAGATGACTTTCTTTGCATACCAGCTGTTTAAGTACTCAATTTGCAGGCAAATAGAGTATGTGTAATTTATGATTATGCTTTGTCTCCTGCATTCTCCTTGCTAACAGCCTTGGGGCCCAGGGCTGGCCCGGGATAAGTTTTAAAGAAAAACATGAACTCTCTCCTTTATGAAGCCATTAGAAGGTGTCAGACTGCTCAAGCTCCTCAGATAACAGTGTTCTTAGAGCAAGGGTCAGACCCTCATGGTGAACACTTTCTGCTCTTGTTTACCTCCTTATTAGCCATAAGATTTGTGATGGTTTGAACAAACAAATTAAATTTTGAGATTTTGTGGAAAGAGCAGTTAAAGAGTCTTTAGAGGATTATTGATAATGAAGGAGCATGTTTTGCTCCAAAGTATTGCAAATGGTTGTTTTCTAATCATTCAAGAAAAATTTACCCAAAATAATAGAAGGAATATTGGTATAAGTTCTTATTTACTTAGAACATTTAAAATATGAAACTGAATTTTAAAATAGAATCTCAAATTTATTCCCGTCTCCCATGAATATGAGTCAGTAATTAACTCTACAAAGATGTGACTGCTGGAAGAAACTGTGATACCTCAGTTATCAAAGATATCCAGAAAAAAAGAGTTCTGATGTAGCAAGAGCTGTAATCATATTAAATAAAAAGGCAATCATGATTATCTGTTAACTTTCATTACTACATTATAAATTTAAATATATTTTATTATAGAAGAGGGAAATAATTTTTCCTTTACCCTTCTTAGCTCTTGGCTGAGACCACCCTGTAATAAAAGACAGATTAACAGAAGAAAAAAAAACTAATTACATATGTATGTATGTATGGGAGCCCCACAAAAATATGAGATTCAAAAGGCAGCCAGGATTTGAGGCTATATACCATCCTGAGCTAAAGAAAGGGACAGGGTCTGGGGCTTCTAGGTGGGAAGGCAATTGATGAGAAGGTGAGAAGAGCAAACAAAGTTGCCTTGCCATGCAGATAAGACTCTCAGGTGTAAAGTTGTCTCTGGTAGGAGCTCTCTTTCTGGTACAGGCACCCTTTCTAAAGTAAATGTCCCTCACAAAAGGGTAACTTCTATTTTGTTTTCAGAACATCTATGTAAGCTGTTTCACAAAGTTACCAGTTCAGCATAATCCTTATGCCAAAGAGGCATATTTTGGGTGGCCCATTCTGCTCCCCTTTATTTCCACTGTCGACTGAAAACAATGCACAACGTGAGAGTTGTGAGTTAAGTTTTATTTGGGGCATAATGGAGATTATAGCCTTGCAGACAGCATTTCTGATAGCTCTGAGAAACTGCTCTGAAGAGGTAGTGGGGGAAGGTCAGTATATATGTGATTTTGGTGAAGGGAGAGTACATGCAATCAAGCA
Organism: Delphinapterus leucas; assembly: GCF_059928025.1. NCBI lineage: Eukaryota > Metazoa > Chordata > Mammalia > Artiodactyla > Monodontidae > Delphinapterus > Delphinapterus leucas. The sequence goes on from NC_143131.1 coordinate 161,474,565, forward strand.
CACAATTTTTGCAGAAGGTTGCTATTAGTCATAAGGAGCAGACGTCACCATGAAGGATTTTAGTGTTTTCTAGATATGAGGAGATGCAAGAATTGGGCTCATTAAATCTTCTCCTGAAAATTATCTGAAGACCTGTTCTGCCAGTTTTTCCTAGAGCACAGAGTGCCTCATTCCTGGCCTCCACCCAGAATTCCTTTCAGGGGGTGTTGAAGGTCAGCAGCTACAGCAGCTCATGATTTAATCCTTGTAGAGGTAAATGGCAAGTGCCAATGGCAAGTGCCAACTTGTAGTTGACACCACATTTGAAACTTCCCCAATGAAGTTTCACTGTCCAGAGCTGAGTTGTTAGGTTGTTTCACCTCAATGAACTGGTTTCTTAGTCCTGGGAATAGATCAGTTCAGTTAAACGGTGTGTCTCATTTCAGGAGGGGGTATTGCTGGTGAGCTCCCAAAGCTATGCCTCTAGTGCAAGCAATCAAGTATTTAATAAGAGGTATTTCTATTGAAACAAAACAAACCCCCCCACAAAATTAATGGTTGGAGCAAATTATAAATCCAGTTTCTGAGTCCTGAGGACAGCCAATTGAGAAGATTTCTAGATGTTGGACTCAAAGCATGTTTTGCAGTTTGAATGTATCCAATGATGTCATTGGATGTTCCAGTGAACATCCTGAGTGTGCCACACAGCAACAGGCAAGGTTGTCTACATGTGTTCTGCCATGGAGATTTCTCTGAAGTTTATATCAAGTCATCCAGCTTCAGTTTTGCAGGGCTTCAGGAAAAGGGCAGTTTTTAAAGTGATTCCAAGTCAAAATGGTGGAAGAAAATTGGAAATGTAAGTTTGGAGAGTTGTGGTCAAATATTGGAGAGAACTAGAAATCAGGATCCGGTCCAGTTTATAGGTAGATAGGTAGATAACAAAACCTCAAAGGCAATGAATAAGACTAGAATCAGATAACAATGGCAGTGTGTTATAGTTTTCTACTGAAACATGATTTTCTTCTCTACAATCACCCCATTTCTACCATAGATAACCAAAGTAAGACAAATTTGTTTGTAAATTTGTTTGCAAAATTTCCAACATGGCCGGATTATTTACGTAAGTGCAGCAAGAATAGTGATGACTATACAGGCTCTTTTAAAGTCTGCTTTGCTGGACCTTTTCATAAACAATCTCAGATTGGACTCTTAAAAGTCTCTTGAGGCTAAGAAGCCAAGCCAAGACTCACCATCAGACTTCTCTTGCAATACCTACAAATTTGGGTGAATTCTTCTCTTCTTGAGACCCCCCAAATATCCTGAGGTTCCTAGGGCTGCCAGGAAGTGACCTTCTTTATTCACCTGGTAAGGCTTCCAGGAACCCTGTAAGCAAGGCCCCAGGGAGTTTCCAAGGGGCTTTATTGGCTCTATAAAGTCAACCTTAGTTTCTTAAAGCTGTTGGATCATATCTGAGTTTATGTGCATTCTCAAATATGACATTCCAATCAATGCCTTGGTAATATAACCAGTGTTTTCCATTGTGTCCTGTTACAGGAGGACAGATTCTTATTGAACTTATGCAAATAACTTCATTGCCACGAAAATAAGAATACTCAATAAGAGTTTCTGAATTCTAGGGGGGTCAGGTAGGGAAAAAAATGAATGTTTCAATTCCATTTACAATGGTATAATTTACAAAATTACCGTAAGTTAAAAAATTGCTTAAGAGAAAAAGTTTCCATAAATTTGGAAAAACAAAAAATTAAAGAACCAGTGATGTTTTCAAGAAAAAGACAGGAAAATTATAATCATTCTCATTAGTTCATTCAGTCACATTTAATTAATTCTCATTGATCTTGATCTTCTGTTACCAGTTTTATAAATCCATCAGTGTCTCCATTAGAGTTCTGTAAATTCTTACCCAGTTCAGTGATATCTGAAAGTTATCAGAACTTGTCAAAGTTCTTTCCAAGAATCTCTTTGAAGACAAGCACTTTTGCAAGCATATGAATAAAACAATAACTCTCAATAAATGACAAAGGAGCTTTAAAAAGGCCATGGTTAAAAATCTGATGAAAGTTCATTACAATGCAATTGATAAGGAAATTTTGTTATTTCTGTGACATACATTTTAGGATAATAACCACAATTATGACATATAACACTATACCAGGACACATCAGATTTCTAGGAATTCGTACAATTTCTGGAATACATATTAATAACATACATCCATACAAATATAACCTAAAGAAGTTTTAGCATCACTTATTTGACAATGCTTCCCATATAATTTAATATATCAAATAGACTGAATTAGTTTAATCTCTCTTTTTTATAAGGAGAGAGAAAAAGTCTTTTGAGTTATTTCAGGGTCCCTCTGGGAAAATCTCAAAGTTAGTCCAAGGTCAAAAAAACTTCATTAAGAATTTGATTTGGGGGTGTTTGTTAAAAATATCAAAAGGCCATTCTGACAGGTGTGAGGTGATACCTCACTGTTGTTTTGATTTGCATTTCTCTAATAATTAGTGATGTTGAGCATCTTTTCATGTGTCTTTTGGCCATCTGTATGTCTTCTTTGTAGAAATGTCTATTTAGGTCTTCCGCCCGTTTTTTGATTGGGTTGTTTGGTTTTTGATATTGAGCTGCATGAGCTATTTGTATATTTTGGAGATTAATCCCTTGCTGGTCGCATCATTTGCAAATATTTTCTCTCATTCTGTGGGTTGTCTTTTCATTTTGTTTATGGTATCCTTTGCTGTGCAAAAGCTTTTAAGTTTAATTGGGTCCCATTTGTTTATTTTTGTTTTTATTTCCATTACTCTGGGAGATGGATCAGAAAAGATCTTACTGTGATTTATGTCAAAGAGTGTTCTGCCTATGTTTTCCTATAAGAGTTTTATAGTATCCAGCCTTACATTTAAGTCTTTAATCCATTTTGAGTTTATTTTTATGTATCGTGCTAGTGAGTGTTCTAATTTCATTCTTTTACATGAAGCTGTCAAGTTTTCCCAGCACCATTATTGTAGAGACTGTCTTTTCTCCATTGTATATTCTTGCTTCCTTTGGCATAGATTAATTGACCATAGATTTATTTCTGGGCTTTCAATCCTTTTCCATTGATCCATATTTCTGTTTTTGTGTCAGTATCATACTGTTTTGATGACTGTAGCATTGTAGTATAGTCTGAAGTCAGGGAGCCTGTTCCTCCAGTTCCATTTTTCTTTCTCAAGATTGCTTTGGCTATCTGGGTCCTTTTTTGTCTTCATACAAATTGTGAAATGTTCTTCTACCTCTGTGAAAAATGTCATTGGTAATTTGATAGGGATTGCATTGACTCTCTAGATTGCTTTGTGTAGTAAAGTCATATTGACAATATTGATTCCTCCAGTCCAAGAACATGGTATATCTCTGCATCTGTTTGTGTCCTCTTTGATTTCTTTCATCAGCATCTTATAGTTTTTTGAGTACAGGTCTTTTGCCTCCTTAAATAGGTTTACTCCTATTGTTTTTGTTGTGATGGTAAATGGAATTGTTTCCTTAATTTCCTTTCTGATCTTTCATTTTTAGTGTATAGGAATGCTAATGATTTCTGTGTATTAATCCTGTATCCTGCAGCTTTACCAAATTCATTGATGAGCTCTAGTAGTTTTCTGGTCGTGTCTTTAGGATTTTCTATGTGTAGTATAATTTCTTCTGCAAACAGAGGAAATTTTTACTTTTACTTCATCTTTTTTTTTACTTTTACTTCATCTGGTTTTACTTCATTTTTTCCAATTTGAATTCCTTTTATTTCTTTTTTCTTCTCTGATTGCCATGGTTAGGACTTCCAAAACTATGTTGAATAAAAGTGGTGAGAGTGGACATTCTTGTCTTGTTCCTGATCTTGGAGGAAATGTTTTCAGTTTTTCACCATTGAGAATGATGTTAGCTGTGGGTTTGCCATATACGGCTTTTATTATGTTGAGGTAAGTTCCTTCTATGCCCACTTTCTGGAGAGTTTTTATTATAAATGGGTGTTGAATTTTGTCAAAACTTTTTCTGCATCTATTGAGATAATCATATGGTTTTTATTCTTCAGTTTGTTAATGTGGTGTATCACATTGATTGCTCTGCATGTATTGAAAAATCCTTGCATCCCTGAGATAAATCCCACTTGATCATGGTGTATGATCCTTTTAATGTGCTGTTGTATTTGGTGTACTAGTATTTTGTTGAGGATTTTTGCATCTATGTTCATCAGTGATAATTGGCCTGTAATTTTCTTAGCTTGTGGCATCTTTGTCTGGTTTTAGTATCAGGCTGATGGTGGCCTTGTAGAATAAGCTTGGGAGTGTTTCTTCCACTGCAATTTTTTGGAAGAGTTTTAGAAGGATATGTGTTAACTCTTCTCTAAATGTTTGAGAGAATTCACCTGTGAAGAAACAACTTTTGTTTGTTGGGAGTTTTTAAATCAGTTTCAATTTCAGTACTTGTGATTGGTCTGTTCATATTTTCTATTTCTTCCTGAGAAGAATTTGTCTATTTCTTCCAGGTTGTCTATTTTATTGGCATATAGTTGCTTGTAGTAGTCTCTTAGATCCTTTGTATTTCTCTGGTGTCTGTTGTAACTTCTCTTTTATGAATAATTTTATTGATTTGAGCCCTCTCCTTTTCTTTTTCTTGATGAGTCTGGCTAAGTTTTGTCAATTTTGTTTATCTTTTCAAAGAACCAGCTTTTAGTTTCATTGATCATTGCTATTGTTTTCTTCATTTCTGTTTCATTATTTCTGCTCTGAACTTTATGATTTCTTTCCTTTATCTAACTTCAGGTTTTATTTGTTCTTCTTTCTCTAGTTGCTTTAGGTGTAAGGTTCAGTTGTTTATTTGTGATTTTTCTTGTTTCCTGAGGTAAGATTGTATTGCTATAAACTTCCCTCTTAGAACTGCTTTTGCTGCATCTCCTAGGTTTTGGATTGCTGTGTTTTCATTGTCATTTGTCTCTAGGTATTTTTTGATTCCTTCTTTGATTTCTTCAGTGATCCATTGGTTGTTTAGTAGCATATTGTTTAGCCTCCACATGTTTGTGTTTATTACGGGTTTTTTTCCCGTGTACCTGATTTGTAATCTCATAGCATTGTGGTTGGAAAAGATGCTTGATATGATTTCAATTTTCTTAAATATACTGAGGCTTGATTTTTGGTCAAAGATGCGATCTATCATGGACAATGTTCCACGTAGACTTGAGAAGAATGTGTATTCTGCTCCTTTTGGGTGCAAAGTCCTAGAGATATCAATTAAGTCCATCTGGTCTAATGTATCATTTAAGGCTTGTGTTTCCTTATTGATTTTCTGTCTGGATGATCTGTCCATTGGTGTAAGTGGAGTGTTAAAGTCCCTCTCTATTACCGTGTTACTGTCAATTTCCCCTTTTATGGCTGTTAGCATTTTCCTTATATATTGAGGAGCTCCTATGTTAGGTGCATGTGTATTTACAATTGTTATATCCTCTTCTTGGATTGATCCCTTGATAATTATGTAGTGCCATTCCTTGTCTCTTGTATCAGTCTCTAAAGTCTATTTTGTCTGATATGAGTATTGCTACTCCAGCTTTCTTTTGATTTCCATTTGCGTGGAATATCTTTTTCTATCTCCTCACTTTCAGTCTGTATGTGTCCCTAGGTCTGAAGTGGGTCTCTTGTAGATGGCATATATATGGGTCTTGTTTTGGTATCCATTCAGCCAGTCTGTGTCTTTTGGTTGGAGCATTTAACCCATTTACATTTAAGGTAATTGTCAATATGTATATTCTTATCACCATTTTGTTAATTGTTTTGGATTTGTTTTTGTAGGTCTTTTTTCTTCCTTTCCTCTTTTGTTCTCTTCTCTTGTGAACTGTTGACTAGTTTTAGTATGGTGTTTACTTCCTTTTTCTTTTGTGTGTGTGTATCTATTGTAGATTTTCAGTTTGTGTTTACCATGAGGTTTTGATATAGCAGCCTCTATATAAACAAGCTTATTTTAAGTTGCTGTTCTTTTAATTTCAAATGCATTTTCAATATCCCGCACTGTGCTCTCCTCTTCTCACAATTGCCAGGTTTGATATCATATTTCTGTAGATTTGTTAATATAGGATGCTTGTGAAGGATACAAGCAGGCAGACAAGAGAGCTCTACCCTTAGAACTAAGTGGGCTACATTTTTATAATCAAAGAAAAAGTGGGGAGGGAGAGAAGACCACTTTCCTCCTCTTCCTTTGTAAAGATGTTGCAGGAAAATGGGGCACAAGAGAATGGTTATGTCCCAGGTCTCAGTCAAGTTCCTGGAACAGACCGCCAAGTGCGGGTCCTTGGCTTTATGCAGGAAAGAATTCAAGAGTGAACCATAGTAAAGTGAAGGCAGGTTTATTGAGAGAGATACACATTCCATAGGCAGAATGCAGTCTGTCTCAGAAGGTGAGAGCAGCTCTGAAATATGGGTGGTTAGTTTTGATGGACTGGGTAATTTCATAGACTAAGGAGTGGGAAGATTATTTCAACTATTTTGGAGAAGGGGTGGGGATTTCCAGGAATTCGGCTACTGCCCATTTTTTGGCTTTTATGGTCAGGCTTGGAACTGTCATGGTGCCTGTGGGTGTGCCATTTGCATGCTAATGTATTACAATGAGTGTATCATGGGGCTCAAGCTCTACTGGAAGTCAAATCTTCTGCCATTCTGGGCCTAATCAGTTCTATCCTCTTTTTCTCAATGGCTGTGTCATTCTTTAAGGGTTGTGCCCTGCCCTCTTCCCTTCTGTCTCATTTTGAAGTTCTCCAGATTTTATTCAGGATCTGTTTTGAGGCTTTGTGCTTTCTGGTTAAGGTCTTGTTCTGTCTGTGAGTACTTTTGTCACTTCAACCTGGCTTTTTTGAAATCACTCTGTTCTAACTGGAACTGCACTAGCCTTTGGCTGGATTCTTTTTGGAACAGGCTCTGTTCCCTAGTGGAACTGTGCTATTAAGCATTTGACCTGACTTCTTTGAAATTAGGCCGTTCCACTAGAGCTGTGCTGAGCAGCTTTTGGGCCTGAATACTCAGGACTAGGTAGTTCCCTTAGAATTGGCTGGAATTAGGCCTACAGGGTGTTTAAGCTATTTGAATTGCTGAAGCTTCTTGAGCTGTGTAGGGTGTTTAAAAATTATTATTTTACTCTAGAGAAAAATCTCTGAGAAATGACATCCAGTTATCAAAATATTTTATGGATGCTCTTCCTACAAGGGAGGGCTGATTTTATGCTTAAAAACTGCAGTCCTTCCTCATGCACAACTCTAACTAAATGGACCGACCTAACCAAAGGCAATTTAGAGCATCAATGGCCAATATGGGGAACTTTTGAAATCCCCAAATTTCCTTTGTTAAAAACTGAATTGGACAACGATAGCTCTAAAACTTCCCAAACTGAATTGAATGCTTATTTTGACTGGTGTTTTGAGGCTTCCAAATATTATCAGGAGCCTAAAATTGCCTCTCTGCAAAATAAGATTTTAAAATTAACTGAGGTAAACAAATGATTAAAGGAAAATAAAATGGCTTCCAAAGCCTCATGTTCCTTTTCCCCCAGCTTCTTTGTCTTAGGCTCCACCTCTGGTGCTATCTTTTTCTTCCCTTGGCTTCTCATGGTCAGGCCCTGCCTCTGGCCCATCCTTCCTCCTTCCCTTCTATACCACTTGCACCTCCTCTATACCCTCAGTTCCCTCATACTAATTATTTCACTGAACTTCCCTTTTTCCCTGAAACTTTCCCCACCTCCTTTCCCTTAAGCTATCAGAACCTATCTTGTTAAAATTAAGCCTTCTGAGCATCCAGAGTCTAAATTCTTAATTTCTTATATTCCCTGGACTAAAGCTGAACTGTGAGCCATAGTCAAAGATTTTCCCAAAGTAGCAAATAATCTTGTAGATTGGCTGTGGAATTTAATATAGTCATTCAAACTTATCAGCCTGGTTTCTCTGACTTATATCAGCTAATTACCATGCTTGTTGGTGAAGGCCAGGCCAAGTATCGGTTGAAAACCACTAATTGGGAAAATCCTGAAAGGTCTCCAGGATTGCAACTGGGAGACCAGCACCCTAACTTACTATATAATCAGGCTGGAGCAATTGATAGGCAATTTCATGAAGCAATTCCTAAGACTTTTCCAAAACCTGTTGATTGAAACAAAATTCAAGGTTCCACACACAAATCTGACAAACCTATTCATGACTATTATAATCAACTTCAGATTATTTTTAAAGAAAATTCTGGTTTTCCTTCAGATGTTGATTCCACCTCGGTAGGTTTTAACTGTTTATTAGTGAGCTGAACAGGAATCTTTCCCTTCCAGTAAAAAGGATTAGAATGGAATGGGAAACGATGTCCACTCCAGATTTAGTTAATCTGGCAAACAAGCCCTCTCACACTCTAGATGATTTACCTATAATAAAGACACTAAAATTCTTAATCTTCAACTCTGACAAATGAAGGCCACTAAATGAAACCAAAATCCTCCTAGTTTCTGCTATTATTCCAAAGATCCAGGACACTGGAAAAGAGACTGTTACAAATTTAGGTGCTTCAGGTATCTTCAGGCCTCTAACTAGCCTTTCCAACATCCTCCTAATTCTCAATTCTGAGGCTCTGAGGAACTACAGAGGCTCTTCCCAATCTTTCCTCTTAATCAGAGAAACATTTGCCCAGATTGGGGATCAATCTCTTGCCAGTCCTAATTGACACCACAATGCAATTTTAGAATATTTCCACCACCCCAGAAAGAAACTCCTGCCCACGTGCAGCCAATCCCTCTTTCCACTCCAGCTCCAGGCAAACACTAAGCTACTTTGTGTCTCTACAGATTTTATGGCTGGTTTAAAAAAATAATCTTCATTATTTTACTTTGCTCACAACTGCGTCTCAATAAATACAGTAAAACAACATTTTAAAAAAATGACGCAGCCCCTGCCTCAGAGTACTAAACAGTTCAAATAGTGGAAATCTCTAATGAACCTCAAAATGTTCCTGTCTATGAACCTACCCACTTGTTTAGGCCCTTTAAGAGATAATACCCCCTTTTTTCATTAGCTCCTTTGCTTCTACACATTTACTAGCCTGAGACTTTAGAGAAATATGCCAAAACTTCTTTCTTACAAAAGTGGGAAATAATTCTAGAATTTGACAGTAGATCATAAAAGCAGCCAACCAGGTGAATTAAATTTCCCTTTGACATCTTTCATTTGCTCCATCTCTGAGTGTACTAAGGTTGATTCTGGAAATGCTGATCATTTGTTCCAAAATCTTCAACTGATATTGGCAAAATTCACAGCACACCTCTCATCAAGGTTCAAATAGATCTCTCAAATAATCAATAGCCTATAGTAAAGAAGCCCTTCAAGGTATAAAGCCCATAATAGAATATTACAAGGCTCAAGGCCTTGTTATCCGTTGTACAAGTACCTGTAATAGTCCTATTTTACCTGTGAGAAAACCTAAGGGCAGAAGGGGAGGTTCGTCCAGGACCTTCAAGCAACAAGCAACACTATTATCTCTTGAAACCCTGTAGTTTCTAACCCTCATATACTACTAACATCCATTCCCATTGTAAGCAAATTCTTTACTGTAATGGTGCCAAGCATCACATGGTAATGGAGAACAACCTGGGAAGAAAATAACATACAATTCTAACAATAACACTGATATTCAGGAAAGTCCAGAATGGCTCAACAAAGAAATTACAAGATGGAAGCAGAGAATGCGGGAAACGACAGAGGAGAAAGGAAGACTGGAGCTCTCAAATGTATGGATGCAACAAGCTGTTAGAGATAAAGTGAGCCAATTAAAGACACTGGCCAGACCATGCTGAAGATGATCCATTTTCTTAACCTTATTAGAGGTCACCCAGATGATGGAAACTCAGAAGTAGAGGGAAAGAGAGCAAAAAATGGTGTTTGCTCTATTCCTCCATCAGAAGTCAATCAGAAACGTATCACTGATGATGGTAACACACATGGCCCTTTAGGTAGTCCCAAAAGAGAAAAAGAACTATCCAGAGATTTGTTGGAAGAAAACCAAGGTGTTGAAGAGCTTATAAGACAAGTAACAGGTCTCCAAACTGAGAGAGCAACTTTGCAGCTTGAAAATTCACAGCCTGAAACTGAGGTTCAGAAGCTCCAGCTGAAGCTTCAAAATCAGCCTGAATTACAAGAAGAAGGTGTCACACAAATTGAGAGAAAGTCAAATGAGGAGGCAACACACTCTGTAGAAACTGAGAAGAAACTTCCCAAGGTGTGCAGGAGCCTGAACTCCACATGTCAGATCAGCAACCCTACAAGAAGTTGACTAAAGATGTGAGCACAGAATTTGAGAGAACCACTTCCTCCTATCAAAAGAAGAAACTCTTGTATGAGAAAAGAGTTCAGGAAAGCAGGATGGTTGTTCTGTTGATGGAGAGAAAGCTCCACAAGCTGAGGAAAGAGAATGATCAGCCAGGGAAACACTGGCTAAATTCAAGTCCAAGTTCTCAAGTGGGCCTTATGCTCCCGCTGCTCCACCTACAGCCCACAGAGTCCCAGAAGGAACAGGGGGTCCCCTGGGTCCCCAGGAGAGAGAAGGGTCATGCTGAGAGCACTCTGGGACCCAGGGCCACCTGCAGGTTCGGCTCATCTTCACAGCAGCCAGGCCCTGGACACCCTCAACCACAGCAGAACACTTGCCTGTGCTTTCTTCCCTAAAGTCATTTTGATTCCTCTCTTTAGTTTACCTTCTATTATTTAATTGATGCTGCAAAAGTTCTTATTGAAGTTTGATATAGTATTATAATTATAAGATAGTGTTTTTTAAATAAAAAAATTGTTTAATATAATTCATATGAGTACATAGTTCCAGGTCATGAGACCCTCTAGAAATACATAGGTCTTTATTAAATTTTAATAAAGAATTGCTATTTACTACAATCATCAGTGAAATTTGACATGGTAGAGATGTTTAAACAATAAAAACCAATTTGTATGCTAATAGCTGTTACTATAAATGTATATATAAACTTACCTGAATAAAATTTTTTGGGGGCCACGCCACACAGCTTGTGGGATCTTAGTTCCCCAACCAGGGATGGAAATCGGGCCCCCAGCAGTGGAAGCACAGAGTCCTAACCACTTGACGGCCAGGGAATTCCCAAATAAAATTTGATAGGTTTATAAAAAACAAGGCAAAAAAAGAAATGCAAACAACAACAGCATTCAAACTTCATAATGTTTTTATTAGTTTAACCCTTACATTCATAGATTAATTTAGGGCAGTTGACATTTTGCTATCATATGTTTTTTCTTGTATTTTTTATATTTTGTTATTTTGTTTAAATAATATTTGCTGTTTAACTATTTCTAAATTTTTTTTCCAGTCAAAATAAAGATTTCCCTTAATGACACACACACATACACAAGGACAATGCAGATACAAGTCACCATAGCTATGTAACTATATGAAAAAATTGTAAATTAAAGCAGCCTTAAGTATTTTTTTATACTTTATTGTTTTGTTTAACACAGTGTTCTTTAAATTTTTCTAAATTTTATGCAGTCAGAATAAAAAATTTCCCCTGATGACAGACACATGCACATACAAAAGTGCAATACAGCTACAAAACTCTTTTACTAACAGGTAAAACTGAAGTGAGCCATACATCTTGAAAAATAAATTATAAATAAAAGGAGAAAGAAAAAATTATACCCACACTATTTTAATATACCTAAAAGTTTCCTAAATTATATACATTCAAAGAGAGTTTCCTGATGAATCAGACAGAATTCCAACAAGAAGCACTTCATCACAATGGTGTAGGTGAAGAGGCTGTAATGGAAGTGCATGTTCCTAATCTTCAGATGGATAAGGGACTGGACAAGGGACACTGAGGTCTCAGACACTAGCAATGGGAGAGCAGTCCCCACTCCTGGGCCTGGAAGGTGGGGGTAAATGAAGCATCATCTGATTCCAGTGAGGAGATGTCCAGGAGCTCAGGAAAGCTGCCCCACCATCTCTCTTTTTTCCTCCCATTTACTGCTGGATCATAGGCAGCCAGTCACCAAGAGGTCCTGGGGTGGGGCTGCCCAGAAGAGAGAGTCTCCTGGGACAGCCCAGGCCAGACCAGACAAGGGCCCAGAACCCATGGAGAATAAGCAGGACACTTGACTTATTCCATCTAAAGTGTGTGTGCATTTATTGCCTTCATTCACATCCATTTATTTAATAAATATTTGTTGAGCTTCCAAGATGTGTTTGGTGTTGTTCTAGGCACTTGAGAGGCAGCAATGGAAAAATCCACCTAAAGTGGCCTGTGGACCCCCAGAACTTATTGTAGAGAGGGGTAAAGTCAGAATAAAAAATAAATATATAAAATAAGCAATGATAATTTGTCCTTTGCAGACCTTCACAGGAAGGCAAGGGGGCATCAGTCACAATGGGTTAACACCCAGAAGATGACATTTACCTGGGAGTAAAGATAAGAAGAGACAAGTGGTAGTAGCTGTAGCTCTCCATTTGTTTGGGATCAGTCTGCAGTCCCCATTCTCTGAGGTCTGCTGATTTAATCCTGTACCCAATCTCTAGTTCATTAATTATTGCTGGAGTCCACAGTTCCATTTCCTTGGTTACTGTTGGTTTCTGTTAATGTGTATATGAGGTGAAGCTTATTGCTAAAAGAGAATCTTGGAAGCCAAAAATCTTAGGTATTGGTTTGTCTCCAAATAAGCCCAAAGACCTAGCTAAATCTTGGCATTCCTATACACTAATGATGAAGAATCTGAAAGTGAAATTAAGAAAACACTCCCATTTACCACTGCAACAAAAAGAATAAAATACCTAGGAATAAACCTACCTAAGGAGACAAAAGACCTGTATGCAGAAAACTATAAGACACTGATGAAAGAAATTAAAGATGATACAAATAGATGGAGAGATATACCATGTTCTTGGATTGGAAGAATCAACATTGTGAAAATGACTCTACTACCCAAAGCAATCTACAGATTCAATGCAATCCCTATCAAACAACCACTGGCATTTTTCACAGAACTAGAACAAAAAAATTCACAATTTGTATGGAAACATGAAAGACCCCGAATAGCCAAAGCAATCTTGAGAATGAAAAACAGAGCTGGAGGAATCAGGCTCCCTGACTTCAGACTATACTACAAAGCTACAGTAATCAAAACAGTATGGTACTGGCACAAAAACAGAAATATAGATCAATGGAACAGGATAGAAAGCCCAGAGATAAACCCGTGCACATATGGTCACCTTATCTTTGATAAAGGAGGCAGGAATGTACAGTGGAGAAAGGACAGCCTCTTCAATAAGTGGTGCTGGGAAAACTGGACAGGTACATGTAAAAGTATGAGATTAGAACACTCCCTAACAACATACACAAAACTAAGCTCAAAATGGATTAAAGACCTAAATGTCAGGGCAGAGACTATCAAACTCTTAGAGGAAAACATAGGCAGAACACTCTATGACAGAAATCACAGCAAGATTTTTTTTGACCCACCTTCTAGAGAAATGGAAATAAAAACAAAAATAAACAAATGGGACCTAATGAAACTTCAAAGCTTTTGCACAGCAAAGGAAACCATAAACAAGACCAAAAGACAACCCTCAGAATGGGAGAAAATATTTGCAAATGAAGCAACTGACAAAGGATTAATCTCCAAAATTTACAAGCAGCTCACACAGCTCAATAGCAAAAAAACAAACAGCCCAATCCAAAAATGGGCAGAAGACCTAAATAGACATTTCTGCAAAGAAGATATACAGATTGCCAAGAAACACATGAAAGAATGCTCAACGTCATTAATCGTTAGAGAAATGCAAATCAAAACTACAATGAGATATCATCTCACACCGGTCAGAATGGCCATCATCAAAATATCTAGAAACGATAAATGCTGGAGAGGGTGTGGAGAAAAGGGAACACTCTTGCACTGCTGGTGGGAATGTGAATTGGTACAGCCACTATGGAGAACAGTATGGAGGTTCCTTAAAAAACTACAAATAGAACTACCATATGACCCAGCAATCTCACTACTGGGCCTATACCCTGAGGAAACCATAATTCAAAAAGAGTCATGTACCAAAATGTTCATTGCAACTCTATTTAGAATAGCCAGGACATGGAAGCAACCTAAGTGTCCATCATCGGATGAATGGATAAAGAAGATGTGGCACATATATACAATGGAATATTACTCAGCCATAAAAAGAAACGAAATTGAGTTATTTGTAGTGAGGTGGATGGACTTAGAGTCTGTCATACAGAGTGAAGTAAGTCAGAAAGAGAAAGACAAATACCATATGCTAACACATATATATGAAATCTAAGAAAAAAAAAAGTCATGAAGAACCTAGGGGTAAGACGGGAATAAAGACACAGACCTACTAGAGAATGGACTTGAGGATATGGGGAGGGGGGAGGGTAAGCTGTGACAAAGTGAGAGAGTGGCATGGACGTATATACACTACCAAATGTAAAATAGCTAGTGGGAAGCAGCCGCATAGCACAGGGAGATCAGCTCGGTGCTTTGTGACCACCTAGAGGGGTGGGATAGGGAGGGTGGGAGGGAGGGAGACGCAAGAGGAAAGAGATATGGGAACATATGTATATGTATAACTGATGCACTTTGTTATAAAACAGAAACTCACACACCATTGTAAAGCAATTATACTCCAATAAAAATGTTAAAAAAAAAGGGAAAAGAGTAAGAGTGACGATATCAAGAAAGGGTCTACAGATATAGATATTAAAAAGGTAATAATAGAATATTATAATAGACTTTTGTATATTAAAAAAATCAACTACCCAAACTCAGTCCAAAAATGTATAGATAAACTGAATAGATAAATGTATTCATTCATTAAATAAACTGAATTTGTAATTAAAAACATCCCTACAAAGAAAACTCAGCCCCAAGTGGCTTCCCTGTAAATTCTATCAAACATTTAAGGAGAAAATAATACCAATTCTGCACAAATTCTTTGTGATAGTTGATGAAGAGACAATGCCTGCCAATTTATTCTATGAGGCCAGCATTACTCTGACACAAAAAGAAAACAAAGATATAATCAGAAAAGAAAACTACAGGCCAATACCCCCAACACGTATAGTTGCAAACATTCTTAATAATGTATCAGCAAGTTACATCCAATAATGTATAAAAATTAAAATACATCATGACCCAGTGAGATTTCTTCTGGGAATAAAAGGCTGGCTTAACTTCAAAATCAATAATTCATCACATTAACAGATGGAAAGAAAAGAAATGATAAGAAAAACCATACAGTCATCTCAAACACAATTTTTTTTTACATAACCCATCATTATTCCCAATAAAACTCTCAGCAGGCTAGAAGAAAATTTACTTCACCAGATAAAGGATATCTATGAAAAACCTACAGCTCTTATCACATCTAGTGCTGAAAGGCTGAACACTTTTTCTCAAATATCAGACACAAGACAAAGATGTCTGTTCTCACCACTTACATTCAGTGTTGTATCGGAGGTACTAGCCAGTGCAACAAGAAAAGAAAAAGAAACATAAGTCATCCAGGTAGGAAAAGAAGTAAAACTGTCTTTATTTGCAAATAATATGATGGTCTATGCAGAAAATCCAACAGAATATACAAAAAAGCTACTTGAACTAATAAATGAGTCAGAGAGATTGTAGGAAACAACATCAAAATTTTAAAAATCAATTGTATTTTTTTTGGCTTGTGGGCTCTTAGTTCCCCAACTAGGGACTGAACCCTTGTCCTCGGCAATGAAAGCACGGAGTCCCAATCACTGGACCGCCAGGGAATTCCCAATTGTGTTTTTGTAAGCTAGGAAACAACCGTAAATTGACATTTAAAAAACCATACCACTTACAACAGCATCAAAATATGTTAAATACATAAGAATAAAAAGATGTATAAGACTTGGACATTAAAAACTAACACAAACATTGCTGAGAAAAATTGAAGAGAACCTAAATAGATAAAGAGATACATATTATTCATGCACCAGAAATCTTCTCCCTAAATTGACCTATAATTTCAATGCAATTCCATCAAAACCTTTTCAAGCTTTTTGTCTGGAAGCTGACAAGCTGATTCTAAATTCATACAGAAATGAAAAGGACTTAGAACACCCAAAACAACTTATAAAAGGAGGTCTAAATTTATCTGACCCCAAGATTTATTATAAAGCTATAATAATCAAGACAGTATGATATTGGTATATAGATAACCTTAAAAATCAATGGAATAGAATAGAGAGCCTAGAAGTAGACCCACATATATATATAGTCAACTGATCTTTGACATAGGAGAAAGGATAGTCCTCCCAGGAAACTGTACTGGAATAATTGGATAAAATATATCCTCCCAAACTTTGAATCTATAATTCACATCATATGCAAAATTTAACTCAAAACATTTCATAAAACTAATGTCAAGCCTAGAACTATAAAGCATAGAACTCTCAAAACTCTATAAGAAAACAAACACCCAATTTTTTAAATTAGTAAAAGATTTAAACAGACACACTCCAAGGATGAGACACAGAGGCACATGACAAGAGGCTCATGGTTAGTCATTCTGGAAGTGGAAATTAAAACCACAATGCAGTACGATGCCACAAATATTAGAATGCCTAAAATGTAGAAGACAGACCCTACCAGGTGTTGGCAAGATGTGAAACTACCAGAACTCTCATACACTGCAGATCAGAATGTGAAATGGGTCAACAACTTTTGAAAACACTGAGAGTTTCTTTAAAAGTTAAACATATGCCTAACAGAAATCCCAGGCATTCCACTCCTTGGAATTCATCCTAGAGAAAGGAAAGCATAGGTATACACAAAGACTCACAAACATTTATAGCAGCTATATTTGTAATAGCCTAACACTTGGAAACAACCCAAATGTCTGTCCACAGGTGAACGGATAAACAAATCTTGGTATCCGCAATAGCAATAAAAGGCAGTAAACTTCTGATAGACGCTGCAACATGGATGAATCTTGGAACAATCATCTGAGTAAAAGAAAGCCAACTAAAACTTGTATGCACAGAAAGATTTTATTTATAAAGAAACTTAGAAAATGCAAACTAATCAATATGGGGGGAAAAGGCAGATCAGTTTTTCCTTAGGGAGGCCTGGAGATTGGGGGCGGGGGGTGACGTTGTGGTTTCTAATAAATATATATTCAGTCTTCATCCTCATTCCTTACACAGAGCTCCTGAAATCCTTGCAATTGTCGTAATGAGGGCCATAAAGGTGTATTTTGTTGCTCACAACAAGTCCCTGCCAACCCCACACTTGAGTTTATGTTAATGAGGTGACTTTTGGAAAACCCCTAAGGATGGGGGCTAGTTGCCAGAGGAACCAACCCATGATTAGACAGTTGGAACTCTCAGTCCCACTGCCTGATTTCCAGAGAGAGACTGGAGGGTGAATCAATCACCAAAGGCCTGTGACTTAATCAACCATACTTATGTAATAAAGCCTCCATAAAAACCCAAAAGTACTGGGTTTGAAGAGCTTCCAGGTCAGTGAAAGTGTGGAGATTTGAGGAGAGTGGCAGGCGTAGAGAGGGCATGGGAGCTCCATGCCTCTTCCCACAAACCACACCCTATGCATCTCTTCCATCTGGCTGTTCCTGAGTTACATCCTTTAACAATAAACTAGTAATCTACTAAGTAAAATGTTTCTCTGAGTTCTGTGAACCACTCTAGCAAATTAATCAAACCCAAGGAGGGAGTCATGGGAACCTCTGATCTACAGCCCACTGGTGAGAAGCACAGGTGACAATCTAGACTTGCGATTGGCACCTGAAGTTAGGGGGCAGTCTTTTAGGACTGAGCCCTTAACCTGTGAGGCCTGATGCTACCTCCAAGTAGATAGTGTAGGAATTGAGTTAATTGCTTGGTGGTTTTGGAAAACACACACATCGTAGGGGGTCTAAAGGGAGGGATAATGAAGGGGCAAGAAGAAACTTGAGAATGGTAAATACCTTCAGTATCTTAATTGTGGTGACAGTTTCACAGGTATATATGTATGTTGTCAGAAAGTGTATTTCAAATGTGCAGTTTACTGTAGTCAGTCACACCTCAATAAAATGGTGACAACAGTAGTGAAAGCCCACATAACATATGAAAGGAGGTGAGTATGTGTACTGAGGCTCAGTGGAGGAGCCAGCTCACTGGAAGGGGGAAATAGAGAAAGCTTCAAATCAGACCTGGGATTCTCCAGCTTCTTGCTCTTGAGTTTGGGCAACTCAGGCAGTCTCCTTATGCCTCAATTTCTCCATGCATGAAGCATGCATGAAAATGAAGACTCACATCTTCTGGTTCAGCTGTGAGCATGAGGCAGACAGAGCAGGAAAGATGCTGGTCATCAGGCCTCTGACAAATGTTTGAAACAATTAATAGTGGAGGAATGGTGATGGCAATCACAAAACCTGCCTTTGACAGTTTTGTATATTATACTCACATGTTCAACCCACCTACTCTGCTCTCAGGTAAGAACTATTATGACTGCTGTGTCAGTCAGTTCAGGCTGCATAACAAATACCACAGACTGGGCAGTTTAAACAACAGACATTTATTCTCTCACAGTCCTGGAGACTAGAAGTCTAAAGTCAAGGTGTAGGCAGGGCTGGTGTCTCCTGAGGCCTCTCTCCTTGGCCTGTAGATGATCATCTTCTCTCTATGTCTTCATATGGTCAAATTTTTGTGTGTCTGTGTCCTAATCTCCTCTTCTTATAAGGACATCAGTCATATAAGATTAAGGCCCACCCCAATGACCTTATTTCAACTTAATCACCTCTTAAAGACCCTGTCTCCAAATAGAGTCACACTCTGAGGTCCTGGGGGTTGGAACTCCGACATATGAATTTGAGGGGTCACAATTTAGTCAATAACAACAGCCATGTTGTAGACAAGCAAACTCATGTCCAGACCTGTTGTAACTTGCAGGAGGCTTTGCAGAAAGTGACCAACAGGCTAGAATTTGGGCAGATGCTGGTCAGGTGCTTGAGATGACCATGGCAGGGGCCATTCCTGGCCCCAGGTGGATAGCTTGGCATTCTCCCCCTCCTGGTAGTGTAGGGATTTGAGTCAAAAAGGGGAGAATGGCAGACCTCCCCCAATGGAAGGAGCCAGGGAGGGGGTTTGGGTGGGTAGGCAGAGGCCAAAAGAAGTAAGCCCAGCTGGGCACTCCCCAGCAGGTCAGGTTCCAGGGTGAAGGGTCCCATTTAAGCACCCAGACACTTCTCCAGGTTTGCACCTCCTCCTTTTCACCCCTGGGAGCCCAGTTACCTGCATCTGGCATGGGATCCTCCAGGTGGGTCCTGCTGATAAAAAGAAACAATTGCAGCCAGTGGAGAGGCAGGGGTTATGGTACACTTCCTTGAATTCAGCAACAACTGAGACCTACAGCATCCATCACCACTCAGGCAGAATGTGGATGAAGACAGGGACAGGCCTTTGTAAATCTTTACACCACTTCTTTATCCATTCACCCACTGACAGACACTTATGTGGTCTCCATGTCTTGGCTATCGTAAATAATGCTGTTATGAACATGGGGATACAAATCTCTCTCCAACATAGTGTTTTCATTTCCTTAGGATATATTCCCAGAAGTGGAATTTCTGGATGACATGGCAGTTCTATTTTTAATATTTTGAGGAACCTCTATACTGGTTTCCATACTAGCTGCACTAATTTATAACCCCACCAACAGTACACATGGGTTCCCTTTCCTTCACACCCTCACTAGCACTTGTTATCTCTTGTCTTTCTATGATCGTTATTCTAACAGGTATGAGAGGATTCCTCATTGTGGTTTTGATTTGTATTTCTCTGATGATTAGCAATGCTGTATATCTTTTCATATACCTGTAGGCCATTTTTATGTCTTTGGAAAAGTGTTTATTCAGTTCCTTCACCCACTTTTTTTTTTTTTTCAGTACGTGGGCCCCTCACTGTTGTGGCCTCTCCAGGTGCGGAGCACAGGTTCTGGACGCGCAGGCTCAGTGGCCAGGGCTCGCGGGCCCAGCCGCTCCACAGCACGTGGGATCCTCCCGAACCGGGGCACGAACCGGCATCCCCTGCATCGGCAAGCGGACTCTCAACCACTGCGCTACCAGGGAAGCCCGCTATTGAGCTGTTTTATCAGCCTTTAAAAAGAAGGAAATCCTGCCATTTGTGACAATATGGATGGACCTGGAGGACATTATGCTAAGTGAAATAAGCCAAACACGGAAGGACAAATATTCCATGATCCTTCTTATATGAGGCATGTAAAAGAGTCAAACATATATCAGTAAACAATATAATCATGGCTATGAAGTGATGGGGGACAGGGAAATGGGGAGTTGCTTTTCAATAGCTATAAAGTTTCAGTTACACAAGATGAGTAATTCCAGAAATCTGCTGTCCAACATAGTGCCTGCCATTAACAGTACAAACAATATACTTAACTGTGCACCTTAAAATCTATTAAGAGTGTAGATCTCATGTTATTTGTTCTTACCACAATTTTAAACACACACACACAACAAAGGGACAGAAGGAAACTTTTGGTTGTGATGGATATGTCTATTACCTTGACTGTGGTGATGGCTTCAGGGATGTAGGCATATGTCCAAACTCACCAAATTGTATACATTAATTATGTGCAATTTTTGTATATCAATTTTACCTCAGTAAAGCTAAGGGGTAGAATGTATTTGACCACAGGATCCTTTCTTCATGTAATACCTAATAAATATCTCCAGAACCTGGTTTTCTGAGAATCTTCCCATGGGAAACATGGCCTCATGCAACAAAGAGGCATTTTAATTTCTTGAACAGTGAAATGAAGGACAGTGCTTGAAGTACATATATCTTGGCAGAATTACTAAAAACTAGTGCAGTCAGCTGAAAATGGAGAGTCAGATCTGGTGGTGATGTCCATGACCGGAAAAAAAGGGAGGATGAGGAGGTCTACTGGAGACATTTTGATTATGAAGGTCAATGGAACAGCCTCTAAGGTCAACTGCCTTACTAACTAACTGTGTGATGCTGGACAAGTGACGGAACCTCTCTGAGCCTTAGCAGCTTCATCCATAAAAAGGGAAGAAAAATTAGAAATTACTTATTGGGAAGTTGTAGAATCCAATAAGATAAGCTGAGTAAAACTGTGCATGAAACATAATAAGAATTCAATCACTATAAATTATTATGACTTTATGATCACCCAAGGGGGGACATCCCCAACTATTGGGTATATAAATCTGATACTCAGGGGAAATGTGAGTTAAAATTGTGCAAATCATAAGGATGTGGCTTCTCTTTTCTCATGCCCTGTGTATCTATCCATGACCATCATATGGCAACGGTGTCCCCCTCATTCCAAATTCCAGTATGGCTCCCATCCCCATGAAATAACCCAACATATATGCCTGGGCAGGGAACTCTATTTCTTTGAGGCCCGTGACATTCTGTTTTTCTGCTTTCCATTTTCAGCTCCTTATTACTCTCAACTGCCAGCCTTCTCCACATCCTTTTCATGCATTAACTATTTTGCCACCTGGTTTACACTTTTCTTAACCTATGGATTCTTCTATGCAATTTCATTCTATCCATTGTTTACTTTGTTCAATCATTTCTTCATCATCTGATATGTTTTTACTTTTGGAGTATATGATAGGTTCCTTCACCAAGCTCAACATGCCTCAAATCAATTGCATCATTTTGTATCTTCTATTTGAGGTCATCACAATCAACCCAGTCACTCAAGCTAAAAAGGTTGAAGTCACTCTTGCCACATTTCTGTCCTTCATTCATTTACAACATCAAGTAAACAACCAACCGCACTCACTTTATCTCCAAAGTATATGGGTATATATAAATATTAAATGCACAACTATAAATCAATACAGACACATGTAAACATACTGTTTAAATGTATAAATTACATATTCAAATTCTCCTTCCTCTGTCACTACCCCAGTTCAAGTCCTATCTTTTCTCAACTGAACTTCTTAAAGTCTCCCTGATCACCTCCCTGACCCTGGCTTTATCCCCTTCAAATCCACCTTCCACAGAATCTAAAACACAAATCTGAGACATAACTTCCTCACTGACATAATTCAATCACATCTCATTGACCACAAAGGAGTTAAGGTCCCTGGCCCTGGACCTAAGAACCTTCCTTGCAGCCCTGGGCACATCCCCAGCCACTTCCTTCATCACAATTCAGGGCTGCAGGGCTCTCAATTCCATGGATCAATGAACTTGAGGACAAAAAATGTAAACTTTTCAAGTTCACTAACCTGTAATAAAATCTAGCATTTCTTTGGTTATGGTTGTCAGCAACAAACTGCAATAAGGTTAGCAATACCTGTGACTTTGTCACCCACAGAAACCATAGACATTTTCATACATGATTTAAAATATAGTTCCTACTGGTATCTAAAAATATCATTCACACATATTTCTGCTTCAAATCATGGTGATAGGCCTGAAATTCACTGCACATGTCAGTCTTTCTGTCTTTGGGGGCACATGCAACACAGCAGGCCAGCCATGGGCAGAGCTGTGCCCACCAGATGTGAAGTTCCATGTTCTCAATTGCATGGCAAGTCTATGCTTTCTGATGTCCCCTGTCTACAAAGTTCTTTGTCCACATATTTGAAAACAGAGTTTTGTAAATACTTGGAAACACCTCAGGACTCTGAAAAGTTATTTCTTTCTTGATGGCATCAACATTGTGCCATGAACCTGCCATGCTTTCCTTTATCACACAGTACTGATGATGTTGATGGAGTCAGAGCTGAACTCCTCGATCTCAGGACTGAATTCTTGCTGCTACTGGTTCAACATTTGTAACCATCAAATCAAAATATGAACATGATGGATCGCCAACATGACATGAGCATGGATTGTCAAAATGACCTTCCCACACACAGCTTAATGTTCTGCTTCAAACTAAGCAGCAACTGTTTTCACAATCTTTTAAAATATGAATTTTAAATTGCCTACATATTAAATGTATCACCTTGCTCCTTAATGAGTTAACCAAAAGCCCATATATTATCATATTACAAAAGCTTTGAGAATGTATTGCTGGTGAGAATGTATCTCAGTGCAACTGGTTTCTCTTAAAATACCATGTATTTTATTTTAGGCACTTAAATGCCTTTAAGCACTTGAGGCACTTTTTTGGAAAGGGGTCTGTGGGCTTCATCTCAATGCCAAAGGGTCCATCAGGCAGATGGATGGGAGCCCGCATGACTCCACCTGGTAGCCATAATCTCCCACCTTTGCTCACCTGGTTCTCTCTAGAACGGGGACTTTCTATTGCAGAGAGGGTTCCTGGACCCTCTTCCCCACCTGGAACAGAGCACTACTTCTCTGTCCCCATGGTATCCTGTCACATACCCCCTGCTGCTGCACATAAAACAATGTGTTCTAATAATCACTTTGTCAACCTTGTCCTTTATTTCGGGACAGCCTTGGGGGCTGGGACAACCTGTTCTTTCTTCTTCATCTTTGAACATCCGACACCCAGACCAAGCCTATCATATTGTAGGTGCTGGGTGTTTGAGGACAAAAGGGTGCTCTGTTCCAACAGAGATACAGAGCAAAGAACACCACAGCTTCCTGGAAGTGTATGAAGTACTAACAGTAACAGAAGGACACCCAAGTCTGATTGGGGCAGTGAAGGAAGGCCTGACTGAGTCAGAGATTTTGAGCTAAAACTGGGGGAATTGTCTTAGTCCATTCAGGCTGCTGTAATAAAAAACTACGGCCTGCGTATAGCTTATAAACAACAGACATTCATTTTTCATCTCTCACAGTTCTGGAGGCTGGAAGTTCAGCGTGGTTGGGTTCTGGTGAGGACTCTCATCTGAGATGCAGAGAGTTGACTTTTCACTGTGTCTTCACATGGTGGAAGCTACAAGGGATCTCTCTGGAGCCTTTTTTATAATGCCACTAATCCCATTCATAAGGACTCTGCCCTCATGATCTAGTCATCTCTCAAAGACCCCGCTCCTAACATCATCACCTTGTGGGCTAAGGTTTCAACATATGTGTTTTGGGGAGACACAAACATTCAGACCACAGCAGGGATGGTTAGTAATACATCATTCTGACAAGCAAAGTTGGGCCATCTATGTAAAAAAGGCAGCATGTGAATCAGGTGTGGGGGCATGAAAGGGAGGCACGCACATCCCAAATGTGGCCAGAGGTCAAACCAGTTGGACAGCCTCAGAGACAGGCTGTAAAGAAAGGACAGGAGACACTGTATGCCAAAGGAACAAACTTCATTCCATAAGACTTGCATTTTTGAAAATCCCTTCCCGGCTGTGTGGATTAATTGGATGAGGGCTAAATCAAGGACAGGAAATTCAAAAGGATATTACATTAACGCAGCAGGATCAAAAGCTCCCCAAATGAGATGGGGAGCTTTGGGAGATGGCACTTGGATACAGATCCAGCCACAGGTCCTCCCATCGCCTGAGTATTCACCCAGAGGGATGCTGAGCCAAGAGAGAGTGAAGGGGCAGTTGCCACACATTGAACAGCTGTGCTTTAGGAAACTGTATCTTTTTTTTTGTTTTTATTTTTAGCTGTGTTGGGTCTTCGTTGCTGTGCGCGGACTTTCTCTAGTTGCCACGAGCAGGGGCTACTCTTCATTGCAGTGCGCAGGCTTCTCACTGTTGTGGCTTTTCTTGTTGCGGAGCACGGGCTCTAGGTGCACAGGCTTCAGTAGTTGTGGCATGCGGGCTCAGTTGTTGCGGCTCATGGGCTCTAGAGAGCAGGCTCAGTAGTTGTGGTGCACAGGCTTAGTTGCTCCGCGGCATGTGGGATCTTCCGGGCCAGGGATCGAACCCGTGTCCCCTGCATTGGCAGGCGGATTCTTAACCATTGCACCACCAGGGAAGCCAGAAACTGTATCTTTATAGCATGTATGATGGTTAATTTTAGTTGTTAACTTGTCTGGGCCATGGTGCTCAGATATTTGGTCCAATATCATTTTGGATGTTTCTGTGAGGGTGCTTTTAGATGAGATTAACAATCGAATCAATACACTTTGAGTAAAGCAGGTTACTCTCCCCAGTGCAAGTGGGACTTGTCCAATCAGTTGAAGTCCTGAATAGAATATAAAGGCTGACTTTCTCCAAGCAAGGGAGAATTCTCCAGCAGACTGTCTTCAGAATCCATGCACAGTGTCAGCTCTTCCTGATTCTACAACACAAGGCCTTTGGACTCGAACTGCAACTCTTTCCTGAGTCTCCAACCGGCAAGCCTTCTTCAGACTTTGGACTCACCAAGCTTCCATAATCTCATGAACCACTTCCTTAAAATAAATCTCATATAGATGTAGATGTAGGTGTAGGTGTAGATGTCTATAACTACACATGTCCTATTGGTTCTATTTCTCTGGAGAAACCTCATGTGGCACACATTATCCAAAGAGCAAGAAGCAGCACTTCCACTCACTCATTCTATAAAATGAACACAGAAGAAGGCAACTGAATAGACACAGTAAATGACATAGGACATAGCCAAGAATGATCAAGGGCTCTGTGTGGTGACAACTATTAACAACTCCTGCTCTGTGGATGATGACCTGCAGAACTAAGACAACTTCTCCATTTTCACAGCTCTTTTTCTTCTGTGAAGAGTTTTGCGGATGGTGAAACAGGAGTATCAAAATAAGGCTTGCTCCCCATGGGTGTGGATCCCTAGCTGGGGGTCCTGGGCATGATGGTAACATGCTTGGCAGGGTTGGTGCACAGGCCAGTATCAGAGGAGGCCCTCAGGTCAGACCCACAGACCCCTGTCACGTGCCTGAGGGATCAAGAATCTTTCTCTAGGTCAGACCCGTAAGCAGGAAGATGTGAGACCCAGCTTGGATCACTGGTCCTTGCAAGCAAGCGATCTGTGTGAGGCCGACCTGAGGGGATCTTCTGACACTGGCCTGAGTGTCAGCTTCACCAAGTATATGACCTGTATGTCTGACCTCGTGAAAAATTCTTGTTTTGAATCTCTACAGTCAGGGATAGCCCAACCTGAGTTGTCTCTTTTGAGGAAACCAAACTTTAGTCAGGATGCTTTGAGGCCTGTTCTCAACTACACCATGTCCTTGGCCTTCCAGTCCATTTTTAGCAAGAATTCAGCTAAGCCAGTTTATCAGTAATTCCCCTACCTTTGATCCCTAACCAAGGTCCTGTTAGTAATTTTCCATTGTCTACCTCACCCCACCCACCTGTTGGCTGTAAACCCCCACTTATATTCAGTGCCAGGTTCGATCCCTCTCACCTACTACAATAGTCTTAAATTAAGTTTTCCTTGCCTGTTTAACTAATTCAGTGCAAGTTTTCTTTTACATTTTTACAACACATCTAAAATTGTCTTTCAGCTCCCTATCTGGGATACAAACATCCCAAGAAGATGAGACTTTTCTTTACCAGCACACGCATGATTCCCAATGCTAGATGCATCTTCATAGTTAAAACTGGCACATCTTCTCATGTTTAACTGACACTGGTTAGGACTGTCACTATTGCTTTTGACCCAAAGGAGGAAAGCAAACCCAGATGGTCTGACTGGGAGAAAGGCAGACAAACACTGTAATTGGCATTCGGATACAGATCCAGCCACAAGTCCTCCCATTGCCTGAGTATTCACCCAATGCAGACTAGGAAGATTGCCTGAAGCCAGACTGCCCAGGAGTCGCTTATAAATTTTGTGGCTTGGGATAAATCTCTAATCTCTTATGTGTTTTAGATTCCTCATCTGTAAGAGTTATAATCAGCAATCGTGTATTCTGTAGGGTTGTTGAGAGGGTGAAATGAGCTCATCTAAGTGACAAGGTTGAAAGACCACCCGACACTTTGAATTGCCAACGTGCAATTCTCTTGGTGGAATGGGTGAGTATCTGGGACCTAAGACAGACAGGGAAGACCTTTCTAACTTGTGGAACCACCTAATGATGAAAGGGCCGATTTGTGAGGACGTGAGCTCCTTGCCCCAGGCAGCATTCTACCAAGAAGATTTCTTGTCAACTTCTTCAGGAGGCTGTGGAAGGAAGATCAAAATGGAGTATCATTAAGACAGCTCTCTAAAATAGAGCCAGGAATCCACTGAGGAAGTATGACTTATGCACATCTCAACCTGGATAGAATCTGATCTTTTGACCATTTATTGTCCTAACAAAGGCATCCAGAACATCTACCAGAAACTCAAGACACTCATCAGACCTTTACCCTAAAATAACTCATGATTCCTTAGGGACAAATACATCCTAACTTTTGCTCTTGTCAAGCAACTTTAACAATCTGTGGCTTTTGTCTTTATAAGCCCCTGACTTTCTCTTCCCCAGAACAGTCTTTTGGTTTTACCAAATCTGTGTCTCCCAAATTGCAATTCTTAAGACCCTAAATAACCTTTTTTTTTCTTCTTCTTCTTCAACAAGATAGAAGATGTTTATGGTGTCTTTCTATGTCTCAACCACTTTTGTGGAAGTCAATCATTGCAGGCAAACTTTGAACGAGGTAATGGCATTTGGCTCTCCCTTTCTTAAAAACGAAGAGCTCACCACAGCTGAAAAACAAAACAAAACAAAACAAAACATGTTGGCCTTCATCGGGCCAGGTGTGCCTATAAAGAAGGCAGGATGTGTCACTTGCTGACCTCGTCCCCAAAATTCATCCTCTGGCTGAGCTTTAGAAATTAATCAGTTAATAGAAGATGTCTAACTGAAAGAAGAGTATTACTTTATTTTTAAACTGAAATGTAAAGTTAAAATATGAAACTGACTTACGTCATTTTCCTTTCTAACTGTCCGTAACGTTAACCGGGCCACAGTTTCGTTTTTCTAAATCCGGGTATAAATTGTGAATCTAAGAGCAAAAAACATCCTGTGGCATCCTTTCCTCCCGAGAGGGCGCCAAATCTAAAGGACGGCATTTAGCGAGGAAATCGGACCTTGAGTTTGTGGTTTTCAATCTGGTCCGTTGGCTGCTTATAAAGTAAGGTGATAAGTAGGTGGCTTTTAGTATTTCCGCGTTTGGAGTATAGGGGTGTGTAAGGGTTGATCTTGTGGGTTGGTGGTATCTCAGAGGAAACCTGGGTGTTCCTAAGTGGTCGCGCGGTTCACCACTCTCCAGCGAACATGGTCGGACGTCAGCCCTTGAGTATGAACTGTGGTGACCGCGTGGCCGACGCGGAGGTTGTGTCCACGTTTGGTCAGTGGGAGCACGTTTTCCTGGCTGCCCGGCCGGCTGCACTGGCCGGAGCGTCTCCCCGAGGGCTTATCCATAGCAGAGCCGCCACTGGTCAAACTACAAGGAGAGAGGAGGAACCCCGCGTTGAAGCACCCTGGGTGTGCTTAACGTGATAAGAGTTGCAGCAAAACGTTTTTTGTTTAAAGACAGCACGTTAGGGTTTGGAAATTTACGCATGTTTAGTGGCTTGTGTTCTGGGAGTTAATTCATTCTCAGTTGAGTAGGTCGCCTTCAGTTCACAACACAAAATAACATAACTGAACCTAGACGGTGGTTCGTGCTGGCTAATTTGTATTTTCGGTCAAGTCGGGACTACTTTTGCATCTAGGCTTTGTCTGGTAGGGACTAGCGTCCCCTGCGATCCGCACGCGTCGTCTAAGGGGCTTCTGACCCGACGGCGGGCTGCCAGTGTGAATGCGCAGGCCAGGGGAGGGCCGCAGTGGTGAATCCGAACTTGGCTGGATCAATCTAGGATTTTTATAATCTTAATGAAATTTATGAAATTGGAAGTGGGGTTTGAAAATGATGTTTATCCACCAAAGGCAGAAGCAGCCTATTCAATCTGTCGATCCGGAAGCCGGGAAATCGAGACTGGGGGTCTTGGGCTGGCTGACTTCACCGTGACAGTCGCTGAAAACTGGAAGCGCCGCCCCAGCTACTGTTCACCGTGGGTGAAGCCAGTGAAAAACAAAACAGTCAGAAGCAGAAGACACAGCCAAGGACTGTGTTTAGAGCTATTTTTACATTTCACATTAGGAATTTTGCACACAAAATGTCGTCTGGGATAGGTTTTACATATAAGCAGGGGAATTTGGCTTTTTAAAGGTCGTATTGAAATCCAGCCTCCTGAAAGGTCTGGTGAAGATTTTGGCGCTGTGTCAATAGGTAGTGTCTATGTGAGGGAGGGGATCTGAGGGTGCAAGACTCAGGCAGAGTACGCATATGGTTGGGCATGCATACAGCAGCTATATTCTGTGAGAAAGAAAATAGTAAAAGAACCAGTTAGTAACTTACCGTATCAACACTATGACACATTTTGCATTCCAATAACTAGGTGTCTTGGTTTGAATCCGGGAAGTCAAATCACTTGGGCTGACAAATCATTGATGTGCTAGTGAAGAAAAGTCACTAATAATCAGAACTTATTGTGGACCTTGGGACAATTGTCCCCCAGATACAGGCCGAAAAGAACTCCAGGTGTGGGCTAACCCTGACTCCGTTCAAAATAAACTTCTTTGTCTAGGTCAGATGTATAGGTTCTGCAGAGAGGAAGATGTGAGACCCAGCAGTCAAGGCATGGGACTTATTGGCCCATCAAAGCAAATGCTGTCATTTCTCCTCTAGCTGCCAGCAAGCAGAAGGGGCGGAGAAGCCACCTGCAGGCCAACATGTGAGCTGGGGGATGGCTGGGCTTGGCTCTGTCTGTATCCAACCATAACCAAGCATGGGAAAGAAAAAGGAGTTACTGTGACATTTCCCTCTGCTGATGCATCTATGCCATCTCTCTGGCCTGGAGTGGTTTCCCTGGTTACAATGAACCCCTCCTAGGAAATCTGGGGGACAGCGACAGTGGGGGGGTGGGGGGGCATAGCGGTTGTTTTGTGCTAAGCTTTCTTAACAAACATAGTTGAGGGTACCACCATGCTCCAGGTTAGAAGCCAGGAAGAAATTGTAGGGAAAACAGTAATGCATAACCTTGATGACACTTCAAATGTGAGTTGTGCCGACATTTCTTGGCCACCAGGAATGAAGGTGATCGGAGGGTTTGTGTTACTAGCAAGAGATTCACAGCTGGAGTAGGACTCCCCTGGTGCCTGGAGGGTGGATTCGAGTGGGTTAATATAATTTATGAAGCAAACACTAGGAAATGTGCCCATGCTGTTCTTGACTCCAGGAACATCCTTGCCTTTCCCTTTTATCAACACACAGCTCTTTTTATTCCCCATTGAAATTTTTCCTGACATTTCTAGACACGAGGCAGCAGCCTCTTCTGAACACTGGAAGTTCCACGCTCCACTGGGGACCATGCAACGGAGGAGTAATTGCTTTTAAACTCTTCCTTCTGCTGAGTGACCATTCACACCCCAGCCTCCCATTGGACTGTGAGATTAGCGCAACGCAAATTGTCATTTATACATCTGTGTTTCTCACCCACCATGCTGAACACCCTGACAGGCAAAGAACAGGGAGCCCCTGCAATTGTTTGGAGGGAGCCTGGACAGGTATGACCAGAGAGCACTTGGACCTTTCCTGGCCTGTCTCACTCTATGCCCTGTACAGGAATCCAACAAGCTGCCAAGGGTCATGTCAGCACTTCTCTGCTTTTAAAGACTAACAATTCAATTCATTGAGCAATGCAGGGTATTCCTGGCCATTTAGTTAGTTGGAGTCCTAGTTTGCATGGTTATTCCTTTCTCTAGGCAGGAAATAAAAAACCCTTCTCCAGTTGCTTAGAGCAGAGCCCTGGAACAAATATCTTAATTGATAAATTTTCTAGCTTCCTACCATTTCTTGATCTCTCAAACACATAGTAGAATACGCACCAATTTTTCTACTTTATTGTTACTGGCATAATCATAATGCAAATTGTACACCCACAGGACAAGAGTTGTAACGTTAAATAATACTACATTTCCTGTGACTGGGTGGCACTGCTAATTTGCTAATGTTAAATTAGCAAAATCAACCGTTAGTCCATGGAAAAGAGACTGCTATGCAAGCAAGGCAAAAAGAAAAGTTGAAATGTGTGTGGAAGTGTAGAGAGGGCATGAAATGAAGGGGTGATAGAGTTGGCAAACAATGTTCACAAAAGTGGCCCACTGAAAAAAGAAAGAGGATGCAGCAAATCAGATGAAAATGGCGGTTTTGTTGTCTAAGGCAAGATAAAAATAGCTTGTTCTTATCAATTACTCAGAGGAAATATGGAGCAAGATATTCTGAGAAGACAGCAATGTTGGCTCTTAACCAAGAAAGTAATTAAATGTAAAAATAAACCGGTGTGTGTGTGTGTTAATGATCAGATTGCCTCTGAGGCTGTCAACCCACCCTCTGCTGGTTTTCAGCCCAGTATGCCTTGGGAGAATGCAGGCTGTCTGCAGGCAGGAGCAGCTGACCAGGCAGGAGCCCCTGACAGACAGGAGCAGCTAAGCCAACCGGTGCAAGTTTGGCTTCCAAGCCGCTGCCTCTGATTCCTCTCAAGCTTCAAACCAAGTTACAAAGGACAGTTTGCTCATTTCATAGTTTTGGGAGAATTTTGTTTTCCTTGACACTAAGTATTAGCCATGAACTTCTTGACAGTGTGCCAGAAAGTGAGCTATTATTTGGTATGAATCCCATATATGCAGGTAGCCTGTCTTTCTCAGCCAGGAAACTAACCAATTTCATGGTTTTCCCTTGTCATATTTCAACCAATTTCATGGTTTTCCCTTGTCATATTTCAACCAATTTCATGGTTTTCCCTTGTCATATTTCGGCCTTTCACTCCGTCTCCAGTCCCTCCTATAAACAGAAGATGTGGGGGTTCCAACCTCTAGTGTTCTAGCTGTTGGATGTTTAGATGCCTCAAGGGAGCCTGGTCTAAATCCTCAACATGCAAAATCATACTCGGATTGTTACAGAGCAGCTTCACATACAACCCAGTAAAGTTGGTAATATTATCCCCACTTTTACCAAGACCTAGGAGTTTGGAGGAGAGGGGAAGGGGGTGGGTGGACCATGGTCAGAGAGAACCCAATCTTGAAGGCCTGTGTTCCAGGCCCTGTGTGTGGCCAAAGAAATGAAGCCTGGGTCTCCTACCAAGAACAGCTCTCCTCCACACATATACAGTAGCTCCCTATTTCATCACGACAGCTAAGAGTTCATCAAATATGAGTACCAAGCTGACCTTGAGTATGTGACTTCAAGGCCCTCCAACCTTCTGGGTCTTCACTTCCTCATCTATAAATGAAGTGTATTTTGTGAATATCACGTTAGGCTCTGACATTTCATTTATTCATTTAAGCCTCTTTGATGTGGCAGGCACCAGGGACAGAGCAGCAAACAAAACATGCCAAAAAATAATAATTTTTTTAAAAGCCCTGCTCTCATCCTCTAGATGGGGACTTCAATAATTGAATTAAATTTGTTCATAAGTAAAATATCAGGTGGTGTTAAGTGCTGTGAAAATGCACAGAAGGGAAGGAGATGGAAAACAAGGAAGGCAGGAGTTTCAGTGGGAAGGTCATGGAAGGCCTTACTGATGGCACCTGGGCACACATCTGAAGGAAGTGACCCCAAAGTCTGCCAGAAGGATCTAGAGCAGAAGAGGACTTGGGATTCCATAGGATCTAAGCCTGGTCCAATAGGAGCTGCTCCTGGTCCCCAAGGCTATGACAAAGCCTCACTTGTCCCCACTGCCTTGTCATCTAATCAGCCTAATTAACCCTTGTTGAATCTTGCAGGCTGGCCTGACATTCTTGCTGTCCCTGGCAAATCAGGCCAGCTTCGCAGATGAAGGAACCAAATACCCCAGTGTAAACCTAAGTCTCAGACTGGGAGGTCCCCTCATCATGGCTGTCCCCTCTGCCCGGGCAGGGATGTGCAGCGGAGCCAGGCCTCCAAGGAGGCTGCATATGTGTCTCCCCACCTTCCCTCATCCCCCAACCCTTAGTCTTTCTGTACTTCTTCGCAGGTATGCAGCACCCACCTCTCAGCTCCCCGGCCACCACTGAATCCCTGGTCCAGGGAATGGGAGGTCTGAAGGCGTAAGTTTATCATAAGTAAAATGAAAGGGTTGAGGGCAGACAGGGCCAGCCGTGCCAGGACAGGGGCAGTCCCAATCCCTGCTTGAAAGCCCATGACCAGGATGATGGCAAGGTGAGTATGGTGGGTAGTGGGCTCAGGGTCTCAGAGGCCAGGGCCAGGGGTGGGGGGCTGACCTCTCTCTTGGGATCAGGTCCACAGTGGCCAGTGGGCGGAGGGTTCAAGGGGTGGTGTCCTGTGTGGTGGGGGCTGGGTGCAGATGGGTTCCTGCTGAGATCACTGGGCTGAGGTGGGGTAAGGCTCGGGATGAAGGGATGGGGGTCAGTGGCTGGGATGGAAGGTGTGTGGACTGTAGTGAAGACCAGGTAGGCTTTGCGTCTCATGGTGCATGTTGACAGGAATCCACAGCCAAGGATGATCCAATCAGACCCTTGTAGAGTAGGGGAAGCAGAGAGCCACCTCCAGGACAAAGGTATTCAGAACTCTTTGCGGACCTCAGGGCTTCTCCATGGAAGCTTGACCAACCACCACTACAATTCCAGCTCAGGATCTGGCCCTCCCTCCCTGGCTAGGCATAGCAGGGTCTGGTAGACCTGAGGGCATGAGATGGGAGCCTGGAAGAGGCTCCCGCACCTCTCTCCTTTGGCCAGCCCCCTCCAGGAATGCTCGAAGGACTGGTAGCCAAATGGTAGAGCCGCATTCAGTCCAGTGTCTGGACTCCTGCTCCAGAATAAGTCTGTCGTGTGGAATCTCTCAGATTCTAAGTCTTGCTGTTTTCTTTTTTTTTTTATTGATTGATTAATTGCTTTTAACTTTTTTGTTTCACTCTAATGAGGAAACAATGGAGCATGGCAACAATGGAAGCTTTGACAAAGAGCCCTTGAGTCTAGCTTCTTGTCTCCTCACCTTTTCCCAGCTTTCTGAATCCTGAGGCCTTTTGACCTGCTGACATTTCACTCCTTGTGACGGTTAATTTTATCTGTCAATTTGCCATGGTGCCCAGATATTTGGTCAACACCGGTTTAGATTTGCTATGAAGGTATTTTTTTAACGATATGATTGACATTTAAATCAGTAGACTTTGAGTAAAGCAGATGACTCTCCATAATGTGGGTGGGCCTCATCCAATCAGTTGAAGGCCTTAAGAACAAAGACTAAGGTTCCCCAGGGAAGAGAGAATTCTGCCTCCAGATGACCTTTGGACTTGGATTCTTCCCTGGGTCTCCAGGCTACTGGTCTACCCTGTAGATTTCAGACTTAACAGCCCCACAATCAAACAAGTCATTTCCTTAAAATAACTCTGTCTCTCTCTCTCTCTACACACACACACACACACACACACACACACACACACACACACACGGTCATTTTTTTCTTTTCCAGTCAGGTCCACATCACTCAGCCATCAGAGCAGGGTTTTAAGTCCATTGGGATTTGGAAATTAAAAACCAGTTTACAGCCAAAATATATGTCCAAATGCTTGGTTGAGAAATGTATAATCAAAGTGTTAGTGCTCTGTCTCTAGGGGCCCTGGGCAACATTCCCCCTCCACTCCTGTGGTCTCATGTGACCTGTGACAGCCTGGTTAATGTTGGTCCCCAGCCCTTGCTTCTGTGTCTGCCCATTGCTCTAATCCTAAACTCCACAAGGCCTGGAGAACCCTTGGCATAGTGACATGCAATAGTCACACAAATAAAATTAAAATGTCTCCCCATCCTAGTCTTGTAGTGCCAGACTGTGCGTCTTTCACTACAGCCATTAACTTTCAGCCTGGTACAACACTCCAGGATTTTTATGCCAAGTTCATGGGATTGTCCTGGAGATCCACAAGCAGACTAGACTTTCCCTCAATGGCATTGTTTCTGGGACCTTCCCTCTTCCTTTCTTCCCTGCTGTAAAATAATAAGAAATACATATATTAGGCTTCCCTGGTGGCGCAGTGGTTAAGAATCTGCCTGCCAATGCAGGGGACATGGGTTCGATCCCTGGACCGGGAAGATCCCACATGCCGTGGAGCAACTAAGCCCGTGCGCCACAACTACTGAGCCTGCACTCTAGAGCCCACGCGCTGCAACTACTGAACCCACTCGCCGCAACTACTGAAGCCCGTGCGCCTAGAGCCCATGCTCCGCAACAAGAGAAGCCACCACAGTGGGAAGTCCGCGCATCGCAACAAAGAGTAGCCCCCACTCGCCACAATTAGAGAAAGCCCGCGTGCAACAAAGAAGACCCAATGCAGCCCAAAATAAATAAATAAAATAAATAAATAAATTTATATTAAAAAAAGAAATATGTATATTGATCTTTGCTCCACATTCCTGACCCCTGTAAATAGAGGTGCTAGGAGAATTTTTAGTTCTAACATTTAGTCTTTGACCCAAATTCCTGACACAGAACTCCTAAATCCCTTGGAATTTCCTGGGTGATAGGAGTATCTTTTGTTCTAATGAGGCTACTCTGGGTGGGGTCCTGGATGGGCTCCTGGATGGGGGCTGGTCACCAGAAAGACAAAATCATCATTAGAAACTTGGAACTTTCAGTCTCATGCCCCATTCTCCAGAGAGGGGAGAGGGGCTGAAAATGGAGTTAATGATCTATCGTGCCTACATGACAGAGCCTCCATTAAAATCCCAATAGTAGAGGTTGGCAAGCTTCTGGATTGGTGAACACATCCAAGTACCCGGAGGGTGGTACATCCCAACTCTATGGGGATAGAAGCTCCTGCTCTTGGGACCCTTCTGGACCTTGCCCCATGTACCTCTTCATCTGTGTTCTTTATCACATCCTTTATTATATAATAAAAAAGTAAATATAAGTGTTTCCTGAGTTCTATAAGCTGTTCTAGCAAACGTTTGAATGGGAACCTCTGATTTACAGCCAAGACAGATGGAAGTTGTGGGTAACGTGGGGGCCCTATTATTTGTGAATGGCATCTAAAGTAGGAGCAATCTTGTGAGACAATGCGCTTCGTTTTGTGTGGTCTGCACCAACTCCAGTTAGTGTCAGACTTGAATTAAATTTTAGGACACCCCTCTGGTGTCACAGAGAATTGCTTGGTGTGGGGAAAACCCTCACATAACTGGTGTCAGACGTGTTGAGTGTGGTAGTCGTGGAGAATAAAGAGAGACACACAGGGAGTGTTTTTCCCCACTCACCCACCATTCTCTTGCACTCACTTTCTGGAGCTCTGGATCAGTCCTGTGCATCAGAGTGCCTAGGGAATGGTTCACCATTTCATGAGCGCTGTGCTCAGGTGATTTGCAATGTCATTGTGCACCTTTCCTCTCATTTCATCCTGCTGTGCTTGATGAGTAGCAGTTAGTGAAACCTCCTCTGATCAATTTAGAAATATATACAATATATACATAGATAAATATACATTATAGACGGAATGTTTGTGTGTCCCCAAAAATCCTATGTTGAAATCCTAACCCCCAGTGTGATGGTGTTTGTAGAAGGGACCTTTGGGAGGTGCTAGGTCATGGGGTGGAGCCCTCATGAATGGGATTAGTGCTCTTATTAAAGAGCACCTCACCGAGCTCTGTCACCCCTCCACCACATGAGAACACAGCAAGTAGACGGCCATCAATTGAAGTGGCCACTCTCTAGAACCCAAATCTGCCAGCAAGTTGTCACTGGACTCCCAGCCTCCAGAACTGTGAGAAGTAAATGTCTGTTATTTATAAGCTGCATAGTCTGTGGTATTTTTGTTATAGCAGTCCAGGTGGACTAAGACAATACATAAAAATATATATTTATATATATTTCTCATTTTATATATATGTAGATCAGTATCTCAATTTACTTATATCAATATTTTATAATATTCTCAATATGTATTTTATATGTAAATTATCTCTATATAAATTGTACATATATATAAATTCTCTCTATATATAAATTCTATGCATATATACATATATAAATTCTCTCTATATATAAATTTTTCCTCTCTCTCTCTAGATATATATATAAATTCTCTCTATGCACATGTATAAATAAATTCCCTGTATATATATTTAAAAATTCCCTCTCTATATAAATTTTATATATATAATTTCTATATATATGTAAAAATTCTATATATATAAATTCTCTCTATATATATGTAAATTCTCTCTATATATAC
The DNA here is from genome assembly GCF_059928025.1 of Delphinapterus leucas. Lineage (NCBI taxonomy): Eukaryota > Metazoa > Chordata > Mammalia > Artiodactyla > Monodontidae > Delphinapterus > Delphinapterus leucas. The sequence goes on from NC_143131.1 coordinate 161,511,717, forward strand.
ATATGTAAATTATATATATAAATTCTTTCTCTTTATACATATACGTGTGTGTGTGTGTGTGTGTGTGTGTATATTATATATATATATAAAATCTAGTGGGAATTTCAAGAGAAATCTGCCTTGTTCATGGTTACGTTGAACAGGCTGATGCCCTCGCATCCAAACACACACGGGGCTCTCTGCTGATGCCCTGAGCTGCACCTGCCCTATTTGTTGCAGGCAGATTAGGCTGGTTTGCTCCACAGAAGGCAGGACACCTAAGGCCAGCTGCCAGCAAGTCCTTAAAGATGGTGAGGGCCTTGAGTGAGCAGCTGCCTAAGGGATTCCTGTGCCCATGCACAGCAGATGTGAGGAACTGTTTCCCAAGCAGACACTGATCTCCTTCCTGTGAGCCAGAAGGAAGCAAATCTCTTGTCACAGAAATCCAAAGCAGGTTTCCATTACTTTATAGGCAGATGGAATCTAGGGTTCCCCAAATGACCTAACAAGCAGATCTAATGGTTTCATGTCAGATATAATGAAAACACCACCTGAGGACACTCAGTGCCTGAGACCAAGTGAAACCTGGATCTCTCCTGATTAGGATGAAACCAGAATGGGGAAAATACCACCACCTGGAGTATGTAGGTGGAACACTGAGCCCTTTGCAGCATGCATTCTAACCTCTCCACAACTTTGCACGTAAGCATCAGGGTCTCACTTGTACAGATAAAGAACCCAAGAGAGCCAGGCTTCACGACAGTCTAGCTCTAGAGCCAGAACGCTCGACCTCAAATCTACTTACTTCAGCCCTGAGCACCCACCCACCACTGGCCATGCTGCTCTATGTGATCCCAAAATGCATCCTGGTACTGCTGCAAATGCATAAGTAGTATGAGAGGGAGCTCCCGATACCACAGGTGAGATGTTTTCAGGCAACACTTTCCTCATGCAAAAATTATGGCAATTCTTTTTCCGTTCCATGCATTCTCAATGAGGGCAATATCCCTCCCATGGGGGCAAAAATTGATTCTTGGGGCTGAAATCAGATACGCAGTGGTTTGTGGCCCTCCAAAGGCCCAGTGCATAAACAGATACCCAGTGTATCTGTGGTGTGAAAGTTTCATGGAGATGGGGACAGTTAGAAAAAACATAATGTCTAAAAAGTCTTAGGGGGGTGAAGATGAAATAAAGACTGAGAAGCACCACCTTATCCTATTACTTCTTTTCCCCTGTGAGTCTAAGCTGGAATGCAATGTTTCTCAGAGTGGATTCCGGGGACCTAGGAGCATGCATGAGGCGATTCAGAACCTGGGTCCCACTACAGACCTACAAGATCAGTTCCATGGGAGGGGGCAGGAATTTTCATTTTTAATAAACTCTTATATCAGTCAGCTTGGGCTGCAAAACACATATTAAAGATTGGATGGTTTAAACAACAGGCATTTATTATTTCACAGTCCTGGAGGCTGAAAGTTTGAGATCAAGGTGTGGGAAGGCAGGTTTCTCCTGAGGCCTCTTTCCTTGGCTTGTAGACGGCCATCTTCTCCCTGTGTCCTCAAATAGTTGTCCCTCTGTGTGTGTCTGTGTGTCTTAATCTCCTCTCATTATAAGAGCAGGAGTCATATTAGATTAGGGCCTACCCATATTACCTCATTTCACCTTAATCACCCTTTAAAGGCCCCATATCCAAATATAGTCATATTCTGAGGTCCTAGGGATTGGGGCTTCAACACGTGGATTTGGGGGGACACAGTCAGCCCATAACAGTTCTCAGACTGCTTCTCACGCCCCTGGAAGTTTAAAATATGCTCTGAGGGGTGGGGAGAAAGATGCTGCCATCTTCTGCCAGGATGAGCATGTGGGGTCACCTGTTCACTCAACAATGTTTATTGACACTCCCCAAAATGTGGAATACAGAGGAATGAATGAATTATGAAAATGAAACCTGGACTGGGAACACCCTCAATGAACCTATGATTTCGAGAACGAGGGCAATCCCAGTAACGTGAGGTGTGTCTCAGAGCCAGGACTGGAGGTCCCTTTGTCCAGAAAGCTCCCTCAGGGAGGGCACAGCCCTGGTATCTCTGATGGCTGCAGTATTTATGGTGGGGACTGCTATTCATGGTTAATCAGCTTCCTCTATCCAGCCATGGTCCCCACGGTATTGACTAAGGGTGTAGTGTCATAAGGCTTGATTTGGGGACAGTGTGTATACAAAGTCAGAGAAGCCAGGGAAAGGCATTTCAGATTGAAGGAACAGAAGATACAAACATGCAGGACCAGAGTAGCTATGTGTGTCAGCGTTGCCTTGGTCTCCTCATCTGTGAAATGGGGGTGTTAGGTACATATGCCCTCCTCAAAAGATGGCCAAGAGGATTGGTGCTAATATGCCCTGTTTAGTGGGTTGAATGGTGACTCCCCGAAATGACACATCCATGAGTCTGGGAAGATGACTTTATTTAGAATAAGGGTCTTTGCAGATATAATTAGATGAGGATCTTGAGATGAGATGACCCTGGATTAGGGTGGGCCTTGAATCCAATGACAAGTGTCCTTATAAGAAAAGAGAGGAGACACGTGGAGATGGCCACATGATGACAGAAGCAGAGTTTGGGGTGACTGGGCCACAGCCTGCGAATACTGGGGCCATCAGAAGCTGGAAGAGTCAGGAAGGATCCTCCCCTGCCATCTCTGAGGGAGCACCATCTCTCTACCTGACATGCCCCCTCCCAATCTCCTTCCTGTCCTGTTGAGCCGCATGTTGCTTCTGGCACGTAAGCCAATAAAACCGACCACAGGATGAGATGAGACTGAGTGTTCCGGACCTCCCGAAGTGTCCCTCCTTGCCCACTCCCCTCATGCAGAATTTCCCAGATGTAGGTGACAGCTCATTCGCAGCTTCTCAGATCCATTTAGTGGATAGTGATCAACAGTTTTCTAAACGGAATAGAATAGAAAACAAGATGTTTCAAACACAGAAATGAGATGATGCTACAGGAACTTTTCATGCGTGGACTGGACTATAGTAGCTTCCTCCATTTGGGACAGTTCTACAGGGTTGCCCAGCCCCAGAGCTCAGAGGAGATGTGGTGATGCTTCCAGCCTGATCTCCATCCCCACCATGCTGTGCCCACAGTGTCCCTGGGGGAACCACATGCATGGACTTCAGAATCAGCTGCCCAGGGGAAACCCAAGACATGGGTCAAGGAGAAGAATCTTGAAAAGCCAGTCTTGTGGCAAAGTACACTGTGATAAAATATACATCTCAGTAAATATATTTTACTGAGATAAAATATACATAACATTTACCATTTTAACCATTTTAAGTATACAGCTCAGCGGCATTAAGTACATTTACATTGTTGTACAACCACCACTCCATCCATCTCCAGAACATTTTCATCTTCCCAAACTGAAACTCTACACCCATTTAAAAATGACTCCCATCCATCCCCAAGCCCCTGGATCTCTCTGTGTCTATGACTTTGACTGCTCTAGGGACCTCATTCATACACGTGGAATCACACAGTATTTGTCCTTTTGTGACTGGCTTATTCAACTCAACATACTGTTCTCAAGGTTCACCTCTAGCATGTGTCAAAATTTCCTTCCTTTCAAAGACGAATGACATCCCACTGTGTGAGAAAGCCTGGGCCCCCTCTTAATCCAAACCAAGTCTACTAAGTAATGGCCAGATGCTGTGGGAGACCACTGCTGGTCCCTTAGGTCAGCAAGGGGAACAGGTCTGTCCATGAATGAGCTTCACTGCATGCAAAGTTCAGGTACCTCCAAGGGCCGAGTGCTTCTAAAGGATAAGCCAAGTGCAAGGCAGGGAATGACCTGGGGACTCTCAATGCCTATCAGCCTGTAGGTCCTTAGGGAGGGGAGGTAGGAGTTCCAGACTGAGGGGAGGCAGGAGAAGTGTGTGCAGCAGACACTCCCAGAGCAGGGAGGACAGCAAGAACCTGGAGCTGGGGATCCCTGAGCAACTGTGGGGAGAGTGAGGGTGTGGTGGAGAAAGTGCTGGGAGGGGGGCCCAGAAAGGCCTTTGAAGGTTCTCCTGAAGCATCAGGAGACTGTGGAAGGGCTGGTGGGGAGTGGGATGCTCCATTGGCCCTATGGAGAAAGGAGCATGAGAGCGACACAGGAGCCTCTTCTAGGGGTCCAACGAGAAGGGATGCAGGCCCCAACTGTGTCTATACGAGGGCAGACTCATAATAGAATTGATGCAGCAGAATTGTTTATGTTTTTTTTTTTTCCTAAAAGAGCACACTAAAGTTGCAAAGAGAAGTGCGACATAAGAAATATATATTGGTCTCTGCCCCTCAGGTTTTGGCACAGAGCTCCTAAAACCCTGAGACCTTCCTGTAATGACAGGGGTAAAGGTGTTAATGAGGTGACTTTTGGAAAGCACCTAGGATAGAGTCCGGTTGCCAGGGGAACCAACCATGCGATTGGAACTTTTAGCTGCACCCTTGACCTAAGGGGAGAGGGGCTAGAGGTTGAATCAATCACCAAAGGCCAATGATTTAATCAATCATGCCTATGTAATGATGCCTTCATAAAAACCCAAAAGAGAGGGCTCAGAGAGCTTCCAGGATAGTGATGTCAATGAAAAAATAGTCAACTTTATTCAAGCCAACCTGAGGATTATAACCCAAGAGACAGTCTCTCAGAAAGCTCTGAGGACAGTTCTTCCCATTAGCAGTCAAGCACAGTTTCTGAGACAAAAGGTTATACGTCAAATGACATATTAACAGTTTACACAGTCCAGATCTGCAAGTACAAAGCAAGTAGTGGCTCATCATGACCCCTTACGAGATTAAGAAGGAATGTTGTCTCCTGAGAAGGCCTGGTTAATGCAGGTGCACAATACACACTAAATGGGATGGAGGAGGCCCAAAGGGGCAGAGAACAAATTTTATGTTCAAATTTCTCTTGTCTCCCACAAAGTACGAATTTTATTTCATCAGTGAACACATCCACATGCCATGCCAGGAGGTAGGTGCACCCCAAATTCTATGGGGACAGAAGTTCCTGCACTTGGGACATTTCCAGAGTTCAGAACAGCCTAGTGTTTCCTAGAGCCAGGATTTTTCGCAAACCTAAGAGATTCCCAGGGAAATGACTTGTGTTTAGGCAGGCGTGCAAAGTTGACACAGGGCAGACAGCTCAGGTTGAAGAAGACAATAAGCTGAGGCCTGAAATCTCCCTGTTAAGAAGAACACAGCTGAGCAGAATGAGCATCACTGGCTGAGACCCTCAGGATCATACTGGGAAGCTCTGGGTTTTCTGTCCAGTGCTCTCCCTTCTGCGTGATTCGAGCTCCTCAGAACATCTCCAGGAAAGAAAGAGTTATTGAGTTCCAACCTTCCCATGTATCTCAGTCTTGAGAGGGGAGTGGGGTGTGACTGCTTCCTTTGGGGTGATGGAAATGTTCTGGAACTAGATTGAGGTGGTGGTTGCACAACACTGGGAATGTGCTAAATGCCACTGAATTGCTCACTTTTAAATGGCTAACTTTACGTTACGTGAATTAGGCCTCACACACACACACACACACACACACATTACTGCAATCCCGTACTCCAGAGATCAGCTTGGGGACATTTACAGGATGACCAATTTGCCATGAATCTTCACGTCTTTGGTTTTTTAAAAAGCCCCCCTTTTGCACAGGCTGGTGAGTTGCCTTGTGTTCCTAGATTTCTTAGCTAGGAAAGAGGCTAGCAACAGGCACCTACAAACTTCTCAGGCTCTGTCGAAATTCAGAATCAGCCAACACACATCCCAAGTGAGGGGAAGATTCTGGAAGAGCTCAGACACTTGCGTGACCAGGGACTGGAAATCAGCAGAACAGAGGAAGGTTGCCTGGACGGCAGCTTCTGCATCCTAGTAGAAACAGTTGTGGCCCTTCTGCACAAAAGACCATCTTGTTAGCTCACACATTTTCTGGCCTGACCTTTCCCTCCCCTTAATTTGCCTCCCTCGTCCCAACAGGGCACATGGACTCCACAGGCAGTACTGGGCCAAGACTCCAGGAGACTGGATTAGGTCTCACCTCTGAGGTCATTTGTGCCATACTTCCTTCAGGCCATGGCCGCTTTGAAGGACCAGCTCTACCTAGTTAGGGTTCTTAGTTGTATAATTTACAACGTGATGGGGAAAAGAAGGCAAGTGAGTGAGAGAAGGAAAGGTTTTCCTTAGACCTGAGTATTTTATGCTGAGTTTGATGAAGAGTAGATAGCTGTGGGTAAATATGACAGGTAAGGAAGATGAGGTAAGTGTAGTGAACTGCAGGAAACTTAGCAAGCCCTGTTTGTTCAGATTCTTGTCAGAGTCCCTTTGTCTTTGGAGATAAGGATGCTCCTTTCCTCTGGGTATTGGGAGGATCTCAAGTGAGGACTTATGGCCTATGGGAGAAGCGTGAGGTGGGGGGAGGTCGGAGTGACCTTCCTCCTTCTGCCATTTTCTCAAACTCCTCAGCTTAAGATATTCAATATGCCAAGGTGCCATGTTCAGCTGTAGTGTGTCCTGAACCCCATCACAAGCTAACAGAAAGTTTTGTGTCCTAGATGGGGGTCATTAAAAGAAGCATTGGCGGTAAAGGTCTGTGTGAAGCAGTAGGAGGGTGGAGCCCACACTGAGCCAAGCTCTTTCCCAGGGATGACTTCTGCCCAGGTGCTCGGTGCCTGCTGCAGACCAGAGGGCCCTGGGCCACAGAAGGTATCCCTCAGACGGGGCCCCCGGGAAACCTGTTCCATACCCCTGATACAACGTATCCATGTGTGCCTCCGACCCCACACAGCATTCTCACAGAGGACTAAGGCACAAAACGTGCTTCCATGGCCCAGGTCCAAAGTGCCTGCTGTGGCCAGTGGTGATAGGCGCCTTTGCTACTTAAGGGCCAGGGCCATTGCCAGCTCGTGCACCAAACTTGACTCTCAGACTTCAGTTGCGCAGAGGCAAGAAAGGATAAGGGCAGAAGAAAGAGGAAACGATATATCATAGCTCTTCTCCTGGCTATGTGAGTAGCTCTGAAAAGAGCCTTTGGTGTTGCCTCAGGACGGCCTAGATACTGGGCAACACACCATCCTGCTCAATGGGCTCGTGGCCTAGCAGCTTGTTGAGCTCCTGGCCGCTGCTGATGGCCAACAGCAGGCGGCGCGCACCTCCCTGCTTTGACAACCAGACTTCTCTGAGTCAAGCGCCGGCCGGTAGGTTTTATACTCGGGGAGTACGCTGCCGCATGCTGCGACCACCAATAGGATAAAGGCGCTCTGCAGTTTCGTAGCCCCACTGGCTCCTCTGCTACCAGCCCTGTGGCTTGTCCAATCAGATGAGACCTGAAAAGTCGCTTCATTTGCATGCGGGCCGGGAGCCAGGGCGCAGAACGCAGTGTTGTGCTTTGTGCGCTCGTGTACGCGCTTCGTTGCCGACTGTACTGTCTGCGGGGGCCCGAGGGCTGCCCGGTTGCCTCTGCCGGCTGGAAGGCAGGGGAATGGGCATTTTGGCTAGGCCGCACTCCTCAGATCCCTATTCACGCTCCGGTTTCCTCCGTTGCTGGTGGCCCCTACGGGACAGGGGGAGCGCGAGACGCCCCGCCGGGCTGCGGCCGAGAGTGGCCTTCCAGGAGCCGCAGAAACACCGAACCCACGACAGGCTGGTCTTGCCCAAGAATGTCGCCTTACTGGTGGGCGCCAGACCCCGGGAGGTGGCGGAACGCGTGGATGGCCAGATCTCCGCAGAGGCGCGGTCAGCCCTGAGCTCAGCCTAGCCCCGGGTCAAGGTGCCGGGGAAGCCTCCGCAGACCTGCTAGCTCTCCAGAGGCAGACGAGTGGTGTCCAGCAGCCTAAGCGTGAGGATGAAATCTTTACAATTAACGAAGAAAGGAGCCTGTGGCAAAAGCAACCAGGAGATGTTGCTCGTGCGGAGGAAGAGACACCATTCTGGGTCACTGAACGAAATCAGTGGTTGATACAAGATGTGGGATTGAGAAATTTTACAAAAGGAGAGTCTTCTACTGACAAACAGCAGACGTGAGGAGTCTTTGTATCTATGACCAATGTGTTCGGTTTTCTGTTGACTTCTTTTTAAGTCTGCCTACTCTTGTTTTTCACAAAACAACCCGAGCAACTTCTCGTGGCTGCCTTTTCCGCAGACTTCTTTCTTCCTTAATTGTTACCGTGGCCTGTGAAAGTTTAATTCTGACTGATTGACTTACTCGATCATTTGTTGTATTGATGACAATGTTTAATGCACATTTTTTCATTTCTAAATAGTTTTACAAATACTTGAAGACTTGTTTGTCTAGTAGAAGTGGCACATCCTTCTTCAGGAACGAAGGTTTAATTAACCCCTAGAGTCCAAAAGGTTATCTTTTAAAAAAAAAGCTTTAAGGATTTTTGTCTCATTTAAATTATCCATCTCCAAATTGGCTAAGATTCAATTAGGAAATGAAGCACCTCAACTTTGTACCACCTGACTTGAAGAGGAGTCGGGGTGCCTCTGCGGCACCCCCAGAGTGCTTCCCTCTGTCCAGCATGATACCTGTAGGAACGTCACTTTCTGAGTAAGTTCAGCTGTTACCTAGTTTGTGGAATTTCATCCCCTCGCAGGCACCAGCCTTCCCTTGAGAAAACACTAGGTGTGCACTGAGGCCATTTTTGAACACGGTGAAAACAGTTGACTCCACTCCTCCCACACCCGAGGGAGAATGAAGCACAGAGGTCCAGGGCAGAGGGCTTCGAAGCTGCCATCACTGGAGCTCGATAAACAAAAAGAAATGAAGACACTCCAAGGTGGGAGGGCACAGCCTCTGGAAGTCTCAAAATGAGAATCTGGAGGAAGGTCCCCTGAAATTTGAATGAGGTGGATGGCCAGACACCCACTGAGTCTGTAAGATCGAACCAATGTGCTTGCACGTTAAAATAAGAAAAGTATTCTTTGTTCATATATAGGGGCCTCCAACTTTTTACAGCATGCATACCACCTTAACGTTCCCAAACGTCTAAGGCTCCTTTCACACACACCAGACACCCAGATTTGAAAGGGAGCTAGTTACAGAACTAGCTAGCTACTACAGAAACGCCAAAGTGACCTGAAGTACCCTGGAATCTAACTTCCTTCCCTAACGTCAAGTCCTGAGTTAGGGTGGTCTCAGGATGACCAAAGAATCTCCCCTTCCCATTTTCCACCCCACAGTGCTGTGTGTCACCTTGGTTCTTTACCTTTTGTTTGTTGCCATTCCCCACTCCAATAGGATTCCCCACTCCGGTAGGAAACTACCCTAATGGGTTCCATTTATAAGTTTGAAGCATTCTTCCATGAAGTGTTCTGTGTGCACACATTTAGGTAAACAGTGCTGTTTTATACTTCACTTTGTTTGCAGCATGGTGCCACAGCTCTGTGCCCTAAGCTCCACTATGTCTCTATGTGCCAAGCTCCTCTGTATCTCTGGGCTTCAGCATACTCTATAGCCTCCATCCCCCATTTGACCTTCCACCTCCCCCGTTGAGGGGCACTGGCGCTCGTCTTTCCCACCCCCAAGACAATGGTGCTGAGGATGCCTGAGGGTGCATCCCCCTGTGGGCCTGGAGAGGACTAAGGAACACCTGTGAGTGGGTCACTGGGTCCAGGGTCACCATGCCCTAAATCTGATGACACCTGGCAGCAGTGCTGCAGAACCCAGCAGCAGTGCACGGGACAAATGGTGGCAGCTTTCCCATCTCCAACAGCCCAACAGTGTGAGTCATTACTTTTATGGACATGTGATTGCTCCGAAAACTAAGGAGTTTGAGCATCTCCTCCTGGGTTTCTGAGCCCTCTGGCTCCTCTTACGCACTTGCTTGTCCACACCTCTGCCGTGTTATTTTACTCCAGTCACTTTTGGCTCCTCACAATTTGCAGGAGCTCCTTGCAGTTTCCGTACGAACCACATTGGTCTGGGCACTGCAGACATCTTCTACTGCTCCGCCTATCTGCGTTGACTCTGGCCATGGGACACTTGGTTGAGTAGAGGAGGCATTTTTATAAGCCCAACCATCTCACCTGAGAAAACCATTCCCAACACCAGATAGTCCTCAGCCTGTCAGCTGGTGGCAGAAAAGTAATGGCAGCATTCTCATCAAACCGCTGTGGGTGTAGTTCTTGTGTTCCTTGACCCGCCCCCCCCCCCCCCGTCCCCCATGGCAGGGCAGCGCTAGGGGGACATCCTACCAACAACGGCAAGAGAATGGGCATCAATCCATAGGTCTGCACAGAGCTCAGCCTCAGGACTGCCCATAGCCATGAGGTGTGTCCCACCCTCCCCAGCAGGTCATACCCTGGGAAAAAGCTACATCTGCATCAAGGACATTGTCAGCAGACCAGCTTCCCTGGAGCTCTCTGCACCTCTTGGACATGAAAATCAGGTTGGGGCACCCCTGTGCCCATGTCATGTTGGCAGAAACAGTTCTACTGCACTGCTCCCCATGCTGGTATCCCCCATATCCACCTTTCTGCTACCTCAGTAACAGGGACCTGGGTCACCTCGAGCTTCCTGATGCTGCAGACAAGATTCAGTAGCCGTCCTGTGCACATTACCCCATGGAACCATGCTGGCATCCCTTTGGCACGCCAACCCAGGGCTGGAAATGCCATGTCATATGGTAGCACACAATGTACTGTCTAGTCAACTACTGGAAGTGACCTCTGAGCCCTCCCTGATAGAAGGATCTGTGTGCCTGGGGCCACGGGATACATTGGTGTCTGGAAGAGGAACATTATTCCACAGAGCACAAGGGCCTACAATAGAGAGGCCACTGTGACCAGTCAGCAGGGAGCAGAGGGTGTGAGCTGACTTCAGTGAGGAAATGGCAGGGATCGGTTGTACAGCCCAGCAGGCAACACAGAACTTTCACCACTGGACATTCAGAGGAGCTGCTAAGTGAGAAGCCAAATCTTACTGGAATCAAAGGCCATCCATGCTGGAGACATTCCTGGCCTGCTGGACACAGGCCGGCAGCTCCTTCCTGTGTCCCCATTGCATCTCAAACTGGAGCCAGAGGCACCCCTAGTGTTACCCCTGATCTGAGGAGTCAGGATTATTTATTAGCGTTACTTGGCCAAGGTCCTACAGCTTGCCAAGAGGATGACCCCTTAACTCTCCCATACACAACCAGGCAGCTATTTCCACCCCTCTGCTCGTCATTCTTATGTAGAGAGTATGTGAGAGCAAGGGAGAGACACTCATGCGCTGAGAATTCTACCCACATACCGTCAGAAAGCAAGCAACTCCATGCTGGTATCAGAACCTCCCATCTCTCCCCAGCACTGGGCACCCAGGGGGGTACCACCTTTCTGGCCTGCACCCCAGCCCTGTCTAGCACATCAGTCTCCAGGCAGCCAACTGAGAGCAGAACGGACAGGCCTCCCAGCAGCTCTCTACAGAGGAGGAAAGCGGGTAGCTGGATCTCCAGCTGTGGGAAACTGGGGCAGCTCCCCAATTTCACTCAGCAGAAGCAGGAGGTGGAGGGCTCATCAGGGAGAAGTCCAACCCAGACCCCTGACATAGGGCAGTGCAGACACAGCACCTCCTCAGAGACCAGCCAGGGCATGGAGAGAAGATAGATGGGAGGAGGGACGCCAAGCAAACTGGCTGAAGCGAGCCCTCTTTAGTGGGCTCTGTAAGCGCCGGCTACCAGCCAGGCAGGCCGCCCCCAAGCTCACAGAAACACAAGAGGCCAGCAGCACCAAAGGCCAGTGACTCCCATCTTGAGAGGCTTCGTCCAGAAACGGGCCATCGATCATAAAGCTGCACTTTTGGGAATGACTCACAGCCCCAACCACCATCCTTAACGCCTGTCTCTGTCAATTCTTGGACCCCTTGACCTTGTCACTTTGCGCTGCTGCAGTTTTGTCTTTTGGAGGAATCTACACAATGACACTACTACTAAGAGGCTTTGCTAAATTCGTCCAGCAGAGGAAATATGAAGAGAAGCCAGAGGTACAGGGAAATGCAACACCAAGGTGAGGCCTGGGGATGGCCTGAGCCTGGGACTGCTCCTCCTGCCCCAGGAAAAGTCCTGGGTCAGTGAGGGACAGGCAGGCGGACAGGGCAGATAGAGGGTGATGCTAAGCAGGCTCCGGGGAAAACCACTGGCATCCAAGGGATGGAAGATGGAGAAGAGAAATGAGAGCCGGCTGAGTAGACACCCTCGGAGGCAGAGCAGGGACAGAGCCTGGAGGATATGGCCAGCAAGGGTCTGCACTGCCCCTGACACACAGACTCCATGAGGACCTCAAGGTTCTCATGTTTCTGTGGATAGACCTCAAGCTGTAGGTGTAGGTTTGTGCAACATACGCTGTTGGAGGACCGCAAGCAGAGGTGACAGGTCTGATCTGCCTGCCCTCCCCACCCAGGCACCCTGAACACTCCTTTCCCTTGACACTCACCCCAAATTTAACCTTAACTGCTATGCCCAATGCATGGGTGGGGGTCTGTGGGCCTGGGTGTGCATGTCTGGTGGAGCAGCCCCGTTACAGGCTGCATTTAAATGGGGCAGGTGTCAGGTCCGGACAGCCCAGGCCTCCTGGAGATGATGACCACAGCTCATGGAGACCCCGGCAAATCTGACAAGACTTGGGGCAGCGAAAAGAACTTTATGGAGTTGGGATACACTTAGGTTAACTTACCCCCAATACAGATCTCTACAGTGAAATGTTTATAGCCTAGAAACATGAACACCTAGAGGAAAAGGGAACACAAACAGTCTTCTGAGGAGCACTGTCTTCAGCAACTCAAGGTGGGCACTTAGAGTTCGCAGCCCACATCTACACCTAGGAGAAGACACTCAGGGTTGGGGTGTCTTGAAGGATGACAGGGGGGTCCAGAAGGAGGCAGATGGAGGAGCTGCTTCAGGCCAGGGATGGAACGAGCTTCCTCTGCCCGGTGCCTGGGCAAGCAGCACATCACTGCATGGGAAGAGAGAGAACGAGTGAGGGAGCTTCTATCCTGGAAGCCAGGTGACTGGAGAACCCAGCCCCAGCAGACCCACACATCTCCTCACCCACAGTCACCACCCACTTGGAGCTGATTAACCAGTATTGCCAGAAGTGAAATGTCACCTCTCAGCTCAGAGGAGGGAAGACAGAGGCTGCTGGCTCCTGGCTCAGACTCAGGGTTGCCAAGAGCCCAGAATCTCCAGATTTAGGCAAAGCCTCAGGGCACGGTGTAAAGGACATTCAGGATGAGGGCATGGCAACCACCATCCTCGCCAGGATCCCTGCCTCTCCTGACCTCAGAGCCATCTCCTACGTGTAGAGCCCCAGGACAGGGCAGGGGCCCAGTGCTTCAATATTGGGATGCAAGTCCCCCCTCTCTGCAAATGTTTCTTCCCACATGGAAGATGGAGAGTCTCCTGGATTACTCATTCCTGAAATTCAGCCCCAAGTGGAAGCCAGGCAGCGGTCTAAAGGCTTCTCTCTTGGTAAGCTACCACCTTGCTAATTCTTGAATCTGTGCCCCCTCTGCACTCCCCTGGCCACCAGGACAGGGTGCCCACCTGGAGCAGCATACTGAGGCCCAGGTTGCGGTGCCTCCTCTCCAGCTCCGACACAGCCTGCAGCAGGGACCTGAACCTCTCCGCCGGGTCCTCATCCTCGTCGTCCAGGGACCCTTCTTCTTTCTCTGCTTCCTGCAGGAAGCGCCCCTCCTCCTCAGCAAAGAAGGCCCGAAGCTTCTTGTAGTCAGTCAGGGCCTTCTTCCTCCGGTCCATCACATGTCCCTACAGGATGGGTGGGTGGCAGGGAGGGATACCCGTGTCCTCGGGCTACCCCGAGACACCCCACCACCACCACCCCACCACCGACCACCTCAAGGGAGGAGAGTCCCCTGACCGCCCTGCCAAATAGGGTCAGGGTACACAGCCACGTTTCCTTGTTCACATGGACTCCAAACCCACCCCACTTGCCTTCCACACAGCAGCGGCAGACTCAGCCTGGCCATGCAGGTCCCGAGCATCGTTCAGATCTTTCCTCATGATCTCCACAGATCCCTTGTTCTCCTGCAAAGAGATGCTGGTTATGGGGTGTGTGGCCACTTCTGAAGGTCTGGGGCCCACCTAAGCCCAGTCCAGAGGGACACTGCACCACCAGAATCCCCTGACGGTCCAGAGGCCTCAGTTCATGGTCTTGGCCCACCAGACACCTCAAAACCCTGCAGGCACCAGAGAGGGGGGTCTTAGTGACCCACTATGCTCTCTCCAGTCTGAGAGAAAGATTTGTGCTAAGAATCCAACAGGGTAACTGTACACAAGACCATCCATTGGGGTCCCTAGTGTTACTGTCCCCAGCGCAGGGATGGAGGGTGGTCTCTTTGGGGTGAGGATGGCCACACCCAGGGCCTGCCCAGCTCCATGCACTGACTGGATAGGTGGGGTCCTTCACCAGGAGGAAAGACCAACACCAGTCCCCTGGCCACATGCTCTAGCCCCAAGCAAGCCCCTGGATGCTACACTCCACTGTTTACCCAGGAGACCCCAGGACCCAACCCCTGACACATGTACCCTCAAACGTGCTACTCTCTCCCCTCTGGTGGGCAGGGACCACACTCTTTCCACTCCAGAGGCCTGGCTGTCTTTATTCTCTAAGAAATAAAGTTGAGCCCACCACACACACAGCGGGTCCCTGGGATCCCCAGACCCCAGCTGTGACCAGACTCTCCGATGGCGGGTTCCGACCCAGAATCAAGTGCCACATGTAACGGATGAAAGCACAGTGGAAAAGGTTCCAGAACAAAGTAGGTTAAGGGACTCGGGAGAAGACGGAATGGGAGGGGGGCGCACAGGACTCCAGAGGGGCCGATAGCCTCAGGCCCCGTCCCCTAAGAGGGGACTTTGCTCGTGGGGGCAGGGCTGCCATAGCGTGACGTCACGCCAGGGGCAGGGCAGTAACACAAAAGGGGCAAGGCATGGGGGCGGGGCCCACAGCAGGACTGTCTGCCCCTGCGGGGTGGGGCAGGCCAGTACAACACTGAGAAGGTGGCAGGGGCATCCTGGGGGGAAGCGGGGGACGATGGGGAGAAAGGGCACTGTCCAGGGATGGGGGAAGGGGGACTGGATACCTTCCGAAGGTAGGGGAGTGGAGAGGAAGCAGCTTCTGGGGGTAGGGAATGGGGGAACACGGCACCGTCCAGGGATGGGAGAAAGGGTTCTGCGCACCGTACAGAGGAAGGAAGCAAAAGGGACAAGGCAACAACTGGGGTATTTGGGGGGGGGATCAGAGCACCGTCCAAAAGATGGAGATTGGGGACCAGGGCGCCATCCGGATAATACGGAGGGGGAACAGGGCGCAGTCTGGGGATGGGAAGGGGGACAGGGCACCCTCCGGGGAAGGGCAGCGCATGGGACGCCGCCCGCGCGCACCTTGCCGCGCAGCGCCTTCCTCCAGCGGGGCTCCCACTCGGGCGGCTCGGGCCCCGCGGCCATGCGGCAAGCGCCGCACAGCGGGCCCCCGTCGGCTCGGCACAGCAGCTGCAGCGCCGCCTCAGAGGCCGGGCCGTCGCGCGCGGGCGCCGCGGCAGCCTCCTCGAGCGCCAGCAGGCGGCGGCTGAGCGGCGGGCGGCCGGGCTCCACAGCGCGCTGCCAGCAGTCGTCGGCGCACTCGGGACACGGGAAGGGCCCGTCCTCCTCCGCCCAGAATCGCACCACGCACGACCGGCAGAAGCGATGGCCGCAGTCGGCGCGCACCGGCTCGCGAGGCGCGCGCTGGCACAGGGCGCAGGCGGCCTCGGCTGGGCCCGCGGGAAGCGCCAGGGCAGCGGCGGCGGGGCCCTCGAGGAGGGCGCAGACAGGGACGCGGACCGGGGAGCACAGGTGGCTGGGCTGGCGAGGCCGGAGACACGGGGGAAAGCCGGGGACCGGGACGCAGGAAAAGCGCGGCCGGAGAGCCGGGGACGGGGATGTGCGGACGGCGATGGAGAGCAGGGACGAAGGACAAGAATGGCGACTGGGATAGCTGGGCGCCCGGCGCAGGGTCCTGGCAGGCGTGTGCTCCACGCAGGGTCCTGGCAGCGGTGTGCTCCACGCAAGGTCCCGGCAGCGGTGTACTCCAGCCTCCCGGGTCCTGACAGGTCGCTACACTCCGCCTGGGTCCTGGCAGCGATGTACACTCTCCACCCCCACCCCCCCAACCCCCGCCCAGCTAACAGTGACGCGCTTCAGTCTCCCGCCCGCGGGCCGACCCACGTCCTTGCACGCTGAAATCTTACAGGGATTGTCACTTCTCCCATAAGTGACTCGTGTGCGAAAGGGAAACAGTTTTATTTGAAAAGTCCATTTTAAACGTCTTTTTTGTAAGCTGCTAGGACCTGAGCTGCAAGCACCTCCTCCGGGCGCAACGCCCACGCGGGGTGGGGACTGGGCTGGAATACGGCCTGCGTGGGACGCCTCCTGGGCACCCTCCCACGTGAAATCGTTCTGTATGCACCGAACCGCGTGTGCCTTCCCCGCGTGCGTAGGTCCGGCGTGGACTCTCAGAGGAACACGTCTTGTGAGGGCCATCCCACGTGGGTGGCCAACGTCCTACCTGGAGCCCAGGCTTTAGGTCCCCAGTTCGCCCCTGAGCCTCAGGCACGGGGAATCCAGCGGCGAGGAAACTCATTGATTTAGAGTGAAGACTTGTGATAAGACCCAGGGCTACCAGTCTCCAGGTCCATACCAGGAAATTCGTTAGCATTTCTTTAAAGACAAACAAAAAAGGTTTAGGGGAGGAGCGGTCTGGTGGTTTGTTTTTGGTTTTTTGTTGTTTTAACCAAGCACGTGGTTTAAAAAATGCAATTTTTAATTTTTTAAAAGTGAATCTGGGGCTTCCCTGGTGGCGCAGTGGTTGAGAGTCCTCCTGCCGATGCAGGGGACACGGGTTCGTGCCCCGCCGCGAAGATCCCACAGCCGCGGAGCGGCTAGGCCCGTGAGCCATGGCCGCTGAGCCTGCGCGTCCGGAGCCTGTGCTCCGCAACGGGAGAGGCCACAGCAGTGAGAGGCCCGCGTATCGCAAAAAAACAAAAACAAAAAACATACATCTTAAATTAATGAATTTAGTGCTTTTTTTTTAATGTATGGGAAGATACAATAGTCTGGGCTTATTGGAATCGTTCCTTTGATAGGGACCTTGACCATCTAGGGCCAGTACCCTGTTTTTCTCCTTTCTGAATCCCCTCAGGGTGCACAGTTGGGGTGGCTGTGGTGCCACAACATCCTTTGTTTACTAATAAGGCAAGCTGGTTGTCTTTATCCACACAGCCTCTCCTTACCTCTGAAGGGACTGGTCCAAAGAGGTAGTGGAGGAGCCAGTATATATTAGAATTGTTTTGGCTGGGAAATACTTGTAGTCAAGCATACATTTTGATAAAAGATTACTGCTAATCACAAGGAACAGATATCTCAAGTTACTGATTTTAGTGCTTTTCTATCCATGGGAAGATGCAAGAATATGGGGTCATTGAAATTATTCCTTAGATATGCATTTTAACTGTCTGGGGGCCTGGTAAATCCAAAGTGCAGAATGTTTCATCATTTTTTCCCCCATCTTGAATTCCCCTCAGGGCACACTGTCAGTGGGCAACTGTAGTGGGTTGCAACTTACCTCTTTCTATGACAGGGTGATGAGTGACACTCTTTATTGTCTTTGTTTACACTGGCATAGACTTGAAAATGCACTAAATGAGCGGTTGGAAGTGTGACTGGAAAACTGAGGTTAGTTCTGTGGAGCAATGGTTAGAAGGAGGAAAGCACTTCAGGCCGAGCCTAGCTGATTTGTTGGGTAGACTAGGAACACAGTGGAGAGAAAAGTGGGGAAAAAGAAGAAAAAGAAAACCAATGAGCAAAGGCCATGATAATTCAGTGAGTGTGAAAAATAACCAGGCACAACCATTAAAGGCAAATAACCAAACTAGGAAGATGTCAGCCACAAATATACAAAGAGTTCATACAATTTGGAACAGAAAAGTACAACGGAAAAATACCCCCTGCCCCGTGGAATTTGTCAGCTCACAGAGAAAATGCAAATGCTGAATAGACATGAGAAAAAATATACACTCTAACCAGTTACCAAGAAATAGAAACATAAAGTGAGACATTTTTTTTTCACTATTAAGTTGGGAGACCCTGTTACTAAACCAAACTTGGGTCCATTCAACCATGTCGCAGCAAAGCCAATCAGTCTACTGACACTGAGTTGTGGTGAAGGAAAGTATGCAGGGTGCCAAGCAAGGAGAATGGGCAGCTCATGCTCAAAAAGCCCAAACTCCCCAGTGGATTTTAGGGAAAGGTTTTTAAAGGCAGCATTTGGGGTAAGCAGCTGGTGGACTTGCTTCTGACTGGCTGGTGATGAGGTAACAAGGTGATATTTCAGAAATCCTAAACATCTGGTTCCAACACTGGTTCCAACCAGTCTTGGGTCTACCTGCTTGTGAGCATGTAGTCACCATCCTCCACCTGGGTGGGGGTCTTAGTTTCTGCAGAACAACTCAAGAATTTGCATCAGATTATTATTATGTCCCTTGAGGAGGAAATAGGACTCTGTTTTATTGCTGAACTATTTTTCAAGCTCTCTTGCTGAATGCTTTTCCTGTGTCTCTGCATTCCGTCACTTCCCTAATTAGAGCCTGAGTCTGCTCCTCCAAACTCAGGGAAAGCCTAGGACACTAATGCCTTTTTCTACAAACAAGGAATGGGGGATATGGAGGGCATTTTGTACCTGGGAAGTCCCTCCTGCTGGGTTTCAACCAAAAAAACCCTGACTTTGCAGATACTGCTTCTGGGAGACAATGTAGCAGTATGTGTTAAGGATCTTCAGATTTTTCATAACCTTTGGAATTCCTTTTCTCAAAATATGTTCTATAAAAATAACCCAAATTGGAAATAAATCATCATGTGGTTTGGTCTGGAGAAGTGTTTGTCTTATCACTCTTTGGGAGGGGGGGAAGCTTAAAGTCTGATAATAGGGGAATGACTCAGCAAATTATAGCAGCCATCAATTTGAAGATGTATGCATGAAAGATTTTTGGAAATGAGGAATGGCAAACATTGTTAGAACCCATCCATGACCTGCTCCCAACTCCAATGTGTGGATTTTTCCCCACACCAGGCAATTCTCTGTGTTTACAATTTAACTTAATTTTGACACTCCTGGAGATAGCATCAAACCCCACAGGTTAAGGGCTCAGTGATACAAGACTGCCCCCCTGCAACTTCAGTTGCCAATCACAAATCCAAGCATCACCTGTGATACTATAGTATCACAAATGTCTATAGACCAGAGGGTCTCATCACAGTATCACACTATCCTTCGTTAAGACCAGCAGAATCAAAATTGTGTTGTGCAGAATTCCCATTTTCCAAGACAGACTCAAACTGGCATTTTTCCCTCCAGCTTCCTTTGTACCCTCCAGACGAGAGACAAGGAATGGGAGAAGAGAGGGCAAAGAAGAGATGTGCATTCTCTCCCTCATCTGCTTCTTGAACCATCCAGAGAACTGAAGACTCCCACTTTCAGGTCAGAGGCAGAATAAGAGTGGGTGATGGTCTGAATTATTGCTCAGAATAACATTTCATAAATACCTCCGATACAGTAGGACACTTGGCAGGCTCTGAGCATCTTGATGCTGACATCAAAGACATCAAAGAACTAAATAAGGGACTTCCCTGGTGGCGCAGTGGTTAAGAAGCTACCTGCCAATGCAGCGGACATGGGTTCAATCCCTGGTCTGGGAAGATCCCACATGCCATGGAGCAACTAAGGCTGAGCGCCACGACTACTGGGCCTGTGCTGTAGAGCCCACGAGCCACAACTACAGAGCCCCTGTGCCACAGCTACTGAAGCCCACGCACCTAGAACCCGTGCTCTGCAACGAAGAGTAGCCCCTGCCTGCCGCAACTAGAGAAAGCCTGCATGCAGCAATGAAAACCCAACGCAGCTGAAAATAAATAAATAATTAATTAATAAAAAAAACCCAAAGCTTTATTTTAAAAAAAGAACTAAATAAGAGAATGCCTCATCATGAAAGGGCAGAATTCCCAGTTTTGCTGGTTCTGAACCATATTCCATATTTCTCAATGTTGTATTTTAAATAGATTAGTATACAGTTTTGAGATTAAATTAGTAACAATGAAAAAATCTGAATATTTTCTATAAGTGTGACAAAGTAGTTTTTTTTTAAGGTAACAAAAAAAATAGACCACTAGAAGAGAAATAAAGGATTCTAAGGGTAGCAGAATATACTACCCCAAAATGTGTCACTTTGGCATAAAGATTATTTTGAGCTGGAGGCAAATGAGGATCAACAGTTGCAGAAAGATGCCTTCCCAGAGTTTCCTTAACTGACTAAAAGCAGAAACTTCTGAAAAATGAAAACCGCCGTAAGTGCCCTCTCTGGGGAAGTCTTCTGGCTGTGAAGATGATGGAAAGTCAGGGCCAAGATGGACCTGCACTAATGACACTTGTCTTCCATTGGTTTCCCCCCAAATATTTACCTTCCCATAGCTTGACACCCCTGGAAGCCTAAAACCCTTTTCCTTTCTCTTGTCACTTCTCTACAGGTTTATTTGTTAAGATGCTATATAAGCCGAAGTTCTAACCATCCCTTTGATTTACTCATCACTGAGATTTCTTCCGTGTGATGTGCACCATATGCATTAATAAACTATTTTTCTCTTGTTGATCTGATGGGTTGTTGTGTTTTTTTTTGTCAGTCTAATTTATGGGGCCTCAGCCAATGAAACTAAGATGAGAAGAGAGAAAAGTTTTTCTCTCCTTAAGTTTTCATTACAGGAAGTTGTAATCGCACATCAACCTAATGATTTGATGTGTGTTTTATTGCATTTCGAGTTACCCTATTTTAAGTTCTGTTTTCACAAACCAAACAAAAAGGGATGGTAAAGAGATCTTCAACTACGTGTGTAGGAGAAATGATTGAAGAGCTGAGGGTGTTGAGATTAAGAAGATACAACTCTGGAAATTTCATGTCTGGCATGTGGAAAAGGAATAGAAAGCAATTTTTATTTCTCAGAAAAGACAGAAATAAGACTAAGAAATACAACTTACTAGGAGACAAATTTGAAGTCGTTATGGTTATGATATTGTGATGTATAATAAGAAATATATATTTGGCCTTCCTCCCTATTCCTAGCACAGAGCTCCTAAAACCCTGGGTATTTCCTAAGTGATGAGAATCATAAAGTTGTCCTGATATTCAAAACGAACCTCTGTCAGTGACATCAGGGTTTGTGTTAATGAGGTAACTTTTGGAAAGTTCTTGAGGGGGGAGCAGGTTGCCAGGGGAACCAATCTAGTAAGAGAGGGTTGGAAGTTTTAGTCCCACCCTCCATAAAAACCCAGAAGGATGGGGTTTGGAGAGCTTCCAGGTCGATGAACACCTGGAGATTTGGAGAGAGTGGCATGCCCAGAGAGGGCATGGAAGCTCTGTGCCCTTTCCCCATACCTTGCCCTGTGCATCTCTTCTACCTGGCTGTTCCCAAGTGATATCCTTTTATGATAAACTGGTGATTAGTAAGTAAAATGTTTCTCAGAGTTCTGTGAACTGCTCTAGCAAAGTAATCAAACCCAAGGAGGAAGTCAAGGAAACCTCTGATCTATAGTGGGGTCAGTCAGAAGCACAGGTGACAACCTGGACTTTCAATTGGAGTCTGAATTGGGGACAGGCTTGTAGAACTGAGCCCTTAACCTGTGAGACTTGATGCTATCTCCAGTTAGGTAGTGACAGAATTGAGTTAACTGCCTGTGAGAAAAACACAAACATCAGAATTGGTGTCAGATTTGGAGTGATATACCTCCAAATTTTCCATGTTCTAATGAAAAAAAAAAAAGAATCACAGAGTGTTAAAGCTGAGATTGGTGTTCAGGATGGTTCAGTCCATCCCATGTCTGACATAAAGAGGGTGAAAGCCACACACATCAGGTTGGTACCTCCACAAAACTACCAGACTGCCTTAAATAAGGACTCTTTCATATTTTCATTTGTATTTTTCTGCTTCAAAGAAAATTATTGTCTCATTTTAGAACTGAAGAGGGAAAAAAATCAGGATGGGGTATTTGTTGGTTTCCAACAAATTAAACGTGTTGAAAGAAAAAAGGTGAGTGGCAAATATAAATTGCAATTATGGTATTATCTGTGAGAATAGTTTTCCAGACTTTTCTAGATTTTCATAATAATATGCTTGAAAACTTGTTTCTAAACCTGTATTTATTCCTGATACATTTAAAGCTGTATCCACTCTTAAGTACATCTAAGCTCTATCACATATATTCTTTTAGGTGGTATTTCTTTTTATTAGGATCTAAATATTTTTAATTCCCCATATGATCTCTTTTGTAACCCAAATATTATCTAGCTATATATTATTTAGTTTCCAAATATACAGAATTTGTAACTACAATTTGGTTAATAATTTATACTTTACTACACTACAGATGTAGAACACGACAGTTTGGAATTTAATGAGCTCTCCTCTATGACTGAATGGATGGGTTATTTTTGCAAATGGTCCCTGTGTGCTCAAAAGGAAAGTGGGTCCTCTGCTTGCTGGTTATAGTTCCAAAATCTTGAGGTTATTAATTGTGTTATTGAGCTCTTCAGTATCACTGCTTAGTGGGCTTCCCTGAGGGCGCAGTGGTTAAAGATCCACCTGCCAATGCAGGGGACACGGGTTCGAGCCCTGGTCCAGGAAGATCCCACATACGGCAGAGCAACTAGACCCATACACCACAACTACTGAGCCTGCACTCTAGAGCCCGCGAGCCACAACTACTGAGCCCGTGTGCCTACAGCCCATGTTCTGCAACAAGAGAAGCCACTGCAATGAGAAGCCCACGCATCACAACAAAGATCAGCCCCCACCTGCTGCAACTAGAGAAAGCCCGCATGCAGCAACGAATACCCAACACAGCCAAAACGTAAATAAATTAATTTAAAAAAATATATCACTGCTTAGTTTGTATTTGATTTCGCAGTGTCTGTGTGTGATAGGTGTTAAAAATCTGTGACAATGGTGATTTACCCATTTCCACATGGATTGCAATTAGCTGGTATTTTGAAGTGATATGAAGTGCATTTATGCTTAAGATGACTTGATCTAGTGTTCACTGTATCAGAATGTAATGTCCATCTTTGTCATTTATGATCATTTTTATCTCAAATTATACTTTTTTTAGATCCTAAGATATAAACATGGTAGAAAATGAGAAATATCAGAAATTCCTAGAAATCATTTATACTGAAATTACTACAGCAAAATGCGTGGGACCCAAATAAGCCATACTTAAAGGAAAGGTTTCTTTAAACTCATTTATGGGGTTGGAGGCTGGGGAGAGGAACTAACCATTTGTTAGGGATCAAATTGAGTCCAGCAAAAAGATGAAAAGAAGTGTTGAAGTCTGTTAACCTGAAACAAATAGACTGTCAGTATTTCTCCAGCAAAGATGAGTTTATTCGGGATCAGCAGAGAATTGCAGCTTGGGGTCTGCAACCATGGTGAGCCTCATGCAAATCCCCACATGGCAAGGGAAGGAGAACACTTTTATAGAGAGGAAAAGAAAGTTGGGAGGGCCACAGTAAACAAAGAGGTCTTGTCTTCATTGGCTGAGTCCTTGCCAGAAAAGAGGAGCATTCTTTCTTCTTCCTATTGGGCTCTGCTGTCATTGCAGCACATGAGAGCTCCCTCTTCTGGTCTCCAAACTCTATTTAGGAAACCCAGCAGGACTCTGCGGGGCCTTCCCAGAGACAGACACCAGCTGACCCCTGTGTCCCCTGCCTCTTGTTTGTAAAAAAGCTTTAGCTTCCTAGGCCTCCCCCGACTTTCAAAGAACAAATTTAATCAGAGAAATGAGAAAATGCAGAAACAAAGGAAAACAGTTAAGCAAGACAAAATAATAGTTTAGCCATAAAACAAAGTCAAGAACCTTTAGTTCCTCCCCAAGTCCAGGTTGTTATCTATGCTTCCGAGCCACCGACTATAGATCAGAGGTTTTCATACCCTCCTCCTTGGGTTCCATTAATTTGCTAGAGTGGCTCACAGAATACAGAGAAACATTTTACCTACTACATCACCGGTTTATCATAAAAGCATATAAGTTGGGAACAGCCAGGTGGAAGAGATGAATAGGGCAAGATATGGGGAAAGGGTACAGAGCTTTCATGCCTTCTCTGAGCAAACCACTCTCTCCAAATCTCCAGGTGTTCACTGACCTGGAAGCTCTCCAAACCCCATCCTTTTGAGTTTTTATGGAGGCTTCATTACATAGTCATGATTGATTAAATCATTGGCCATTGATAATGGATTCAACCTCTAGCCCCTCTCCCCTCCTGGGAGGTCAGGGTGGGACTGAAACTTCCAACCCCATCTCACTAGGTTGGTTCCCCTGGCAACCTGCCCCCATCCTCAAGGACTTTCCAAAAGTCACCTCATTAACACAGTCTGGTGTCCTCGACAGAGGTTCATTTTGAATATCAAGATACCTTTATGATTCTCATCACTTAGGAAATTCCAAGGGTTTTAGGAGCTCTGTGCTATGAATAGGGAGAAAGACCAAATATATATTTCTTATTATACATCACAATACCACACCTTCAAAATATTCCCAGTACTTCATTAGACTTTTGTAAAAAGTGCACTGGAAAGCAGGCAAGCAAGGAAAATGGGCATAACAGGGAAGATATTTGGGAATATATGTAAATAAACAAGAGATGATCGTTACACAGACCAATGATGGTAAGGAGCCTTGAGCTGTGAGGTATGATTAGTAACTCAATCATTGTACAAATAGCAAAATATAAATAATAATTGAATATTGTACTATACACTTAAAATCTTTTGAGAGGGTAATTTCATGTGTTTTTTACCAAAATAAAATAAATAAATAAAATTTGGAATTTCTTCCTGGATTTTTTAAAATCTCAATTGCATTGTTCAAGCCTGTTCTTGCTTAACTAAAATAAGCCAAATGAATGACTACTGCCTTATCGCACGGGGTTCTCAAATCTAGGATGAAAAAAATGGGCCAGTTTGCATCAGCTCAAGTAAATACCAGTGTAGTACTTTAATAAAATGGCACAAGTAAATTTTCTAGGAAGTGAAATCCATTTCATCTTGATGCGTCAGGACCAAAAGTGACAGAAACTAATTTGAACCATAGAACTGAAAATGCAGGAGGTACCTTCCTTGGCTCCTCATCTCGGTCCACTAGGGTTGCTATCATACTATAGACTGGGTGGATTAAAAGCAACAGACACTTATTTCTCATAATTCTGGAGGCTGGGAGTTCAGTGTCTAGGTGCTGGCAAATTTGGGTTCTGGAGAGAGCCCACTTCCTGATTCATTGGTTGATGACTTCTCACTTTGTCCTCAGATAACAGAAGAGGCAAGGGAGCTCTCTTTTATAAGGGCACTAATCCCATTTCTGAGGGCACCACCCTCACAACCTAATTACCTCCCAAAGGCCCCACCTCCTAACACCATCACCCTGGGATTTCAACATGAATTTTGGAGGGGAGTGCTATTCACACCACAGTACTCCTGAAAGGGTGTTGTGCCATCCAGCTCTCGTCCAGCAGAGCTTCTAATGGCCGAATGTCTTCAGGATATATGCCACATCTTCTCTCCAAGCTCTTCCTTCTGGTGGAGTCCCCAGGCAGGTGTCTCCTATTGGCAGCCTTCAGCTTCTACTACAATCAATCTGAGCCTAGCAAACTGTGCTATTGTGATCTATAATAAGAAATATATATTTGGTCTTCCTCCTTCTCCTGGTACAGAGCTCCTGAAACCACTGGAATTTCCTATAATAAAAGCAATAAAGGTGTCATTTGTTCTGTTAATGAGGTGACTTTTGAAAAGGCCCTAAGGATGGGAGCTGGTTGCCAGAGGAACCAATCATGTAATCAGGGGGTTGGAACTTTCAGTACCACCCCCTGACCTCCAGGGAGTGAAGAGGGGCTGGAGATTGAATCAGCTGCCAATGTCCAATAATTTAATCAATTATGCCTATGTAATGGAGGCTCCGAAACACCCAGAAGGACTGGTTCCAGGGAGAGTGGCACAAGCAGAGAGGGCATGGAAGCTGGAGCCCTTTCCCCGGGCCTTGCCCTGGGCATCTCTTCCACCTGGCTGTTCCTGAGTTACGTCCTCTAATAATAATCCAGTAATCTAGGAAGTGAAATGCTTCTCTGCGTTCTGTGAGCTGCTCTAGCAAATTAATCAAACCCAAGGAGGGGGTCATGGGAACCTCTGATTCGGTGGGACAGAAGCACAGAAGACAACTGGACTTGTCACTGGCATCTGAAGAGTGTGTGGTGGGGGGCAGTCTTGTCGGATGGAACCCTTCATCTGTGGGATCTGATGCTATCTCCAGGTAGATGGTGTCAGAATTGAGTTGAATTGTAAGACACCCAGCTGGTATTGCAGAATTGCTTGGTGGTATGGAGAACCAATCCCACCCCACGTTGGAATTGGAGTCAGAATCCTTTTGTAAACAAGAGCTCCTCTCTTCCAAATGCCTCAACCAACGCTTAGGGTTGGTGTCATGCTGGTCACTGAGATTGTCGCCATGACCAAGGAAAGGGTCTGAGTGATCAAACCTCCTGTTCAGGGCTGGGACCAGCACCAGCCAGAGAAAGGCAGTAAATTCTGGGCAAGCCCGACCACACGGAGCCACATATTAGCCAGGAGGCCAAGGGAAGAAAGAGAGGCGATAAGAGAACACTTGGAAGGCCTACGAAGTCACCTGCTAGGCTGGGGAGTTTATAGGCTTGGAGATGACCTCACAACTCCAGGAGGTAACCCAGGTGAGGAGAGACCACTATCCATACTCAGGAGCCAGGACCAGAGCCCATATCACTGCCAGGATGCTCCTGGAGAACGTGCTAGCTGCAACCTCCACCCTCCAGGAGAAGGGAATAACTTTTGTAAAATTAATGATTAAACTTACAGATAGCAAATGTTAAGTTTCTTTTAATGCTCCAGTATTAAAAACAAACTTTGGACAATGTTTTAACTTTTTCAACTCAAAAATCATGTCAAAACTAATGACTCAATTTAATGTTTTAATTGTAAATATAGTGCTAACTTTTTTAGATATTTTAGTCAAAACTTTTAAATAATCCAACGTCCTAAAAATTCCAAATATCCCAATGATATTTCTAAGCTTAAAGCAATATTAAGAATATTTCTAGGGGCTTGAGTCGCTACATACAACTCATATAAAGTTATTCCATCATCCCAACCTAAGCAAATAGGAGTTTCTTTCCCAGGGCTGTGAAGGGAATGAACGATAGGGCACTGAAGGGCATGTTTCCTAGAGATCAGAAACAATTCACCGAGGAGCACCACGCCTTTCATATGTGAACTCACCAATCCAGAGCCCACACCCTAAGCATCTCCTCTCACATTCATGGGCAGGCCACTGTCCACCTGCCCTCATCACCCCAGGGCAGGTACCACACAACTAGGGACAGGCCGTATGCCCCGAGCCAGCTGAAATTACTCAAACCAGGCAATCCTGAGTCTGCTTGCCCTACCTTATCTTGTCTTTCCTGTAGAAAAAACAAGGGTCTTTCTCAAGATTTCCCTTCGCTCCCCCTGCTTCCTAGCAGACCCTGCTGTTTCTCAGTGTGGCCCTGTGAGGTGTGTTTGTGCCCCTCCTCTTGGGAACTGTGAGTATAACAGCTATCTTTTCGATGGCAGTCATGTCTTGATCTGTTGGCCTCACCATACCTGAACAACAACAGTAATAAGTTTTTTAATTGGCTCTATTTTAAAAGTGAGACAAAGCCAAGAGCAAGAGGCAGCAGTGGGAGACAAGTTCCTAATTATGGGTGGACATCAGTGGCTGTGTGCAGAGCCAGGGCTTACATAGAAGGGGAACGTGACCAGGTTCCGTAATATCCCAATGCTCAGATGCCGGGTTGCAAGGGAGGCTAAGAGTAAGTTTATCTGTCATTTTTCCAGGAGCAAAAGCACCCAGCCCCTTTCTAGAATCTGAGGAAGTTGCAAAAAGCATTAAAACTGCTTACTTCTAAGGCAAAACCAATTCTTGGTTGTGGAGAAACAAAGCCACGGAAATAAAGTGAATATCAATCTACAGGGGAAAGGTTGAGTTCAATAGAATGTATGCTGGGCAGCCAGGAGTTATGCAGTCATGGAAAAGGTTTAGAGCTTTCCCAGAAAATCTGAAGGGAGGCCTGAAGAAAGACTAGGTAAATCTATGCATATCAAAATCACATATTGTGAAACAATTACACAAAAACAATACCTGTATAACTAATAAGGAAGAATTCATGGAAAGTTGTTACTCTACATGGGGAAGGGAAGTGGAATGAGAAGCAGGGGGACAGGCAGGTGGTAGCATATGCCCTTTGATAAACCCATGCAGGTGTGGGTACCTGGAATAGGAGTTTAAAATAGCCAACCAAAGGCACCACCCAACACAGCCACTGGACACTGTATTCCCAGCCTGCCTGGAAAATCATTTTTCGAGCCCATTCCACATTGGAAAATATTACAGGAGGTTATTGCTTCTCTAGAAAAGAGAGTTTGCGCTTAGGTATGAGGACTTATTTGGTGTTCCAGCATAGGACTCTGGGAAGGATGCTGTACACCGAATCTAAGGCTGCAGACAACACCAAAAGATGAGCCTGGGGTCTCGGGTCCTGACTCGAAGGAGTCTATAAGGGAGACCTGGTGGTGAGCTCATTACCATATCCAGGCCTGTGATTGAAGAGTTCCAAACTCGAACCCATCATCCCCGCTCCGCTCCCCACCCCCCAGCTCTTCGCCTCCTAAAGTGTGGGAAAAGCTCCGTCCCTCCCAAAATTCTGGACAGTCCCCCTCCCCGCCAAGACAACGAAAGAAAAACCAAGGGCACTCGGAAAACCCCCACAAGTCACTTGACACCGCGCGCGGGTGGCCTCAGAACAGCCAGTCGCTTTGCTAGCGTCTCCATTTCACGCCCAAGGACCCGGATGCGGCGCGCTCGATGAGGGTCCTTGGGCATGACCCGGACGCGACGGGCGGGGATGGTGCACAGGAGGGTGACCGCAGAGCCCCCACCCACCCAGGCCGTCCTGGCGCTGGGATCCTGCGCGACGGGGCTTCCCAGACACAGAAAGAGTAGCGCGCGGGAGGGCGCTGGGGCTCGGGGGCTGCAGCAGTGCAAGGGTGCGGGATACAGGGACGCGCGGACACAGGATTTCAAGGGTGCTAGATAGAGGGGCTCAAGGGCGTAGGAGTGCCGCAGTGCCAGGACGCAAAGGGATGGCAAGCGGCACACACCGTGCAAAGACACAGATGGGAGGGAGGGTTGTGGAGGTGGAGGGGAATCTTCCCTGAAGAACCCGCTCCCGCCTACACTCTGGGGACTGCCCGCGCAGGATCAGAAAGAGCGGCGGCCTCCGGTATTTACCCGAAAGGGCTCATCTGGATTGGTTCAAACTCAATCTTGCCCGCCCCTCACGACAAACCTATTGGCTAAGGCGCCTCCTCGAGCTTTCCAAGGGTTTCTATTATTCCACCACCTCTGCTGCGTCCTTCAATTTGGCGTGTGAGTTTGCAATTTCCTGTATTTTATGCACATTTGTGCCTTAACGTTTTCACCCATGTCTTTGGATATTATCGTGATTTCCTGACACGCTCGTAACACAGAAATGCTCCTGCTTTGGGGCGGGGGCTGGAGGGGTCGGGGGGGGAGGGGCTGGACAAAACCACCCAGACAAGCCCTGGGATGTCCCCTGTGTGTGTCAGGGGTGAGGCCATCTGCCCACCCATCCCCCAGTCACCTTCCGTCACCTTCCCTTCGCCCCCACCCCGTCCATCTCCCAGGACCCTCCCTACACCCCTCATCGCCCAGCTTTCCTTTCTGTAAAACCCACCATTCCCATCCCTCCTCCTGCCCAGCTCCTGGCCTCCTCCGGACACCTCTCCCCACAGCCCCCAACGCCCCGCTCTACAGTCCTTCTCCCCCACCCACTAGCTCTCCCTTCCCAGGTCCAGACTAGGTCTCCTGAAAATACCAGAAATATAAAATATAGCAATAAAAAAAGTATTGTCATAAAATCTCGTCTGTGTTTTCTGTATTTTCTCAATACTGCTGGAAGTTGCTAGATTCACTTTCAACACCCCTTAAGATCTTTTAATTAATGTAGTTAGATAGGAAGTAAGAGATAAACACGGTGTATGCATGGGAAGGGGTGACATTCCCCAGGAAGAACAAACATTAGAACCGCCCATGCACCGGTGCAGCTTCGAGCTGGCGGTGGGGAGGGGCTTGGGTGCCTTCTGTGCCCACTGACCCCAGCCTTGCCTCTGACGCCTTCTGCGTCCCCATGGTCTATCCGGGTGTGACTGTCGCAGCTCAGAAGCCGATGGGCGAGCGTGCCCTGCCTCTGTGTGTCTGCGTGGGCGCTGAGATGGAAATGACATAGTCCGCAAGCTGTGCGTCCATTGCTGCTTCTCAGATCTCGTTTCGCGGTCCTATCTCACTTCTGCAGTTGTGGTCGCCTGTCCTTCATTCACACCTGGCTCTGGGATTAGATTGCAGCCCTACTCCTTTCTAATTTGCTGAAATAAAATGAGCAAAGAAGTCATTTGGTTAACACGGGTGTTTGGAAAAGACCACTCAGTTATCTTGCGCAGGATGCGGGCCAGCATCTGCCTATCTTGCGTCCTGCGCGTGCGCGCGGCCGGAAGGGCCCTGGATGCCAGCGCATCGGAGGGCAAGGCCTTGGAGACTGGGATCCCCAGCCCTTTGCCACGCGGGGCATCCCTCGGTGGTGGCAGGAGGATGGCTTTTGTCCTCAGGGTGTCCGCTGGAAGCTGTGCTGAAGGACAAAGGCTGCCTAAACCGTCTTTTCCTTCTTTTCAATCTTGCATTCTGTGAGGTTTACTTTTTCTCTGCAGAGCTCCACGGCACGCCCTGTAATTTCAACTACTCACTTTCCTGCAGCGCTCAACCCTAAAGAATTAAAACTCTTCTTCAATAAGCCTCCGTGTTGTCTTTTCTGTACCTGCGGGGTGCTGTCTCCAGGCAGATCCCTCCCTCCCTCCCAGCAGGCTCTGTGTATAGCAAGTGTTACAATTCCGATATGGAAAGAATCAGCATTCTATTGGGGGGGGGAAATATATGTGTTTGCCATTGCAATGTTTCATTTATATGAAACGCTTGTTTGTGAGAATTTTAAAGTGATTTGACTTCTTGCCTGAATGAGGAGAGAGCTTACTGCACATTCCCCTAGGAGGAAAGAATGGCTTCATTCGTGCATCACAAAAATCCAGGATGATAAAACGTGCTCATTTCATGCATGAAGTAGGAAACAGATGCGCCCCTGGGCCAAAGGGCTGGTGTTTGTCAAATGGAGCAAAACTGAAGTTTTGTCCTCAGCCAGACGAGAACGAAGCCTGTTTCCCTTCCTCCGTTAATATGGAGGGAATGAACTAGCAGTGGGGAATTTGTTGCAGCAAAAATAGAAATGAGACTTTTCTGATAAACAAGGAAAGTAAGGAAACAATGAACAGGCTGGGAAACAACATACACAGGTCTGAAAGAGTTAAGCAATCTTGGTTATTCTTCAGCTGTTACTACTAAAAAACACTTGTAGCTAGTCGTGTCCTTCACAAAGCTGAGTACTCTCTGACTCCATAAGAATTCCCCTTTGCACCTGACATTTCTTCTCCTCCTACACTCCCTTGTAGCACTCTTCATTTCAGAAAGAAGGTCACGGGCCGATAACTTCAGAGACACCAGACCCGGTTGCTGCTTGACACCTGACGCCAGCTTTGGCCATGAATTTGCAGAAGAAAAGGAATGCAAGACCTTCATTACTTTGAGCCTTACTTTGAGCCTTCATTACACCTACCCTAGACCATGAGGCCCAGGCTATATAACCTTTCCCTATTCCGTAGGGAGGGGGGCACAGTTCTTGAGGCGCTAGCTTGCTGTGTTATCCTCTTTGCCAGGCAAAGATTAAAGCCATTTTTCTCATTCCTCCAAAACTCTGTCTCCATATTTCTTTTTGGCATCAGTGCACAGAGAGCCAAGATTTTGGCATCATGCATGCAACAATTTATTCAATGTATATATGGAATCTAGGCACTGTACTCTAGAAATGATAACAAGGGGAAAAAAGGTGTTTATTTTGGGGTTTTTAAAAATCATCCAAACCCCTTTTTAAATTACTCTTCCAGGCTATTATGCCCAAGCACTGTCTGTCCCTGAGTGTTAAGCTGGAGATCCTGTTTCTTTGCTTTTCTTTCTTTTTCTGTTCTTTCTTTGCCTTCCTCTCCCCTCCCCACCACCACTCCTTCCCTCTCTTTTCTTCCTTCAGTCACTTTTTCACCCTTCTTTCCTTCCTTCCTTCCTTCCTTCTTTCCTCCCTCCCTTCCTTCCTTCCTTCCTTTCTTTTTCTTTCTTTCTCTTTCTTTCTTTCTCTCTTTCTTTCTTTCTCTCTTTCTTTCTTTCTCTCTTTCTTTCCTTATTTCTGGAAAACCTCAAGCATGCACTATAGTATTCCATCTGTCAATACAAAATGTTGCCCTTGATCCAGAGGACTGTCCCTTTTCCATTCGGGCTGCTATGATAGAATATCATAGACTGGGGGAACTTAAACAACAGACTTTTAGTTCTCATGGTTCTGAAAGCTGGGAATAGAGAGATCAGGGTGCCAGTGTGGGTGGCTTCTGGTGAGGGCCATCTTCTACATTGCAGAAGGAGGGGTGGGGGAGGAGGAAGGGGAGGGGGAGACGAAGAGGCAGAAGGAGAAGGAAAACAGGAGGAGGAGAATGGGAGGTGGAGGATGAGGGGAAGAAAGCTCTTTCCTGTCTCTTTCATAACGGCACCAATCCCATTCATGGGGGCTCTACTCTCATTCAACATACGAATTCGGGGGGAACACAAACATTCACTCCATGAGATTCTGGTTCTGATTTCCTGGCATTAACCACCCTCTATGTGGGAGGATAGCGGTTTCCAAACCTTAGGACCTACATGGAAAGACAACTTCTTACCCAAACCCCTTCCAAGAAATGCTCATTTCCTATCCCACACCAAGTTTTCTTCCAAGCCTTCCTATGCCGCAAGGAAGCCAAGAAACCTCACCAGGACTCAGTGCAAGGACCAGCTTTCCAGGGGCTGGCAGCAACCAGACGAGGGGAGGGGACTGTGGGTTGTACAAACTGCTGCATGGCCTGCAGGCCAAGGGCCATCCAGAGACAGCTTCATGGTCCAGTGACCTGGGCTGACACTAGAGCAGCCCTGAGAAGCACTCTGTGCTTGGTTCAGTGCTCTGTTGTGTCCGTCTTGAAATTCTTAATAGTTTTTACAAGGCACCCACATTTTCATTTTCCTCTGGGCCCTGGAAATCATGTTGCTGGTTCTGCAAAATACCCAAATCATATCCTACTCAAACCTCAAGTCACAGATTTTCTATGCCAGATGCCTGAGATAAATACTTTTGCTACTGAAGGGGTTCCGGACATACCACCCCAAAATATGCCGCATTTGGCATATTGATTATTTTGGGCTGAAGTCACTTGAAAAACAGCAAATGCTGGGAAAAACTTTCTCTGAACTCCCCTTATCTGCCTAAAAACAGTTTCTTCAAAACGAATTCAACTGCCATTAATTCCCTCCTGAGAGTTTCATCAGCAGAGGAAGATTGATTCATCACAGGAGAGGAGACTAAAAGTCAATGCCACACCCAGACAGACTTTGTCACAAACTATTGATATCATATCTCCTGTCTAGTCTCCTAAGGGCCCAGTCACCTTTCCTAATATCATTTACTCTCTTCTAAGATGACTACTTCTTCCCTTTTCCTATTAAGATTGTATATAAGGTCTCAAACCTCATCACTTTTGGGGGTATTCACTTTTTTTCCCGTGCAATGCCCCCATGCACATAATATGTAAAAATGAATAAATTTGTATAACTTTTCTCCTGTTACTCTGCCTGTTGTCAGTTTACTTCATAGGCCCATCTATTGAACCCAAGAGGGTGGAAGGAAAGTCTTTTCTCCATAACATTACAAACGTGTTAACAGTTTCAATAACTACCACCAATGAGCCTTAACTGAGTTTTAAGAATAAAAGGCAGCTTGCAGTCAGAGAAGTCTGTGCCAACTAGATCTACAGGCGAAAGGAAAGAGATTTTTGTTTTGAGTGTATCTCCTGTGCAAGATCAAGCTTCAGACCTCTTCTAATGGTGCTGGGGGTCAGGGTGGGACCAATCATTTATATACATTGGTCATTAAGTCTCTGGAATAAAAAAATAATGGTTACAAAAACAGTTTGAATAAATGATCCAGAAGCACACAGTTGTTACTAAGGTGCCTTGTATTCAAAGACTATTTTTAAAACATTGATTTGGAGATTGTGGAACTGAGTGAAATTTCATCTGCGGTACTTGCAGCTTTTCTACTGCAGTAGAAATTTTAAGATATCTGACTGGTGTTTTTCCCTAGAAACTTACATTTAAACACAGAGCAATGCATCTTGATTTTGATAATATTTTTTCCCTACACATCACATCCCTCTTCAAAATGAAATTCAATATCCAAAACCAAAAATACCTAGGTGTGGTTAGTGCAGAGCTTGGTACCACTGGCCTGACTTCCAGGGCCAGGTTCCCACCTCATTAGCTGTTTCACTTGAGACGTATTTTTGTCTGCCTTTTTGTCACCCATCTGCAAAATGAAGTTATAGTATATACGTGGAAGGGATGTTATGAGCACTAAATTGAACTAAGTATTCATTAAGTGGTTACCTAGATCATAATGAGCTCTCTAGAAACGTTTGTTAAATCAACTATATATTTTTAAGGTAAACAGAAAAAATAGTTAATACTGAGCATACCCAAAGCAGCTCAGGGGACACACAATCTCAACATGTCCGATGGACCTCAGAGGACAGATTTGCAAGCAGGGGGCACTGCCTCAGCTCACAGGGCTTATTCATTCAACAAACACTTATTCATTCAACAAACACTGATTGTATCTCTGCTATGTGCCAAGTTCTATGTTCCACCTCGGAGATTTAGAAGTGAAAGACACATCTCTTGCCCTGGCGATTACAGCTTAGTCCATGTTCTAGTGGGCAAGAGAAAGCCTTATGCTCCATATTTATGTGATGGAGCTGTCCATGGCTCAGAGGGAGCTCAGCTGAGGCAGCCCCGGCTGTGGCTGGGTCTCTTCTGAGAAGGAAAGGATGAAATGGAGTCAGGAGGACTTGAGCACTAAATATATGCCCACACCTCGCCATCTGCCTGACACATATTCACTCACAGCAATCCTATTAGGTAGGCATTGATATCCTCACTTTATAGATGAGGAAGTAGAGGGGCAGAGAGGTGAATTATTAGCCCCAGGTAGGGAGCTAAGCACAGGCTATCTAAAGAGTGGCCCCCTGGCATCTCTCCTCCACTTTCTTCACACCCAAACCTTCTAAGGCAAACAGGATCCTATTTGGGCTTCTTCAAACTTATGCTTGTGTAGGTATCTTGAAAGCACCTCGCTAACTTCTCTGAATGCAGTGAGCCACTTTGTCTTTTGTGGGTGCCATTAAGTTTCCTAGCCTGTTTGGATAATGCTCTGGATGAAAAAAAAAAAAAGTTGCCAGGTAAATGAACTCCACAATCGTGCTTCAAAAACTATGATGTGCATAGGAATCTGTCTAAAATGCAGATTCGGACTCAATACATTTGGGGTGGGGCCCAAGCACCTGCATTTCTAATGGGCTCCCCAGGTATTCCTGTGCTGAAACAAGTGAGAAATGTGAATTCATACTTGTGTATACAGGAATTAATTTAATAAGGAGTAAACTTGGGGACTGGTGACTTCAGTTAAAAACAAGACAGGCAGAAAAAAAAAAAAAAAATTAAAAAAACAAAAAAAAAATAAAAACAAGACAGGCCCCAAATGGAGTCTCTCTTTTTTTTTTTTTTTTTGTGGTACGCGGGCCTCTCACTGTTGTGGCCTCTCCCGTTGCGGAGCACAGGCTCCGGACGCGCAGGCTCAGTGGCCATGGCTCACGGGCCCACCCGCTCCGTGGCATGTGGGATCTACCCAGACTGGGGCACGAACCCGTGTCCCCTGCATCGGCAGGCGGACTCTCAACTACTACGCCACCAGGGAAACCCTGGAGTCTCTTATGCTCAGCTCCCCATCACCAAACCAAGCCTTGACTTATTTCCTAGAAAGAACATCTTAAACGGGTAAGTAGGAATCGCCTGATCAGCACTAGTTAGGTAATCGGCCCCATAGACCCCTGCCATCCCCTTCAGGGAAGTAACCTTGGAGTAACACCTGCTTTTTTGCCTAGTGTATTTTCCTTGTTCCTGCTCCCTCCGGCTATAAAAGTCTTTCATTTTGTACAGCCCCTCTGAGCTCCTTTCTATTAGCTAGACTGGATGCTGCCCAATTCTAATCGATTTTTGCTCAAACTCTTTAAATTTTTAATATACCTCAGTTTATCCTTTAACGGTTCCACAACCTACGTTCTGATGGGTAAGTAGAGAACAATAATAGTATCTTACCCTTGGAGTTATTAGGAGACCACAGGAGATCATACATATCAAACACTTAGCATACAGCTGTCACTTCAAACGGGTTTGTCTAGTCAGTATTAACAATAACAACAATATGAAGGACTAGTGTTTCCTTTGAAACTCGTTCATTTCCTCCCTCCAGTTAAAAATCTGCCCTGTTGCTTCCAATGTAAGTACCTTAGTATACCTTAGTATGTTTTCAGTACTATTTTCTGTACTTCCGAAAGAACCGTTCGCATTTACTCTTGAATTCTGAAAGGAATTATCTCCTTGGCCACTGGGGGCGGGGGGGGGGGGATGATAGGAAATAAATGATTGGAATGGCACTTGGAAGCTACCATACCCCTCTGCTGAATAAGCACAAGCTTCCCGTCCCTAGCTATTTGGCTAAGGAAGAAATGTCCCCTTGCGTTTGTCTCCCATCCAGAAAAAATAGAGACACGGGATTAAAACGGGTTTTTATTACCTTCTTCATTTTTTTGCCCAGGTCCAGACCGGCAATTAAACAAAGACCCCTCTCCCGTTACAACAAAGGGATTGAACAAAAATGTTCAACCTGACTCCATGAACACAGCAGACGCGCCTTCGGATTGGTTGGGCTATTGTCCAATAGGAAAGAAGAGCCGGCATGTCCTATTTACATACATTCTTTGTGGACCAGGCAGAGAGGGGCGGGCCGTCCAATCCGATTCTAGAGATTTGGAGCCTTCATTTGAATATGAGGAAAATAAATAGTGATGTCCGCCGCCTCACTTGTGCCAGAGGCGCAGCCCAAGGAGAATTCCTCGAAGGCAGTTAGGGAGGCTTAGGACGGCCACAAGGAGAGCTAGTCCATCTACGCCTATAAGGTGCTGTAGCAGGTGCTTCCCAACACAGATATCTCTTCTAAGGCCATGGGTATCATGAACTCGTGGATCAAGGACACTTTACAGCTCACGCTTCAGCGAGGCCTGCTGCCTGGCGCGCTACAAGCGCTCTTGTAGGTCCAGGGAGGCTCAGAGGGTTGCACACCTGCTGCAGCCCCATGAGCAGTGTGCCGTGCCAGAAAGTACCAAGACTGTCAAATACACCAGCTCCAAGTGAGGCGGGCCACTGTGCTCCAGAAACCAAAGGGTCTTTTCACCGCCGCCTCCGTGCTTAGAAAAAGAGCGTGCCACCTGTTGTGGTCGTGAAGTGATGTTCAGTTGGGATTATGGGAGAGATGGAGTGCGCTCCTGAACTAAAGCTAAGCTTCTTTTCTTAATGGCATATTCACCAAAAAGAGACCTGCTGTGTTAGTCTAGGCCCCAGCCAGAACCCTGAGAGGGTATAGCCCTGACACTTGAGCCGTTGAACCCAGTCCAGGCCTTTCTGTCTGCGTGTGGTGAGAGACCTGCGAGTGAGGGGCACGGATCACCTTCAAGAAGGCTTAATGCCAACCTCTTCCTCTACCCATACCCCCTAGTGGGTCAGGCCGGGGTGTGCTGGACATGACACTGGGTGAGGCTCTGGGTGTTGTAACAGACTAGGCAGCGACTTTTGGGGCCGTCCTTCCCGCGTTTACAAGGCAAAGCATCATGAGCTTTTGCTCAAAACATTTAAGCATCATTGAGTTTGAGCAGCTCCTTATAAGCACTAACGCTATTCCTGTTTGAAATATCAAAACAGCAGGAGGACAGGTACTGGTCTAGACCCTCATACTCAGCTATAATCCTTCAAACTAGATTGGTATTCTTTTATCCGAAAAAAAGTGTATACTTTTTTAACATATGCCTCATAAACGGTTTAAGAGATTTTTTCTCCTCAGTCTTACTGAGGTATAATTGACATACAGCATTGTACAAGTTTAAGGAACTGGAAGTTTGTACCTTTTGACTGCCTTCATCCAATTCCCCATCCCCTCCCCACTCCTGCCTCTGGTAACCACAAATCTGATGTTTTTCTATGAGCTTGTTTGCTTGTTTTTGAAGTGTAATTGACCTACAACACTATGTTAATTCCTGGTACACAACATAGTGATTCCATATTTCTAAACATTTGAAAATGATCACCATGATAATCTAGTTGTCATCTGTCAGTATACAAACATATTATATAATTATTGACTGACTATATTCCCCATGCTGTACATTTCATATCTGTGACTCATTTATTTTGTAACTAAGAGCTTGTACCTCTTAATCTCCCTCACCTATTTCTCTCCTCCTCCAACCCTCCTTCCCCCCGGAAACCACCTGTTTGTTCTCTGTATCTATGACTCCGTTTCTATTTGGTTATGTTTGTTCATTTGGTTTGTTTTCTACATACCACATATAAGTGAAATACAGTATTTGTCTTTCTCTGTCTGACTTATTTCACTTAGCATAATACCCTCTAGGTCCATCCATGTTGCTGCAAATGGTAAGATTTCATTCTTTTTTATGGCTAATACTGCATTGTATGTATAAACCACATCTTGTTTATCCATTCATCCACTGATGAGCACTTAGGTTGCCTCCATATCATGGCTGTTGTAAATAAGGCTGAAATGAAAATCAGGGTGTTTTTGAATTTATGTTTTTGTTTTCTTTGGTTAAATACTCAGAAGTGGAATTTCTGTATTACATGGCAGTTCTATTGATATTTTAAATTTTTTTGAGGAAACTCCATTCTGTTTTCTATAGTGGCTGCACCAATTTATATTCCTACCAAGAGTGTACGAGGGTTCCCTGTTCTCCACAGCCTCATCAACACTTGTTAGTTGTTGTCTTTTTGATAATAGCAATTCTGACAGCTTGAGGTGATATCTCATTGTCGTTTCAGTTTGCATGTCCCTGATGATTAGTGATGTTGAGCATCTTTTCATGTGCCTGTTGGCCATCTTTATGTCTTCTTTGGAAAAACATCTATTCAGGGCCTCTGCCCATTTTTTTTTTCTTTTTTCTTTTTAATTTATTTTGTTGAAGTATAGTTGATTTACAATGTTGTGTTAATTTCTGCTGTACAGCAAAGTTATACATATATATACATTCTTTTTCATATTCTTTTCCATTATGGGTTTATCACAAGATATTAAATATAGTTCCCTGTGCTATACAGTAAGACCTTGCTTTTTAAAAATTTACTTAGTTTATTTCATTTTTGGCTGCATTGGGTCTTTGTTGCTGCACATGGGCTTTCTCTAGTTGTGGCGAGCGGGGGCTACTCTTCATTGCGGTGGATGAGCTTCTCATTGCGGTGGCTTCTCTTGTTGCGAAGCACAGGCTCTAGGCGTGCGGGCTTCAGTAGCTGTGGCTTACGGGCTCTAGAGCCCTCTGCCCATTTTTTAACTGGGTTGTTGGGGGGGGTGTTATGTTGAGTTGTATGAGTTTTTTTATACTTTGGATATTAATCCCTTGCAGATATATTGTTTACAAACATCTTCTCCCATTCAGTAGGCAGTCTTTTCATTTTGTTGATAGTTTCCTTCACTGTTCAGAAGCTTTTTAGTTTGATGTAGTCCCATTTGTTTATTTTTGCTTTTGTTGCCCTTGCCTGAGGAGACATATTCAAAAAAATACTGCTAAGACTGATGTCAAAGAGTGTACTACCTATGTTTTCTTCTAGATGTTTTATGGTGTCAGGTCTTAATCCATTTAAGTCTTTAATCCATTTTGAATTTATTTTAGTCTATTTTAGTCTTTATTTTAGTCTATTTTAGTCTATTTAGTCTATTTTTAGTGAGATATCTTTTCCCCAATGTATATTCTTGCCTCCTTTGTCATAGATTAATTGCCCATATAAATGTGGGTTCATTTCTGGGCTCTCTATTCATTCAGTTCCATTGACCTATGTGCCTGCTTTTGTGCCAGTACCATGCTGTTTTGATTACTGTAGCTTTGTACCATAAACTGAAGTCAGGGAGTATGATACCTCCATCTTTGTTCTTTTTTTTCAACAGGGCTTTGGATTCTCTGGGTCTTTTGACTTTCTATACAAATTTTAGAATTATTTATTCTAGTCCTGTGAAAAAAATGCCATTGGTATTTTGATTGCATTGAACCTGTAGATTGCCTTGGATAGTTTGGTCATTTTAACAATATTAATTCTTCCAATCCGTGAACACAGTATATCTTTCCATATGTTTGTGTCATCTTCAATTTCTTTCATCAGTGTTTTATAGTTTTCTAAGTACAGATCTTTTACCTCCTTGGTTAGATTTATTCCAGGTATTTTATTCTTTTTGAGGCAATTGTGAATGGGAGTCTTTTCTTTTTCTGCCAGTTTGTTGTTAGTGTATAGAAATGCAACAGATATCTATATATTAATTTTGTGTCCTGCAACTTTACTGAATTCGTTGATGAGTTCAAGTAATTTTTTTAGTGGTGTCTTTATGATTTTCTATGTATAGTATCATGTCATCTGCAAACAGTGACATTTTTACTTCTTCCTTTGTAATTTGGACTCC
Source organism: Delphinapterus leucas (assembly GCF_059928025.1). Taxonomy (NCBI): domain Eukaryota; kingdom Metazoa; phylum Chordata; class Mammalia; order Artiodactyla; family Monodontidae; genus Delphinapterus; species Delphinapterus leucas. The sequence goes on from NC_143131.1 coordinate 161,552,683, forward strand.
TTTCATTTGTTTTTCTTATCTGATTGCTGTCACTAGGACTTCCAATACTCTGTTGAATAAAAAAGGTGAGAGTGGACATCCTTTTCTTGTTCCTGATCTTAGAAGAAATGCTTTCAGCTTTTCACTGCTGAGTATGATGTTTGTTAGCTGTGAGTTTGTGGCCTTTATTCTGTTGAGGTATGTTCCCTCTATACCTATACTTTATTGGGAGTTTTTAATCATAAATGGATGCTGCATCTATTGAGATGATCACATGATTTTTATTCTTCAGTTTGTTAATATGGTGTATCACATTGATTGATCTGTAGATATTGAACCAACCTTTCATTTCTGGGATAAATCCCACTTGATCATAGTGTATGATCTTTTTAATGTCTTGTTGAATTCAGTTTGTTAATATTTTGCTGGGAATTTTTGCATCTATGTTCATCAGTGATATTGGCCTGTAATTTTTTCTGTTGTGATATCTTTGGTTTTAGTGTCAGGGTGTTGCTGGTCTCAGAATGAGTTCAGAAGCATTTCTTACTCTGTAATTTTTTGGGATAGTTTGAAAAGGATAGGTGCTAACTCTTCTCTAAATGTTTGGTAGAATTCACCTGTGAAAATGTCTGGTCCTGGGTTTTTGTTTGTTGGGAGGCTTTGTTTGTTTTTTTACTTATCCAGTTTCAATCCTGGTGATTGGTCTATTCATATTTTCTATTTCTTCCTGACTCAGTCTTGGAAGATTGTATATTTCTAGAAATTCATCCATTTCTTCTAGGTTTTTCATTTTATTGGTGTATAATTGTTCACAGTAATCTTTTATGATCCTTTGTAATTCTGTGATGTCTGTTGTAACTTCTCCTTTATGCTCCTCTTAAGAAGCTTTTCAATAAAACAAACGGAGCACTTTAGAAAAAAATTGTTAACCATATGCAAAATACATGACACATTTAATAACAACTAAGGTATGCAAGGCCTTACTGGGCCCATGCTGTTCTCGCTCTAAAAAATATCTCATAGTGCCGGTGACTCCCAAACCATGAAGAACACCTTCAGAGAACAACCCAGTCTCCAAGAGCCAAAATGCTATGTGAGATTTGGATTCACAGCTGTGTTCCCTCAGGTGGACAATGGCCATCTGACTCCTCCCTCAGGAACTCACACACATCATTTCCAGGGCCTGCCACTCATTAGTCAATATTTAACCTCCTATACAGTAAATACTGTTTTGCATTTGTAATTTCTTATTAAAATGACAGTTTTTCCCCTCCAAAATACTTTCTTTACTCCATAATAATTAACAAATTTGACTTGAAATTTCTGATATGAAAAAGGAGTCTCCCTGATACATTTCAGATTGTATACCTGCAAAATTCCTCCAGTTCCTTCCCGGTCCTTAGTTTAAGCATTCACCTTGGTTATTTCAGATCCAGAGAATGATTCCATTGTGCTGAGTCCTAGTTCTCCTTGCCTCTATGTATTCTCAAGTACTTGGTTAACTGCCCTAGTTTAACTTTCAACTTAACAGAACGTGTATTTCTTTGTTGTAACAATATGATAGACATGGTTTCTGTATACAATTTCTCTCCGTTTTTTCAATCATAAAATCTCAATAGCAGGGACTCTGTATCACCTTGCCTCTTCCTTAACAGATTCCCCTCCTAGGAGAGGGCTAAATCAAGCCCAGCCTGCACCTGAGGCTGTGTGTACAACCTCCACTGGGCTGTTCAGCACATAGAGGCAGCCTTTTTTTTAACTTCAAGCTAATTCTGTGTGTGCCAAAGAAGTCAACAGTACCGCGAAATTAATTGATATTTTGCATTATTCGCAGAAAAATTTATTTTTTAAAGAATTGTATTTGCAAATTATTGTAAAATCTTCATTTTGCTTCTTTTATTTTTGGTACTAAGCAGTGCTTTTGCCTACTGCTAGCACTATATATCACGTTCTCTGCTGGAGACAATTTTCACTTATTAGACCTATGGTTTAAGCTCATTAAGGTAAAGAATCACATGAATCTGTGAGACTACTTTCATGTGACTAGAAGTTTTCATTAAGATACTGACTCCCAAGCTACCTTGGTAGGAGGCTGAGGGCTTGGACCCAGTCAGCAGGTCCCCATTTCAAAGTGGAGGACTGAATTTTGCAGTTTTTAATATGAATCAGATATCGACTGAGAAAATTAAAGGTGTGGACTTGTTGATGACAGATCGCTGTTTAACTTTTTTTAACAGATTTATTTTACTTATCTATTTACTTATTTATTCTTTGGCTGTGTTGGGTCTTCGCTGCTGCATGCAGGCTCCCTCCTGTTGTGGTGAGCGGGGTGCCACTCCTCGCTGAGGTGCACGGGCCTCTCACCCTGCGGTGTCCCCTCCAGTTGTGGAGCGCGGGCTCCAGGTGCGGGCTTCAGCAGCTGTCACGTGGGCTTCAGTAGTTGTGGTTCATGGGCTCTAGAGCACAGTCTCAGTAGTTGTGGTGCACGGGCTGAGTTGCTCCGCGGCATGTGGGATCCTCCCGGACCAGGGCCCGAACCCCGGTCCCCGGCACCGGCAGGCGGATTCCCAACCACTACGTCACCAGGGAAGCCCCACTGTTTAATTTCTGTATTACAACTAGGAAGGCAAAGAAATGAATTAAACTGCTCTGACAAAATTCCCATTTCGAGGTATTTATTTTTTTAATACTGTTTCAGAGCTCGTATCTATAAAAGAGAACAAAGGAAAAGAAATGATGCTTCACACTGCTATCATTGTAACCATAATAATACTATATATGCCCATGGATGCACAAACCACTTGAGGCAGAAAGGAAAGGAGGGGGAGGGAGGGAGGGCGGGACCACTATCCATCTCTTTAAATGAGGCAGGTGTCACTTAAGTTTTATTTTCGGTTTTACATATACCTATCAAAACTTACTTATGTTTAAACAATTGTGTGCTGTCCAGATGATTTTTAAACACTGACTTCTGGTCACCTACAAGTATTTTAAAATTTCAATATCCTTTTTTGTAGAGAAAGGAGGTAGATAAAACAGTGTAAAAAATATATATCTTGGGCTTCCCTGGTGGCACAGTGGTTGGGAGTCCGCCTGCCGATGCAGGGGACACGGGTTCGTGCCCCGGTCCGTGAGGATCCCACATGCCGCGGAGCGGCTAGGCCTGTGAGCCATGGCCGCTGAGCCTGTGCGTCCGGAGCCTGTGCTCCACAGCGAGAGAGGCCACAGCAGTGAGGGGTCCGCGTACCACAAAAAAAGTATATATATATATATATATATATATACATATATATACACCTTACATTAGGATGAAATTCTGAGGCAGAAGTTGAATGAAGATATGAGTTCAAGGTGAAAAAATTATCTAAAATCGCTCAGTGTTAAACAAGTAATTTAATAGTGTATTTTATGAGTTGCTATGGTTATGGTATCGGATTGCTGTTTCAATAGATACCTTTAAAAGATTGATGTGAGACCATTTTGTTTTGTAAAACGTCCTACCTTGGGATTTGCATCCTTGCAACTATTTGAACTAGCCATAAAATGTTTTGGACGCCAACTTTAAAATGTGTGAGGTTTTAGAAATTCTTTTAGAGTGGACCCACGTAGGAAAAGGAATGGGGCGGGCGGGGTGGGGGGGGCGATGGGCTTCCAGCAGCCGTGGCTGAAGACACTCGGTGGGGGTGGCGACGTTTCCTCCCCAGCTCCGCCCACCCAGCCGGACCAGGCATGCAACCCGCTTCCTTTGGAGATGATTCACAAAACACATGATTATTAGCCTTTAACTGAACGTCTGTTCCTTGCCTGAGATGATGACACGACTTTTCAATCGAATTCTCAAAACGACTCAAGGAAGTGATTATTTGAAATCTTCTTACAAATGAGAAAAAACAAGGCAAGAAAAAAGGTAGGCGATGTCTTCTTCAGAGTGAAGACTCTTCATGCCAAAGCGCTTTCCCTTGAACTAAGATGACACTTTCCAAATGAATGCCATGAAATCAGAGAATAGGGAAAGTTCTGCGTCACTAGTGCGTCACAGAAAATAACGTGGCTTAAGTGGGAAAACTATATTTGCTTCAAAAAACGTTATTTTTCCTCTTAAATTGTCCTCCTCCCCACTTCCCTACCCCCCTTAAAGCTACCTGCAGCAGGGGTCGGCTTTTTACATCCGGCTCCTGCGCAAGGAGCACTGCGTTCCACCACGCTTCCGTTTTTCTTTCCGTTGTCAAACATCCTGCGGTTGAAGGATGCAGACATGCAAACATCCTCCCGGAAAGGTTCATTGCCTTAGGATAAAGGTGTCTGGTTTAGGCAGGGATGCAGCGCCAGGCGCCACCGCCAGAGCTGCGCGACAACCCCCAGGGCCTCACCAAGTGCGTCCTTCGGGTTCACCCATCGGGGACACGGAGGTGGAGAGACTGGCACGAGGTCCCACTGGGGGCAGGTGACCTGCGTTCCTCACCCACAGGCTCACACCACACAAACACAAAAAGCTAGACATGGAGTCCATGCCCGCAAGCCCCGGGAATGGCACTCTCCACACACTAAGGACACTTGAGTTCAGGGCTCCTACTTTGTTTAGTGAAGCGTCAATAACCTTGGGCGAAGGCGAGGGTGGACACCCAGTTTCTGAATGCCTCCCACATTGTTATTTTGGGTCGCCATTCCATACCCGATCTCCGTAAAAAACAGATATTCTCCCATTCCGCTCCCATACACACGCGCACACACGCCTACAGGGAGCGGGGAGAACGAGAACGTCCTCCCAGTAACCAAAGAACCGCTAAGGAGCACACATCGGATGCGTTTACATAACCCTTCACGTGTTCGAAACCCTTTCTCGATCTTGTGGGTGGCTCTGAAAAGAGCCTTTGGGTTCCCGGGAACCGGGGCGTGCCTCACTTGGAGCTGGTATACTTCGTGACGGCTTTGGTACCTTCGGACACGGCGTGTTTGGCTAGCTCACCGGGCAACAGCAGGCGCACGGCCGTCTGCACTTCCCGGGACGTGATGGTAGACCGCTTGTTGTAGTGCGCCAAACGAGAGGCCTCGCTAGCAATACGCTCGAAGATGTCGTTGACGAACGAGTTCATGATACCCATAGCCTTGGAAGAAATACCGGTGTCCGGGTGCACCTGCTTTAACACCTTGTACACGTAGATGGAATAACTCTCCTTCCGACTGCGCTTTCGCTTTTTGCCATCCTTTTTCTGCGCCTTCGTGACGGCCTTCTTAGAACCCTTCTTGGGTGCCGGAGCTGATTTGGACGGATCAGGCATTACGGCAGATCTTTCCAAACCGAAAAACCGATATACCTCCAGCAACTCAACTTATACGTCCTGTATTCAAATGAGGAATCAAGAGCTTCTAGTTTCTGATAGGATCAAGCTCAGCGCAACGTCATCACTGGAAAAGGCGCATGCAAATTAGGGGATGGAGGCTTCCTTTTCTGATTGGCCACTATCGCTACCCAATTGGGAGGCTCCGGCTCCACTACCTCAAGACCATATATAAGGACTCCCTGAGTATTACGGCTTCGTTGCCTGGGGTTCTGTTTCTCGGCTTTCTTCTTTCCCCGCGCCTGATTGGGAGATGTCCGGCCGAGGCAAACAGGGAGGCAAGGCGCGCGCGAAAGCGAAGTCGCGCTCGTCGCGCGCGGGCCTGCAGTTTCCTGTCGGCCGAGTGCACCGGCTGCTCCGGAAAGGTAACTACTCTGAGCGTGTGGGTGCTGGTGCGCCTGTGTATCTAGCAGCCGTGCTGGAGTACCTGACGGCGGAGATCCTGGAGCTGGCGGGTAACGCGGCGCGCGACAACAAGAAGACTCGCATTATCCCGCGCCACCTGCAGTTGGCTATCCGCAACGACGAAGAGCTCAACAAGCTGTTGGGCCGCGTGACCATCGCGCAGGGCGGCGTCCTGCCCAACATCCAGGCCGTGTTGCTGCCCAAGAAGACGGAGAGCCACCACAAGGCCAAGGGCAAGTGAGGCCGCGGAGGCGGGCCGGAAACGGCTGTGCGCCCCGGGGGCCCCGTGACACCAAAGGCTCTTTTCAGAGCCACCCATGTCTTCTAGAAAAGAGCCGCACTGGTCGAGGGCTGTGTCCTTTTGAGCGCGTTCCTGTGCGAATCTGCGCAAGGCAGGGCTCGCGGGAAACCGACCCCGAGGCATGATTTGGGTGCGCCTAGGCGCACAGTGGGCTCAGTGTTAATGTTGTGCGGGGAATGCCGTCTGACACGCGGCCGTTTTGAGTTTTGCCACCATCAAGTTCATGGGGTTTCAATCCCACTAATCCTGAAGGTGTCTTTGTTATTAGTGGTGACAAGCTACTTTGGTTCCGGAAAGTGTCATCACTCTGAGATTTAGACACCAAATAGGTAGTTGTTTTATCCCAGGGAAAATCTGGTAGATTGATCTGGTATTGAAAGTGTTTAACCTTGAAAGAAACTTTACCATTTGAGGTTCTGATAGGTAAACATGATTTCCATTTTAAAATGTATGAGTGCATGACTTAGTTCTTTAGAGAACATGCGATCAGAATTGTATAACGTACTGGGAATTCTAAGGTCTTGGGAAGGGTTTGTCAGCATTTGAAAATGTCAAATTATTTTTCGAAAGTAGGTGTAAGTTTTTAAAGGAAATCTCATGGTAAATAGAATAATTATTTAAAAGAATTTCAATTGTTAAATTGGGTTGGTCAAACGTTAATCAGAGATCCCCTTAAACTGATCGCTGAAGTCAATAAAATAATTTGTACCTTGAGTTTGATGAGGAAAATTACGTTTGTGAATACAGTAAATTTAAAGTGAACATTGTTAGGACCAGATTAAGTAATATATATGTGGATATTTCAGGAGATGACTTCCTGAATTCCACATTCTGTTATAAATAGGGGTTGTAGTGTCCCAGAGATGCTCCTGCAAAATCAACTGAGAAATGAGAATGTTAATGGCACCTACTTCATGGGGTGAAGGGATTAAATGAGTTCATCTATACTAATCCCTTTGTTTAAAAATCTCTAGCACAGTATAAGAGCTCAGTAAATGTCTATTCCTGCTATCATTATCCTTAGTGATTCCATTAATTTTTTTATAACAATAAATACAGACCAGTAAAATAATTTAGGAATATTATACAATAGATAGTTATCTTACTAAAATTAGATGTACTCAAACCAGGGCTCCCTAGACACTCTCTGGAGCTAACCACATATCTGCTAGTCTTTAGAAAATATCCTAGCACTATGAGACTATTCGCAGCAAAAATTGATAGGAACTATCAGTGTGGATGGAAAAAACACCAGACTCCCCTGCAGTGTAGGTAGAGATAGCAGGACCCACATTACCCAGTGGGACCCATTTCAGTGAAACAAACTGCAAGGAATTATGGAAGAGATTATAGAGCCTTCTGGAGAGGTATACATTATGTTTCCAGTGACAGCCTTCAATTCTAGCTTAAATTTGATTTTTGCGTTGATATTCATGTAGGTCATTGTATATCTTCAACCCCTTCCGTGGTATTTAAGAAAGAAAAGTTTCTCAGGAGCAGGGAGCTTGGGTTTTCCAAGTATCATCATGGAGCTCCAGATTTTCAATTCCTAAAGTGGAGTGTTAAGATGGAGGCATGAGGACCTCCCTGGCGGCACAGTGGTTAAGAATCCGCCTGCCAAGGCAGGGAACATGGGTTCAAGCCCAGGTCCGGGAAGATCCCACATGCCGCGGGACAACTAAGCCTGTGCGCTACAACTACTGAGCCTGCCTGCACACCGCAATGAAGAGCAGCCCCTGCTTGCTGCAACTAGAGAAAGCCCGCGAGCAGCAAGGAAGACCCAATGCAGCCAATAAATAAATAAATAAAATTTTAAAAGCGTGAGGTGGGAGGTGCTCTAAGGGGTAGTCAGTCCTTCTTTTGTCACTTCTAAGGCTGAGCTAATACAGCCACAGGGCCTATTTATTTTCAGTTAATTAAAATTAAATACAAAGGTGCAGTTTCTCAGTCACCCTAGCCACACATGGCTAGTGGCTACCACATTGGACAAAACAGATATAGAAGGTCTCCATCATTACAGAAAGTTCTGTTGGGTAGCTCTGGTCTAAAATCTGATCATCTCTCAGGGTTATCAGGTTCCGAAACATAAAGTATGCAGAGCTGCCTGCCTTGGTAGAGAAAGCTCATCAGACTCATGCTTAAAGAAGAAAGCACCACATGGCCCAGCAATTCCACCCCCAGATACACACAAGGACTCAGATACCCATGCACCCATGTCACATTCAGAGCAGCATTATTTGTAACATCCCAAAGGTGGAAATAGCCCAAATTTCCATAACAGATGAATGCATAAACAAAAATGTGGTCTATCCATATAGTGGAATACTGTTCAGCCATAAAAAAGGAATGGCACATACAACATGGATGAGCCTCAAAAAACACTGTGCTAAGTTAAAGAAGCCAGACACAAAAAGTCACATATTGCGTGATCCCATTTATATGAAACATCCGTAACAGGCAAATCCATAGAGACAGAAAGTAGATAGTGGTTGCCAGTGGCTGGTGGGTAGAGGGAGGAATACAGAGTGTTCACTTTTGGGGTGATGAAAATGTTTCAGAGCTAGAAAGAGGTGATTTTGAATGTACTAAATGTCACTGAATTGCTCACTTTAGAATGGTTTATGTTTATGTGAATTTCACCTTGATTTAAAAAGAAATGTGAAACTAATACATGGATGTGCACTAAAAAGAAGCGGAGGAGACTGGGTGTCTCCATCGATTCTATCCAGTAGGTGGGGTGTGGGATGGACAGGGGCTGGCCTGGCTGCACGGTAGCATCCCTTAGAGACCATGTGGGAAGAGGGGCATGGTGTCCCTTTGGGTGGCCACAGCCTTTCCGTCTGCCTGCCTCGATGGAACTTCAAGCCCTTTCTCCAGCCCACTGCCACATGTCACACATTCCCTTCACCAGAATTATCTTGGTCATTCTCCCCATGTCCCTATGAAAGTTGAAGAAAGGAGGTGGGAGATCCCAGAGGAAGAATGCAGGCTGGGAAGCCTCAGAGACATCCATGCCCACTGCAGATAAAGTGTCCTCAGTTTCTGGAATTCTCAGCTTAGCCTGGCCCAAGTCAAATAGCCCACGGCACCTCTCTCCTGGGCATGGCCTGCACCCAGCCCCTGCTGCACATCTAGTCTCTCCCTACTGTATCAGTTCCCATATGTTCACCAACATATTCAAGAATCTCCCAAGTGAAAAAGCAAATGGACTCCTGCCCCCTCTCTGAGTTTCTGTGCTCCCCCAGACCGTGGATTAGAACTTGGAGAACTGGGTCACCCGGCTCCCAGTGCCATCGGATCTGGGCTGAACTGAGCTCTTCTCCCGCTACGTCACCCTGTTACAAGACTGCCCCAGCCCTGGTCATCAGAATCTGCCTAGTGCCCCCCCACTCCCCTACCCCCAGCCAGGGTATTGTTTCCATGCATTGCTCACAAAACTTCATGAAGGCTTTGATTTTCTCCAATGCATGCCCAGCAAAAGCTCTAAAACTTCATCCTTTTCTCTGCCCATTCCCCTCCCTCCCACCTCCTGGTCAGCTCAGTTCTACTGCCTCCTGCACAGGTCTCTGGGGACACCAGGTCCCGGTGCTTCTCACCTCCCTCTCAACTTTGGACACAGCAGCCCCTCCTGTGAGCACTGCCGGTGGGCCTCCAGGCCACCTCTATCTCCCGCTGCCTTGTCTTCAGCTCACTCCCAGTCACCTGCAGCCCTCTTTGGGTCATGTCCTTCCTGTTCTCTCCTACAGGATGGCAGATCAACCCCAAATGTCCTAGAGGGCCTGTAGGTCAGCAGTTTGAGCTGGACCCCCAAGAAAGCTGGTAGTTAGTGAACATGCTGAAGGCTGGCTCATAGGCATTTGGGGCTAGCTGGGGGGTCAGTTGGTCGATCAGTCATGGGTCATTGAAGGGGGGGGTCCCTGGGAAGGTGCTGGTCTGGCAGCCTCTCTCGCATATCTGAACACTTTGGTTCTTCTCACCATCTCTCCCCATGGCTAATTCAAGCTTCCTTACACAGTCCCAAGAAGACAGAAAGTGCTCAGGACCCCTGAGGCTTGGCCTGCACACTGCACTCAGGCCCCAAACTGGGATTCGGCGAATCACAAGGCCCACTGGACCCTATGTGTGGACCAGTAGCTTCCACTCTCAATGCTAGGAGTGGCAATTGGCCATGTTGCCATCCACCACAGGTTCTGTGGTTTGACCAGAGCCTTCCTCTTTCTCACAGTCTCATCCAGGTCATGGATGAGATGGACTTCAGTGACGCCCAAGCATCATCGATGGCAGATGTCTTCCCAGAGTGCCAGGTTTAATGCTCCTGCTGGGGATTTCCACCCACTCGTTATGGCTGGACTGCACTCTGAGCCTGACACCCGCCCCACACTACCACCTCCCCATCATCCCCCAGTTAGGTAGACGGTCCTGCCATTCTCCAGCGACTCAGGTAAACTAAATACACTAACAGATCTGCCTTTCATTTGTTCTTTTCCATGGTTGCTCACATGGAGACCAATAGCAAGTTGGTAAACATCAGGAAGACAGATCTGTCTATGTCAGCTGCTACCACCCTAGTCCTGGATCCCACCTGTAGTGGGCTGAAGGTTGTTTCCCCCCCTCCCCCCCCAAAAATAGATATGTCCACATCCTAAGGCCTGGAGCTGGCAACTGTGACCTTATTTGGAAAAAGTCTTTGCAGGTGTAATTAAATCAAGGCTCTTGAGATGAGAAGGTCATCCCGGATTAGGATGGGCCCTAAATTCAATGACAACTATTCTTACAAGAGACAGAAGAGGAAAAGACACAGAGATACAAGGAGATGGCCATATGACTACAGAGGAAGAGATTGGGGTGAAGTGGCCACAAGCCAAGGGGCACCTGGAGTGCCAGGAGCTGGAAGAAGCAGGAAGGATCCTCCCCTTTCTGCCTCTTCCAGAGGGAGCACAGCCCTGCCCACACCTTGACCTCTGGCCTGCAGAACTGGGAGGAAAAATATTTCTGTTGTTTTAGCACCCCTTCCCCACCTCAGCTTGTGGTAGTTTGTTACAGCAGCCACAGGAAACTTGTACACCATCATTTCTTACCTGAACTACTTCAGTTGCCTCTGTACTAATCTCCTGCTACCAACACTACAGCATAAGTGAGATTCTCAAAAATTCAGTTTCCCTCCTTGGGAATAAAATCTACCAAAAGTCACTCAAGGGAATCCGCCACATCAACAGGTAGGGAAAAAAGAAGAAGGAGGAGAAAAATCATGTAATCATCTCCATTGATGCAGAAAAAGCATAGAAAAAGTATTGACAGATAACAATATAGTTAATGGTGAAAGACTAGATGCTTTCCCTCTAAGATCAGGAACAAGGAAAGGATGTCCGCCTAACCACTCATTCAGTGTAGTGTTGGAAGTTCTGGCTGGTGCAATAAGCCAGAAAGAAAAGAAAGAGAAAAAGAGAGAGAGGAGGGAGGAAGGAAGGAAGGAAGAGAAAGAGAAAGGAGAGAAAAGACCAGAAGAGAAAAGAAAAGGAAGGAAAAAGAAGAAATAGAGAAGGGGGGGAGGGAGGGAGGAATGGAAGGAAGATGAGGCATACAGATTGGAACAGAAAAAATAAAACTATTTGCAGATGACATGATTGTCTACACAGAAAATCCCAAGAAATCTATGAAACAACCCCCAAAACTGATAGCTGAATTCAGTAAAGTCTCAGGATGCAAGATCAACACAAAGATCAATTTCATTTCTGTATTAAACACTGAGCATGTGTAAACCAAAATTAAAAACACATTGCCAGGGGCTTCCCTGGTGGCGCAGTGGTTGGGAGTCCGCCTGCCGATGCAGGGGACATGGGTTTGTGCCCCGGTCCGGGAGGATCCCACATGCCACGGAGCGGTTGGGCCCGTGAGCCATGGCCGCTGAGCCTGCGCGTCCGGAGCCTGTGCTCCGCAACGGGAGAGGCCACAACAGTGAGAGGCCCGCGTACCGCAAAAAAAAAAAAAACAAAAAAAAACACATTGCCATGTAAAATCACTCCAAAAAAAATGAAACATAGGTATAAATCTAACAAAACATGTACAGGACTTGCTGCTGCAAATTACAAAATGATGATGAAAGAAATGAAAGATGATCTAAATAAATGACATACAGTGTTCGTGAATTGGAAGACTCAACATAGCAAAGATGCCAATAATCCACAAATTGATGGATGGGATGGAAACACCGAGACAAAGGTAAGTAAATGTGAGGCATCTGGTCACTAAATATTTGTGATCATTAAGTATACAAGAGGCATTAAAGATTCATGATCACTAAGTATACAATAGCTACTAAGCATTCGGAACCCCTGAGGCACTCAGTTTTCGCAGATCTTAAGCAACCACTGCTGGGACTCTCCACAGGAGAGCCTGTCCCTGTGTGGCTGCACCTGTATGCATTGGCCCAGGACCCCTGGTGTCTCCTGGACCCTGTTCCTCATAACCTCACCATCAGCAGGGAGGCTAGGTGGCAGGGAGAACAGGACACACACATGTCCACGTATGCCCAGGATCAGGTGGTGCGGCTTTCCTCCTCACTGACACTTATGTTTGTTAGCTCACCCCATGTCTTCCCCCTTACTTCTTGTTGCCTGTTTTAATTTAATAAACCACGTAGTTTGAGCTTTCTAAAGAGCTTACAGAAGCCCTTCTGCACCATAACCTGTAGTGACCTTGGAGGGTATGTCCTCTAGTACCTCCACCTGAGAGCTGTAGGAGGCTACCCCCAGGCAGGTGAGACAGACAGGTTACCTTCCACGGAACAGCTCGGTTGCTTCCTCTCACTGCTGGGTATTGGGGGGTGACATTCAAGCTGAGCTCCTGGAGGGCAGGAAAACCGTGGCTGGCCTGATTCCCAAGGACACGTGCACACTTGGAATGGAGCAGCCTAGCCAGCGCCCATACAGGTGTGCTGGACACCAAGTCTGATGACGAATGAACGCTGTGTGTGATAACACTCACCACCCTCCTATTTGTAGAAATTACACTTTAAAACGTCACATGTATGGCCTGAGAGGCCTTAATTAAAGGGACGCAAAGCCCTTGAGGGCAGTCACTTCTAGCAAGCCCTGCAGCGGCTGCGCGGTGCCCTCCAAGTAACAGTCCCAATCTTTCAGGGCACAGCAGGAGCCGCTCTTCCATTTACCTCTGACCACGCCTCCTTCCCCGTGCCAGCTCCTCCTTCCCTCAGCTAGTCTCTGTCCCTCCAAACCCAGGCGTCCCACCATCCCCAGAGCAGCGGGTTCCCACTCTGAAGGCTTCCAAGTTTCCTCTCAAGGTCTTCACGGTCCTGGGCAACACGCCCCAAGCCAATGGTGCTCTATTTCTGCTCAGCGTGTAAAGCTCTACGACACTGTCTTCCCTCTACTGGTCATCACCTCCCCAACTAGATATAACTCCAGGAAGGCACTTTACTCCCAAGTTCTCAGAGCTATGCCAGGCACATAGTAGGTGCTAAATGAATATATGATGAATGAAAGGAAAAAAGAAAGCCAAAGGAGTGCTTCTCCATCAGAGAAAGAATGAAATTGAGCTCCAAAAGCCACACAGCCAAAGAGCAGGGAGAAAGTGTGCCATCCCACCTCTGGGCGCCACCCGCTGCCGGGTGTCCTTTTCCACAACAGTCATTGAGCCGACTTCGGGTTTGGTTGGGTGGAAGTTACCAAGAAAAGAAAATTAGGAACCCAAGGATGAGGGTCACACTCCCGCAGGGACTCTGAAGCCGCGGCTTCTTCAGAGACCATCCCGGGAGAGAGCTGTTTTTGTTGAAACGTAAAAAGGGACGTGGACTTGATGTCTTTGGGGAGCTCGGGTCGCCATTCCCGGCCAGTTCCCGGAGGATGCGGCGCGTGAGCTGTGAGTCCTTGGGCGCAAAGTGGACGCGCCGGGCAGGTTGGCGTACAAGCCAGGTTTCTGCAGAGCCTCTCCAGCGGCGCCATTGCAGCGGGGCTTGGTCTTTGGGTCCTAGGTGATGGGATGCTGCTGGCCCTGGGAGAGCAGAGCGCGAGAGGGAGATTCGGCCGACTCCGGGTGTGTGTGAGCGAGATGGGGGGCGGGGCCGGGGAGAGGATCGGTGGAGATAAAAAGGTGCGTGTGCGCACGAGTTCAGAGGTGAGGGTGCAGGGGTACAGGGATGCAAGAGTGCCGGGGATACTGGCGCGCAGAAGTGCAGAGGTACAGAGATAAAGGAGTGCGGGATACTGGAGCATGGGGGTGCAGGGATGCGGCGGTACGGGGCGGAGGGCGGAGATTACCTGGGCGCGGGGATGCAGGAGTGCAGGTTACGGGGGCGGGGATACAGGGGTGCAAGAGTATGAGGGAGGAGGGGTGGAGATACCGCGGTGCGTGAAGTGGAGGGTGCTGGGAACAGTCGCTGGCGGCTTCCGGTGCCCGCGGTGAGGAGGATGGTGGGTTTGGAGGCTATGGCTCCTGCGTGCTGTGGTCAGGACTCGCTACATAAAACAGCAAAGCCTTTGCTGCCCTTGTTTGCACTTGGGAACGTTTTCCGGTTCGTCAGTTCAAAGACCGCCTGCCTGACGGCATTGGTCACGCATCCAACCTCTTGTCCTCCGGCTGCGGCCACTGACCTGCGCCCCGAGACCCCCGCCTCTCCAATCCTTTCCCGGGCTCAGAATCTCGGACACTACGGATTTTGCACACTTGATGTCACCGATTTCTCGCAGGGTCTCTCATTCCCGAGACAGAAAAGCTACGGCCTATTCTCCCTTGTCTGGTGACGGTTTACTTGACGCCGCTGTTCCTGTGCGCGCTGGAGTGGAGCACCCCAAGTACCCCCTCAGCACCATCAGCAAAGCCTGCTCTCCTCTCGCGCTACCCCAAGGGCATTTGTCTCCGCCTCCCCGCTGTTCGGCCCCCAATTGGTCTCTGTTCTAGACCGTGTCTTAGACTTCTGTTCGCTGTTTCCTGCTTAAAGGGATACACACACGTCCACATCTAGACGTTACTAACAGACATATGCCTAAGACCAAATACCCGTATATGTCAACGGCTTTCTTCTTTAACCAAAATCCATAAAAATTCAACACATTATTGTTTACGTCTTTTAATTTTCGTATGCTTGTAACTGCATATATTAACTTTTCTTCTTTTATAAACTAAACATAATCTAATTAACCACTATTATCGTTGTGTGATTCTCAAATTCTCAACTGTGGCCCAGGGGAGACTCTTTCAAATAAAACGGCTATTTTGTCTTTAAGGGTAGCCCCTGATATTGTTGAAAGCATCTTTGCTCTCTGACAGCAGCGAGTTATTTCAGATCCATTAAGGAATTCTGATTTGTTTTGTTTTGTGTGATATCGTGACATAAGAAATTACATATTTGGTCTTTGTCCCCTGTTCCTGGCACAGAGCTCCTAAAATACTTAGAATTTCCTGTGATGAAAACCATACAGGTCTTTGGTTACATTAATGTGGTGAATTTTGGAAACTCATTGAAGATGAGGGCTGGTTGCCAGTAGAACAAAGCAAGTGATTAGAGGGTTGGGATTTTCAGTCCCCCCACCACACCCCCACCTCCAGGAGGGGAGAGGGCCTGGAGGTTGACTCAATTTCCAGTGGCCAAGGAGTTACTCAATCATGACTAGTACTGGAGCCTCCATAAAAACACAAGAGGATGAGTTCAGAGAGCTTCCAGGTTGGTAAATAGACGGAGGCTTGGGGACAGTGGTGTGCCCAGAGAAGGCATGGAAGCTCAGGGCTTCTTTCCACATGCCTTGCCCTGTGCATCTCTTCCATCTGGCTGTTCTCAGTTATATCCTTTAATAATAAACCAGTAATCTAGTAAGTAAGGTGTTTCTCTGAGTTCTGTGAGCTGCTCTTGCAAATTAATCAAACCCCCAAAGAGGGATCTTGGAACCTCTGATCTATAACCAGTCAGTCAGAAGCACAGGTGACATCCTGGACTTGCGACTGGTTTCTGAAGGGAGGGCAGTGATGAAACAAAATTATTTTGAGAGAGGACAAGAAAAATTTAACATAAAAATTTCTCTGCCATATGAGCCACTGTTCTCTCCCCTTTAGTGTGCGTTATGCGTCTGCATTATACATTAACTAGATCCCCTTAACACAGGAATGCTTACTCACCAAAACAAACAACAGCAACAAAAACAATTTCCTCCTGGTGCCAGCAAGGTAACTCTTTAGGAGGTAACATTCCTTCCTTAATCCTGTAAGGGGTCACAATGACCCACCACTTGCCTTGTTGAACTGTGTAAACTGTCAATGTATTACTTTGATGCATAACTCTTTAATGTATAACACTTTGTCTCAAAAACTTATATAATTGTGCTTTGACCTCTAATGGGTGGCACAGTCCTCAGAGCTTTCTGAGAGACTGTCTTCTGGGTTATAATCCTCAGGTTGGTTCAAATAAAATTCTCTATTTCTTTCTTACATTGACTGTTGATTAATTAATTTTTTTTATCTGAGTCCTTAATCTGTGAGGTCTGACACTATCTCCAGGTAGATGATGTTAGAATTGAGTTACATTTGTGGGACACTCAGTGTCCGCTGAGAACTGGAGAACTGCTTGGTGACCTTAGCAAACACAAATTGGATTTTGTTTTTTTTTGACTTAAGACATGAATTCAACTATTTTGTTTTTGTTCTTTGCACTCAAGCCATAGATAATTTGTTTTGCTTTTCATGAAAATTAGTATTACGGTCGGAATTGAAGAGCTGGGCACACACATGGTGTTGGCTGTAGGGGAAGGGGAGTAAATGCTGCTTCTATTTTGTCTGTGATATCTGTCTGTGTGTGGAGAGCTGGGACTCAGCCATCTTGTTTCTCTTGTTCACTGTTCTCTCTTTTAGTGGTTATGTAGGTGTCCATCCTGTGGAGATAGATTGATCTTCAGAGTCGTTGTGATCACTGGCAGTCCTCCATAATTTCCAGGCCTTTGATTGTCTCAGTGAGAACATTGTAGAAACAAAGGAGAAATATTTCTAAAAGCATGAGCTTGACTCTGCCTAGTGGTTCTGGCGACTGTTCCACACGTGAATAATAAACGATTCAAGGGAGAGAATATATTAGCATTAGCTCATGAAAACCACTGCAACTTTGGCAGTTTTTCTGCCATCCATGCGGTTTTACCCAACATGAACTGACAGTGGGTTTTGGTGTCACCATTGATGATAAGAACATTCACTTTCTTCCACATAGCTCTTATTTATTTATTTATGGCTGCGTTGGGTCCTGGTTGCTGCAAGCAGGTTTTCTCAAGTTGCAGCGAGCGGGGGCTACTCTTTGTCGTGGTGCGCGGGTTTCTTATTGCGGTGGCTTCTCTTGTTGCCGAGCACCAGCTCTAGGTGTGCGGGCTTCAGTAATTGTGGCTCGCGGGCTCTAGAGCGCAGGCTCAGTAGTTGTGGCACACGGGCTCAGTTGCTCCGCGGCATGTGGGATCTTCGCGGACCAGGGCTCGAACCCGTGTGCCCTGCATTGGCAGGCGGATTCTTAACCACTGCCCCACCAGAGAAGTTCCTTCCACATAACTCTTACATGGTCTTTCTCTTTGGCATAGCCAGCTGGGTTATATGCATTTTTTTTTTCCATCCAAAGTACTCCATTTAGCAACACAAATTAAGAAGGGACACCAATGTACTTTTTCCTTCTTTTAGTTTCTGGTCATGATAGTAGGTGGGTTTGCCTTGCACTAAATCTGCTTCTGCTAGTTTGAGTTCAGCAAATGTTCCCCAATCATGTGCCCCACTCCTCACTCCCAGGGGTTAACTGCCCTGTCCCATGACCTTGGGTGCAGCCACATGTGGCTCAGAAACTGGCCACTCAATGAAATATTCTCTTTCTCATCCTAGAACCTGTAAATATTACCTTGTGTGGAAAAGATAAGAGTAAATCAAGGATCTTGAGAGGAGGAGCTTATCCTGGATTATCCAAGTGGGCCCTAAATGTCTCTTTATAGGAAAGAAGCAGAGGGAGCACTGACACACACAAGGAGAAGATGACGATGGTGGCAGAAACTCGAGTGATTCAGCCACAAGCCAAGGGATTCCTAGAGCCACCAGGAGCTGAGAGAGGCAGGAAGACCCACACTTAGAGTTTCTGGAGGGAGTGAGGCCCTGCCGAAACCTTGATCTCAGACTTCTGGCCTCTAGAACTGGGAGAGTAAATTCCTGTGGTAAGCTCCCCATTTGTGGTAGTTTGTCAGGGTAGCCTCCGGAAGTTAGCACATCATGGGCCCTCATTGGGCGATGGCAGGTTAGGAGGGATGGTGCCCACTTCCAGAGCAAGGGCCTCTGGTGCAATGAGTTGCACTTCTATCCTGCACCCCGAGGCCTGCACATCCCAGAGAGGAGCTGCTTCCTGAGCCCAGAAAGAGAACAAGTGAGTGGAAACTGCAAGCTGGAGCCAGCAGCCACGGTGCCCAGCAGCCCTGGAGCTTGCTGCTGAAAGTCACCGAGGCTGTCTTTATGCAGCACTATCACAGAAGAAATGGTGGGCAGGGAAAGTGGTCCCCACCTCATATGGCAGGAAACTTCACAGAGGCTGGAAACCAGCACTTCTCCTTGTGTAGTGATACCATTGCCTGTTTTGATATAGAGTGTTAATAGCATGAGTGGATGTTGTTAGCTGCATTCAATAAGGTTTTACCAAAAATAAATAAATAAAAAGATAAGCTTAGAAAAGAACTTGGCTCATTTACAACTAGGGGTGAAAGAGAAAAGAGAGAATGCTGATTCCAGGTTTTATCAATCAGGATTCTCCAGAGAAACAGAACCAACGGCATGTATAAAGAGACAGATTCATTTTAAGGAATTGGCTCACATGATTGTGGGGCTGGCAAATCTGAAATCTGCAGGGTGGGCTGGAGACCAGGGAAGAGTTGGCGTGGCAGGTCCAGTCTCAAGGAAGTCTGAGGTCATTGGGGTGGGCTAATCCTGTATGATTGGTGTCCTTATAAAAAAGGGGAAATTACGACACAGACCCCCACAAAGGGATGACCATGTGAGGACACAGGGAGAAGAAGGAGTCTACACGCCAAGAAGAGAGGCCTCAGGGCAAACCAGCCCTGCCCACACCTTGATCTCAGGCTTCTGGCCTCCAGAACTGTGGGAGTATGAATTTCTATTGTTTAAACCATCCAGTCTGTGGTACTTTGTTTTGTTAGTCCTCGTAAATTAATATACCAGGACTCTGGGTAGCCGTTGGGCTGCTGGTAACAGTTTCATAAAGTTGCTTTGCTATTGCCATTTTGAAAGCACTCGCGCTTATAAGTTCTGTGCGGTATACTCTTGAGAAGTTTTGTGGGTGATAAACACCTAGAAGACAGGATCTGTCTTTCATTGATGAGTGTGATTAATTATGTCCCTGAAATATTAAACCAAATTCTTTCAGCTGACTGGGACGGTCTAAGAACTCAGGGAAATATTTATGCATGAAATGATACAACATCTTGGATTTTTTTTTCAAAATAATCTAAGCGAAAGGAGGGCAGATGTATAAATGAGTCAAAATTAGTCTTAGGCTGATAAATGCTGAAGTCCAGTTCATTTTACTCTTTTTTCTACCTTGGCATATATTTGAAATTTCTCGTTTTTTTTTTTAAAGAAAAGAACTCAGCTATTTAACACATTATTTTGGTTCTTCTTGAGTCTCAACCACAAAGACTTTGAGGTCACCCTACTTGGCCTGACCCTGATCATATGGTCATAACCAAAGTCATGGCTATCTCTATGTTTAGCATTCGTTCTAGGAGGGTGTAATTTTATTATTGTCCTCATCTCTTTCCACTGAGAGTAGATGAGTTCTGCCTTGAACACATTTTGTATCCCTGTATAACAACAATGTTCACTCACTCCAACCTCCCACATTTTTCCGGTGATGGCCATATTCATTCATACAAACAGGCAAAAATCCCCTGCCCTCAAAAAACTCAGAGAAATAATAATACCTTCTGCTTCTTCATTAGTGTTCTCTGGCACACCCCAGTTTCAATGTGTGATTTTTTTCAAAAAGAAACATCCAGCTTTGTTATATCCCTTTTTGTCGAGCCATCTGTGAATGTCCCTGATGAGAATGTGAACCCTACCACCTGTGGAAGAATGAGCTTCATTTTTACTGCATATCCTCGGTGATTTGAATAATGGACAACTAAATAGGTCCTAAGGGAAAATTTGACTAAAGAAGTCTGTGGTAGGCAGACTGCAGCCTCCCGCTTCCCAAGATCTCCATGTCCTAGTCCCAAGGGCCTGTCAGTAAGTTCTGTCACACAGCCAACAGGACTTTGTAGCTGTCATTAAAGTTGGAAACCTTAAGATAAAAAGATTATCCTGGATTTTCCAGTTCAACTGCAGGAGCCCTTGAAAGCAGAGAACTATCTCTGGCTGGAGGAAAGAAAGATATAGCACAGAAGTCAGAAAGATTGGAAGCTGGAGGAGGACCTGCCCTGCTCTCGGTGGAGAGGATTACCTGGAGAGCATGAGAAGGAATGTGGGCAGGTTCTAGGGGAAAAGACAGTCCAGCACTCACAGTCAGCTGGGAAATGAACCTCATCCGGACAATCCTAGTGAGCCTGGGGGCACAATTATCCCCCAGAAAGGAACATGCAGACATCCTGAATTGAGGTAATGGGACTCAACAGAGGAGTGAGGTGTGCCTGGACTTCCAAACTGCAGAACCTCAGGATAATAAATGGGTTTTGTTTGAAGTCACTACATTGGAGGTAATTTGTTATGACAGCGACAGAAAACTAATATGAAGTCTGTTTTAAAGATAACTAGGAGAGTTTGGGTTAATAGAGAGGCTCTTGAAATCTACTTTGCTTTAGAAATCAGAGCCCACTTGCAGCTGGTGAACCTGGAGGATATCTGAGTACTTTGGGATACAAAGTCACTGGGCCTTGCTCTTTCCTTCTTCAGAACAGCAGTCACATCTCACTGGTAAGCCTTCCTAGGTGCAGAAAGGTACTTCCAGTGGAGACAGCACAGGTCCTTGAAAAAGTGGATGGCATGGAAGGTCCTATTCATATGGTTTACATTCAGATGAGGACTTGGATAAATTGAACATCTGATTGGATTTGAGAGAACATTTAAATGAGCATGAACAGTTCCACTCTTTAATTGGATAAAACAGCTAGGCATGTCAGCCAATCAGAACACAGATACTTCCAGAGGCCCTTCAAATAGCGCCCCTAGCGCCCCTGTGTGGAACTCTTGCCATCAGAATGAAGCTGGGTTACTCACAGGAAGGCAGGGACTTTTCAACATGGGGAAATCTATAAATATGACTCAGTGTTGATAGATGAAAAAAGTTCATAATCATTACTGGTAAAAAAAGAAATAACAGGGCTTCCCTGGTGGCACAAGTGGTTGAGAGTCCACCTGCTGATGCAGGGGACACGGGTTGGTGCCCCGGTCCGGGAAGATCCCACGTGCCGCAGAGCGGCTAGGCCCGTGGGCCATGGCCGCTGAGCCTGCGCGTCCGGAGCCTGTGCTCCGCAACGGGAGAGGCCACAACAGTGAGAGGCCCGCGTACCACAAAAAAAAAAAAAAAAAGAAATAACAAGCCCCAAATGGAGTCATTTGTGCTAAGTCCCATGTCAACAAACTAAGACTTACTACCTAACCTAATTGCAGTTTCAGCCTGTCCCAAGAATGTGACCTTTAACCAGTCAATGTAGAATTACCTGTTCAGCACTAGTGAGGTAATCTACCTGATAGACATCCCACCCCCCTTCCCCAAAGGAAGATGACCTTGCCTGAAACAATCAGCTCTTTGCTAGAA
The DNA here is from genome assembly GCF_059928025.1 of Delphinapterus leucas. Lineage (NCBI taxonomy): Eukaryota > Metazoa > Chordata > Mammalia > Artiodactyla > Monodontidae > Delphinapterus > Delphinapterus leucas. Next base: position 161,574,491 of record NC_143131.1, read on the forward strand.
TAACTTCCTTGCCCTGCCCTCTTCTGCCTATAAAAGCCTTCCATTTTGTACAGCTCTTCGGAATTCCTTTCTATCTGCTACGATGGAATGCTGCCTGATGCATGAATCTATGCTAATTAGATCTTCAAATTTACTCAGTTGAATTTTGCTTTTTAACATTACTAAAAGTATTTTTGCTAATATTAGATAGTTCTCTTTTTAAAATAAATATTTACTAATATTGGATAGTTATCTTTTTTAAAAATAGTAAGCATTTAGTAAAATAATAATAAATTCATGATTTCTTACCTTGATAAAACAAGCAGCTCTCAAACAAAGCCCCAGCATGGTGTATGATGGTGAAATAAATCATTACCTGAGTGACAAGGAAGTCCAGTATTACCTTTATTCTAGAATATTAGTGAATGTAGTAAAAAAGATTTGTTTTTTTGGTTTGTTTGTTTGTTTTTTGGTTTTTTAGGCAAATGGTATACACTTCAAAGTATTTGAAAGTATTTCAAACCTGGAAAGCCTAAAACAGTATATCCAAAGTGTGGTCTGAGGCGGCATCATCAATGTCACTTGAGAGCTCGTTACGGATGTAAACTCTTGGGCCCACCCCAGACCAAGTGAGTCAGGAACAGGATGAGGCCTAGCTATCTGCTTTGCAAAGTTCTTCAGGTGTTTGGATGAATGTTAACATTTGAGAGCCACTGTCCTAGAGAAACAACTCAAACACAAACAAAAGGGTTCACTCAGAAATTTAGACAAACACATTATCTTTTCTGTCTCCAGATGAGAGTTGGTAGAAAAACTAATGGGAAAATTTCACTCATTATACTAAATAAAATAAAGATAATCTCAAAAACTATAAATTTTGTTGATAAGTTTATAGAGAAGGTTTAAATAAAACACAGGGACCTGCTTCCTTGGCTATTAAAACAAGTTTGAAGAAAAAATCCGTTTTCTCCTAAACTGATCTATAAATTCAACATAATCCCATTAGGATTTTCTTTATTATGTGAAAAACAAAGTCATAAAGTTTCTCTAGAAGGAAATAGAGAGAAGGCAGGAAAATTCTTTTAAAGTATAAGAATATTCTATATACAAGATCATGTGATTTGCAAATAGAGATGGTTTTATTTCTTCCTTTTCAATCTGGATGTTTTCTTATACTTAAAATCCTAGGGACTGTATTAAACTGTTCATTTCTAATCTAGGCTAATGCTGTATTCTATCATTTTTTTCTAAGTATCTCTCTTAAAAGAATATTCTTTAATTGGATTGAGATACAGATTATAATAAAACTTTTATATGACATATATATATGTAATAAAACTTTTCATAACTAAATTGTTATTTTAAATGAGTTAGAGATTTTTAAGGCCTGAAGTATTGAAGAAATGCCAGGCCTCCAGGAAAATTACTGCTAAACTATTAAGAAATATAAAATTCTACTGATAAACAAATTCTCCCAAAATAAAGGATGAAAGAAAACATTTTTTTTGCCTTCTGAAGAAAATATAATGTTGCTATTAAAATGAATAAAGATGACTCACCAAAGGGGAAAAAAAATTACAGACTGTAGTCACTTATAAATAAGGGAACAGAAATTATACTTTAAATATTAGCAAACTGATTCCAATGCATTAAAAAATGACAATAACAAATTGCAATTGGAAACTGCATAAATGGTGTTGGCTAGTGTGTTGGATGAGGCCATTTTACATCCCTTTGGGGATAAGACGTGAATCCACCAGGATGGCCATAGGCGATATAAAAGAAAGGAGACAAGATAAGTAGAAATCTATCAAGGAGTGTATTAGTTTTCTAGGGTTGTATAATGAATCCCACATACTGGGTGGCTTAAGCAATAGAAACTTATTGTCCCACGGCTCTAGAGGCCAAAAGTTCAAAATCAAAGTGACTGCAGGGTCAGTTTGTCCCAGGACCATAAGAAAAGTATTTGTTTCAGGCCTCTCTCCTTCATAGACAGCCATCTTCTCCCTGTCTCTCCTCACATTGTCTTCCCTCTGTGCATGTCTAGCTGTCCAAATTTCTCCTTTAAATAAGGACATCAGTTATATTAAATCAGGGCCCACCTTAATGACCTCATTTTACCTTAATCACATCTGTTAAAGACCCTGTCTCCAAGTACAGTCACATTCTGAGGTACTGGCGGTTAGGTCTCTAACATATGAATTTGGGAGGACACAATTCAACCCATAATGGAGAAGGAATTAATAAGCAATTTAAAACTTGTTTTCTGAATCCACCTATGTTGATATGTTTCCTGCTGGAAACTGGAGTGAAAGCTGATGGGTGCCACAGCTCTTCTCCTGATAGTGGAGGGAGCTCTGAAGAGAGCCATTGGTTCTGACACTTGCTTGGAGCTGGTGTACTTGGTGCCCTCAGACACAGTGTACTTGGCCAGCTCGCTGGGCAGGAGCAGGTGCATGCTGTCTGCACCTTTCTGGAAGTGATGGTCGAGCACCTATTACTAACGCACCAGGCAGGAACGTGCTCAGAAAAGAATTCGTCTCTCTTAAAAAAGACTTCCCCCTCTTCAGACACCAATCACAACCTCAGGATGTCACCTGTGCTTCTGACTGACTGGTTATAGATCAGAGGTTTCCATGACCCCCTCCTCAGGTTCAATTAATTGCTAGAGCGGCTGACAGAGCTCACAGGAACATTTTACTTAACTAGATTACCAGTTTATTATGAAAGAATATAACTCAGGGACAGCCAGATGGCAAGGCATGAGGGAAGGGGTGCAAAGTTTCCACGCCCTCTCCTAGTGCACCGCTCTCCCCAAACCTCCACATGTTCACCAGCCCTGAAGCTCTTGGAACTGTCCTTTTGGGTTTTTATGGAGGCTTCAGTGCTAGGCGTGGCTGATTAAACCATTGCCCACTGGCAGCTGATTCAACCTCCAGCCTCTCTCCCCTCCCTGGAGGTGGGGGGAGTGGGACCCTCTACTCACATGGTTGTTGCCCTGACGACCAGCCCCCATCCTTAGGGGCTTCCCAAAATCACTCATAAAGATAACAAAAGACACCTTTATTGCTCTTATCACAGGAAATTCTAGGTGTTTTAGGAGCTCTGTGCCAGAAACAGGAACAAAGACCAAATATATACTTTTTACAATAAATCATAAGATCACACACACTTTCATTGGCCTTACTTTCAGGGACCCCACCAATTTCTCTTTGTGAAAATAGGAGAAAACTCCCCTCCTGGTTCTGGCCAAGGGAGGAGCAAAGCAACCATTGTGAAATATACTCAGAATGTTCTCCCTTAAGCAGAGCTTAAGCAGAGCTTTATCCCACCAGGAAAGGGCATCTCTCTCACTCCAGCCCCTCTCACCCTCCTGTCTCACCTAAAGGAGGCAAAACAGCTAAGAAACACCTGTGAAGGTCATATCCCAGGGACAAAAGATCGCCAAGAGATTGAGCTTTAATCACAGCTCAATCTCACTCCCCCTGCTCACAGCCTACCACCACCCTAACAGGGCTCTAGTATAATAAGAGCACATCAGGTTTGAGAGAGCTGTAAGAGGCAGACTGTATATGAGATAGAGTTCTTAGAGAGGCTCAAAGACAACAGGACAGACAAAAATAAGGACCTCAGGAGAATTTAAAGCTTCTGGTGCCTTGAGTTAAAATCAACACTAAACACAGCCCAACTCTAGTCCAGACCAGCTCCAATCCAGAATAACATAAATCCTCACACTCAAAGCCAATTAACCATAGTTCTTATTACCCAGTACATCATGTCCAGATTTCAACCAAAAATACTAGCCATTTCAGAAGGCAAAAAAAGACATAGTCCAAATTCATAAAGAAGCATAGAACCAGACTCAGATATGACACAGGTGTTGGAATTATCTATCAGACCAGAATTTTAAAACCGTGATTAAGACGTTAAGGGCTCTAATGGATAAAGTGGACAGCATACAAGAACAGACAGACAGTGTAGGTAGAGAGATGAAAATGCTAAGAAAGAATCAAAAGGAAAATGTTAGAAATTGAAAACACTAACAAATGAAGACTGCTTTGATGAGCTCATCAGTCAACTGTCTATGATCTAGGAAAGAATCAGTGAGCTTGAAGAAATGTCAATAGAAACCTCCCAAACTGACATCTAAAATGAAAAAAAAATAGTAACAATAAATAGAAAACAGAATATTCAAGGACTGTGGGATAATTACAAAAGGTGTGGCATACATGTAATTAGAATAGCAGAAGGAGAAGAGAGGAGGGATAGAAGAAATATGTGAAAAATGGCTGAGAATTTTCCAAAATTAATGATGGAGACTAAACCACACATCCAGGAGGTTCAAAGAACACCAAACAGGATAAATAGCAAAAAAACTATACCAAGGCACGTCATGTTCAACTACAGAAAATAAAATATGAAAATATCTTTAAAGAACCAGAGAGGGAGAAAACACTAACTACAGAGAAACAGGATAAGACTTCTCATCAGAAATTATGAAAGCAAAAATGTGTGGCATGAAATATGTAAAATGATGATATAAAAAAGTCACCAACCTAGAATTCTGTATCCAGCAAAGTTATTCTTCAAAAGTGAAGGAGAAGTAGACTTTCTCAGACAAACAATAATGGATGGAATTTCACCAGTAGACCTGCTTTGCAAGAAATGGTAAAAGGAGTTCTTCAAAGAGAAGGAATATGATGAAGGTCAGAAACACAGATCTACATAAAGAAAGGAAGAGTATTAGAGAAGGAATAAGTGAGGGAAAAATAAAATCCTTTATTTCTCTATTCTTAATAACTGATAACTGTTCAAATGGTAACAGCAATAATATATTGGATGATAATGACAGCAATGTTATAAGGGATGGAAGGGAGGAAATGGTAATACTCTATTATTCCTGTTTATAAGTTACCTGCACTACCCATGAAATGAAATAGTGTCATTTGAAAGTGAACTGAGATTGGTTATAAATCTATATTTCAAACTCTAGGAAATCACTTAAAAAAGCTTAAAAAGAAGTATAACTGGTATGCTAAATTGAGGATAGGGTATGGAATCATATCACAGTACAGCCATGAAAGAGATCTCTAAATATCCTTAATGCCCATAACCACTCTCAAATGACAGCAGTTACAAGTCTTCCCCAATTAGAAGTTGTTATTTAATGCATTGATAAAAGTGTACATTTATAACTATCTGACAAATTTATATATTTTTTGATAACTTATTTCAATATAATTGATTCTTTGCAATTTATTTTATGCATTTAAAAATATTCTGAAGCATTTTACTTTATGCATTAAAAATATTTTTAAATATTATGAGCTTTATCAAACTACCAGAGTGGTTCACAGAACCAAAAAAAGAAAAAAAAAAAGATTAAAATTCTTGCCATCTATTAAAACTAAACAAAAGTGAAAACTCCTAAAAAAAAGAAAAAGTTACAAAGGCTCATTAGGAAGGGTATTTAAGATGTGACAGAATTCTTTCTTACCACTGAGGCAGTGGGGGTTCACTACAGTGGAGATAACCTCAAGCTGAACCTCATAAAATGGATATAGACACAATGGAGACCCCATTATAAGGAACTTGGCTGGGAGAGTTTTTAAATTGGAGAATGGGTGCTTCAGAGGAACTTTCATGCTTCATGCATTCTATGGATGCTCCAAGGTAGGTGATGATGTGAGGGAGCAGGGTGGACCCCATCCGCCCATACTGAGTGTCATCTTCTCTTGGGGTCCTTGTTATCAGGCCAAATGTGGAGTGCAAGCTTCGAGAAGTTTCTTCCCTCCTTGGCCCATATAGGAGGAGGAGAGTGCTGAGGAAAAACAAGGGAGCTGCGCACGGAGATGCAACACCCACATGACGCCAACCGGAACCCAGACCCGACGCCCACCCCAACCCAGACCAGCTCAGCCTGCAAGCCAACTGGCGTGCTCCAGGATGCCAACCTGACTGTGGGGTCAAGCCCATGCAAAGCAAAAACAAGGGGCAGGCACCTAAGCACAATGCCTCACGGACCAATCAGAGCTTAGCCTGTCATCACGCTGCCCGGCACCTGGCCAATGGGAAGGCGGCAGCCTATATAAAAGCAGGCAGGCTCGGGCTTCCCTGGTGGCGCAGTGGTTGAGAGTCCGCCTGTGGATGCAGGGGACACAGGATCGTGCCCCGGTCCGGGAGGATCCCACGTGCCGCGCAGTGGCTGGGCCCGTGCGCCATGGCCGCTAAGCCTGCGTGTCCGGAGCCTGTGCTCCGCAACGGGAGAGGCCACAGCAGTGAGAGGCCCGCGTACCGCAAAAAAAAAAAAAAAAAGAGTTAGTCAGGTTGCCATTTACGCGTTCAGGGAGCAACTGAGGAGGCTGTAACAGCCCCTTGGGTTCTCGGGATAGCAGAGAAATGGCACGAACAAAGCAGACGGCGCGGAAGTCCATTGGCAGCAAAGCACCTCGCAAACAACTGGCTACCAAAGTAGCTCGGAAGAGCGCGCCAGCCACGGGGGGCGTGAAGAAGCCGCACAGGTGCTGGCCGGGCACTATAACACTGCGCGAGATTCGTCACTATTGGAAGTCCCCAGAACTTCTGATTGGTAAGTTACCCTTCCAGCGCCTGGTCCGGGAGATTGCGCAGGACTTTAAGATGGACTTGCGTTTCCAGAGCTCGGCTGTAAGGGCACTGCAGGAAGTCTGTGAGGCATACCTGGTGGGTCTTTTTGAAGACACCAACCTATGTGCCATCCATGCCAACCGTGTCACTATTATGCCCAAGGATATTCAGCTGGCACGCCATATCCACGGAAAATGTGCCCAAACTGCGCAAGCAGCCACTGATCTCACCCCAAAAGCTATTTTAAGAGCCACTACCTGCTCACAAAGGGCACTGTGCACAAACCAAGTAGCGGGTGCCTTTTCTCTCCAATAAACCAGAGGTCTAGCTAGCTGTGTGTCAGCGTAGTCCCTTATTGGGTTTTGTTTTTGTTTTTGTTTTGCGGTACGCGGGCCTCTCACTGTTGCGGCCTCTCCAGTTGCAGATCACAGGCTCCGGACGCGCAGGCTTAGCGGCCATGGTTCACGGGCCTAGCCGCTCCGCGGCGTGTGGGATCTTCCCAGACCGGGTCACGAACCCATGTCCCCTGCATCAGCTCTCAACCACTGCGCCACCAGGGAAGCCCCTTATTGGGGTTTATTGATATGAAATCACTGGTTAGTTCCTAGTGTTTGAAGACGAAGGGATTTTCCCTTGCAAGTTAACCTTCAGAACAATAGCTGATCATTTTGTGTGCACTTGGTAACAAGTTTTCCAACCCCATAGAACAGTCTAAACTTGCTGAGAAACCCTACAACCACAGAGGTTCACCATGCTCCCAATAGTTGAGCTGTTTGGAGACAACCTGAGCATGGGTTTGAGGAAAAGAGTGTAAAGATTGCTTTTTTCCTACATTGGTGCTGCTTGGAAGCTTTTACTGAGGCTTTATTAAGTTGATAAAAGCGAAGCACTGTCAGGTCACTAGTCATACAAAGGGGACAAAATCCATTCCCTACTGTCCCTGTTTGGTCTGCACTTTCAGGATGCTTACAGCTGAGTGAAGGAAGTCTATGTAGAAGCAGTTAACATGCAGTGTGCTTTAGTGATAGCTCAATGTTGTCAGTATGCAAGAGTGGGTTTCTGAAGTTTCTTTGAGCCCAGTTTGTTATCCAGTAGACTTAATGTTCAAAATCTTCATCAATTAAAATAGTGCACACAAAACTTTTTATTTAAAAAAATTTTTTTAATAAATTTATTTATTTTATTTATTATTTTTGGCTGTGTTGGATCTTCGTTGCTGCACGCAGGCCTTCCGTAGTTGCAGCGAACAGAGGCTACTCTTCATTGCAGTGCACGGGCTTCTCATTTATTGTGGTGGCTTCTCTTGTTGTGGAGCACGGGCTCTAGGCACGCGGGCTCAGTAGTTGTAGTGCACGGGCTCTAGAGCGCAGGCTCAGTAGTTGTGGCACACAGGCTTAGTTGCTCCGCGGCACTGTGGAATCTTCCTGGACCAGGGCTTGCACCAGTGTCTCCTGCAGTGGCAGGTGGATTCTTAACCACTGCGCCACCAGGGAAGCCCAGTGCACACGAAACTTTTGAAGATTGAAACTAGTATCTTTTAAGTTTTAGAGTATATGTAAGTTAATGGGTGACAAGTCTTTGAAGGGCCATCTAAAAGCCAAGAGTGTCCAGGGACAGCTATGTTCTGGTTCTGAAGTCAGTTCTAACCTTCAATACTAGACTCCTTTTAAATAAACCCAGGACTGAACTCTGTGCCTTTTTTGTGCTTTTTGAAGTCTTTATCTTGCAAGGAATAGACTCTTGAATTCATATGACACACCTAAAGAAAGCATCAAATCCTGACTGGATCTGCACATCACCTGGTGACCCGAAAGTAAAGATTTCCTGGAATGACATGTGGAATTGAAGCTTTTCCAGGATATCCAGACCAGGCCTGTTGGAAGTTGGTCACCAAGCCTTTGGTGGTGACATACTGCAGATTATCGCCAATATTTATGATCTTGGTAACATATGGATTTCAGATTAAAAGTTCCTGAGAGATCTCCCTCCTACCCCTCCTTTTTACTCAAATGTGACCTTAATAGGTTTCCAATCTGTGCATTTTCTTTCCAATGTGAAAGAAAGGACCCAGGAACAGTCCTTCCTGACATTGAGACAAAAAGTCACTGAAACTAAAAAACCTGACTCTTGATTAGCAGTGTTTTCAGAGAAAGATCTTGATCAAATGGGAGTAAAGTAAAAAATTAATAAACCGAAACCTCAGTTAAATAGAGTTAGGAGACCAGAACAGGGAGCTGTCATGCCCTGAGATGGTAGCAGAGCCAACAGGAAAAAGAAAGACTCCTGTTCTTTCCCTGCAAGGACTCAGGCAATGGAAAGACATGGACTCTTTTTTCTTTCTTTTTTTTTTTTTTACTATAACCCTTCCAACTTCCTTTTCTCTATAAAAGCATTCATTCTCTTTCCCTTACCTTGTGGGCGTCTTGCACAAGGCTCACCACAGTTGCAGACCCAGGATTGCAATTCTCTGCTGATACAGAATAAACCCACCTTTGCTGAAGAAAACCAGTTTATGTGTTTCAGGTCAGCAAGTTAAAAGGAAGTCACTAGGGTGGTCTGGGCCCTAATCTCACGTGACTGGCACGCTTAAAAGAAGAGGAGATTATGACATACAGAGGGTCGTGTGATGACACAGGGAGAAGACAGTTGTAATATTGTGGTTTACAATTAGAAATATATATATTTGGTCTTCCTCCCCATTCCTGGTACAGAAATCCTAAAACCTTTGGAATTTCTTAAGTAATTAGAGTGATAATGGTGTCTCTTGTTACTCATAGCAAGCCCCTTTCAATCACAACAGAGTTTATGTTAATGAGGTGATTTTGGAAAGGATAAGGGCTGGTTCACAGGGGAACGAACCCTGTGATTAGAGGTTTGGAACTTTCATTCCCACCCTTGACCTCCAGGAAGGCAACAGCAGCTGGAGGTTGAGTTCGACCACCAATAGCCAGTGATTCAGTCAACTGTGCCTATGTTATGAAGGCTCCATGATAATCCCTGTAATACTACTGGAGATTTTCTAGGTTGGTTAACAAGAACTCATACACGTGCCGGAAGGGTGGTGCACCACAACTCCGTGGGAACAGAAGCTCCTGCATTCAGGACCTCACTCTATGTATCTCTTTATCTGGCTGTTGATTTGTATCCTCTAATATCTTTTATAATAAACCAGTAATCTAGTGAGTAAACGGATTTCCTGAGTTCTGTGAGCAACTCTAACAAATTAATTGAACCCAAGGAGGGGTCATGGGAATTTCCATCGGTTGGTCAGAACTACAGGTGACAACTTGGACTTTTGATTGGCATCTGAAGGGGGAGGAGTCTTGTAGGACTAAGCCCTTAACCTATGGGGGGGGGGGGTCTGATACTATCTCCAGGTGGATAGCATCAGAATTGAGTTGAATTGTAGGACACCAGCTGGTGTCGAGGATTGCTTGGTGGTGTGCGGAAACACCCCCTCCAACACACACGCACACACACACACACACACAAAAACATTTAGTGATCAGAAGTGTCAGAGGTGAACTAGAGAACTGTGAGTAAAGGAAACACACAGAAGTGTGTTTTTCCATAACAACTACTGTCTACATGCCAAGGAGAGAGGAGGCCTCAGGAGAAACCAGGGCTGCTGACACTTGCATCTCAGACCTCCAGCCTCCAAGACAGGGAGACAATAAATGTCTGTTGTTTGAGCTGCCCTGTCTGGGGTATTTGTTACATAGCCTGAGCTGGCTAATAAATTATAATAATTACAATTAAAATTAGTGTTAGTATTAGTTATTTCCCTCCCTCCCACCCAGTGGTGGATTTTTGGCTTTGGGGACAAAAGAGATTTTTTTTTCACTCTTGCTCTAGTGGATAGAGCTGAAAAATCATGAGACTCTGGAGCTGTTGGTCACAGCTTTTATTGTCATGTGGAAAAAATCAGAATAAAACAGCAGGCACTGAAATAGCAGAGATGGGAGATGAAAGACAGAGAAGGCTGGTGCTAGGGACTATGATCTCATTGTTCCCGGGGGGCCTGCTTGCTGAGAGCCCTGATATCCTTTGATAAATGTACCACACTTTTAACCCAGTTCAAATTGGGGTTTGTCATTTGCAACCAAGAGTCCTAAGAAATATAACACTGTCCTTATTGTGACATACGCTGACTGGATTGGTTTACTCTAATGATTCACAGTTACATAAGATAAAGTATTTAAAATGCATTCTAACTTTAGTACAGTGAGCCCTGGTGGCCAGTGCCTAGAGGGCCCCATGAAAGGAAGGGCAGTGGTGGTGCTAGTCCACTCTGACTACATGCACACCTGCACTTGTTGGAGAAATATAATTAAAAACAAATTTAAAGTGAGAAGAGAAAGAAAATAGTTTATTCTTCAGTAAGCACAAAACCAGAACGTGATCTACATCACCAGCAACCTAAGAGACTACAAAGACAGAAAGAAGTCTCATTCTTTTACAGAGCCGAGTACGTGCAACCCATTCAATACTTTAGGCACATTTTGCAATTTGGAGCCAGGTGATAGCTGAAGTTAAGCTCATTTCCTCTGGGGAAGTTGGGAGATGTGATTATGAAGAGGATCAGAATATGCCACCCCAAAATATGCCACTTTGGCATGTGGATTATTTTGAGTTGATGGCAGTTGAGAATCAATAGATGCAGAAAGACACCTTCTCAGAGCTTCCCTTATCTAACTAAAAGCAGAAACTTCTGAGAAATTAGGACTGCCATAAAGCCCCTCCCTGGGGGAGTTTTATGGGCATGAAGAAGATGGAAAGTTGCAGCAAGATGAGTGCACAAACAAACCTCATTAGACAACACTTACCTGCCATACATTTCCTACTCACCTTCTCACAATTTAACACCTTTTGGTAAAATGGTATATAAGCTTCTGACTAACCATTTCTTGGTTTTCACTTTTCTGTGAGTGCCCCCAAGCATATAAAAATATTAACACCAGTAGAATTTGTATGCCTTTTCCCCTGTTAATCTGTCTTTTGTCATGTTTGCAGATACTGGATCTAAGAGGGTAGAGGAAAAGTGTTTTCCTCCTCCACAATTACATTTCAGAGATGGCTTCCAGGTGCTTGGGGAAACATTCCTGAGATGTGAGACTGACAATGTTAGCCACTGAAAAGATTTATATACATTTGAAAAGGACAGAGGGAGAAATTAGGAAACAAAAGGGAGATGGGAGTGGGGGAAAAGTGTCCCCTTAATTTCAACAGGCAGAATTAAGCCTCTTATTTTTAATTTGTATTTTCCCTTATACATCAGTTCTCTGCCTGTTGCCCCCATACCAGCATGATGTGGGATATTCAAGAAGTATTTGTAAAAATGCTGCATCAGCCCCAGACATTCATGCTCTATTTGGACGCCCCAGGTTGTTGGGATGAGAAATATATCACCTTCATGATAAACTAATTGGAAACAATCTTAATAGCTTCAAAAGGGAAAACTGTGAAGTCATTAAGAAGAATCAGATAGTTCTTACATGTCTTGATAAACTGTCAGGTTTAACAAAAGGCAAGTTGTAGAACAGCATGCATAATATGTCATCATTCAGATAAAAATAATAATTAGATGATTGAATATGTACCTCTTGAAGAATATACAAAGAATTCAATCTTAAAAGGGAAACTAGGAACTGAGAAAACCCCCGATTGAGGGAGACTCAAATTTCACTATAAACCTGTTGGAATTCTTAAGTTTTATACCATTTCTATGGTTTCCTTTCTGAAAATAAATAAAATATTTAAGTCACATCAGCAATGTAAATTCTGAAACATGTCTTATTTCTACTATTGCAAGGTAAGTATCATTCAAAATTACAGAACTCTTTACCTGAATAAAACCAATCCGGGTACATTTTTAAACAAAAGGCCAATGTCTGCTTTATCAGATGTTCCTTTTCCTGTTTTATGTCTAACAGACAACACCATGAAGTTACTTAAAATAAAAATCAGCTTTCCCCTTACTGTCACCAGTGGTTACTCAGCCTACAGGTCTTCCTGAGCTTTCACAGACCACTTCTCCTCCATGGCACCTGCAGAAGACTTGTGCCTTGAGGTCACAGAATAACAGGCATGATTTACACCATGAAGCCCTCCTTCAAACCAAGTTTGGGGCCAAAATCTGAGGTTCTCCTCCTCCTGAGTTACATGCTGCCCAGTACCAAGAACTGTTACTTCCTTTTTACTTCAGAGACTTTATAGAACCTTCTTCTAAATTTATTTTTATTGAGATATAATTGGCATATAACAGTGCATAAGTGTAAGGTGTGGATTTGATACATTTATATATTGCAATATAATTACTGCCATAGCACTAGTTAACACCTCTATCACATCACATAATTAGCAGTTCTTATTTGTGGAAGGAACAATGAAGACCTAATCTCTTGGGACTTCCCTGGCAGTCCAGTGGTTAAGACTCCACACTTCCAATGCAGGGGGCGTGGGTTCAATCCCTGGTGGGGGAACTAAGATCCCACATGCCATGCGGCATAGCCAAAAAATATAAACAAAAAATCTTAAAAAAAAAAAAAAGACCTAATCTCTTAGCAACTTTAAATTTATGATACAGAATTGTTGACCATAATCACTAAACAGTGCATTAGATCTCTAGAACTTATTTATCTACTGGTTACAAGTTTATACCTTAAATAGCATCTCCCCCCACAGAACGTTATGGGCAACTCCCCTTCCCTCTCCACAGGAGCTGCACCCACAAGCTGGGAACTGCAATTCAGGCAGAACAGAGTTTTTCCAATGGGTCGCCCCCTGCCTGCCCCCCGCCTTATGAGGACATATGGGTTGCCTGTCTAATTGACCCCACCAGGACCTCTCTGATTGCCCACCTGCCTGGTCCTTGAGAAGGAATGCAGGTAGAAACTGGAACAAAGCAGAGGAAGGAGCCCTGGCTCACATTCATCACTTACCAGGTACAGAGAGTGCAAACTGAACAGAGGGGCACAGTGGCTCTGGCTGTGAAGAAGAGCTTCCAGAAGTGGGTAACACCAGATCCCTAAACAGGAAAATCCATTAGCTGTCTAATAAAAACAACTTTGGACCATCATGGACTGAAGGTTCGTGTATCATCTTGCTGTCTTTTCCTTTCTCCCGGGAGACCCTGCACAGCTCCTCTGCTGGGAGTTCGCTGTTGCAGTGAGCCCATAAACACAACAGGGGCGTCCTCCGTGTTCTCAGGCTGCCTGGCTGGGATGTCCACTGGGTTGCCACCACTTCCTAAGGTAGCTGAGGCCCCAATAGATGCTGCCAGCCATCACTAAGGAGCCCTGTGCCTCGGGTCCCAGTGGCTCAAAATAATTAAGGGCTTTGTGAAGCCAGAGGGTGACCTACTGGCATTTTCTGGAATAACTGGCTTTGAGAGCTGGTGACCCCCATCCTGGCAGTTGGCAATGTTCCAGATGGTAGAGGCCATGAACTGGCCTCCTGAGAGAGGACACATTACAGTGAAATCCCCAAGAGGCTGAAGGGGATTGGGACGTGCCACCCCAAAATATGCTCCTTTGGCATATTGATTTTGAGCTGGAGGCAACTGAGAAACAACAGATACAGGAGGAGCTCTCTGTCCTCCCTCTCTCTGCCTATAAGCAGGGCAGAAGTTTCCCATCTTTAAAGAAAATTTCCATGTGTAAAGGTGCCCCCTCTCTTATACCAAAAAAAGGAGAGGGACTTATCACCTGAGATGGGACTGAGATGAGTCTGCATAAACAACCTTTATCTGTCATTAGTGCCTCCCATACATTTCCTTAGTTACCTTCCCACAACCCCCCTCCCCCAGAATTCCAGACCCCCTTTCCTTGGTCTAGTCGCTTCTCCACAATTTAGTGCCCTTTGTTAAAATGGTATAATGGCCCCAGGGTCTAACCACCAATTTGTGTTTTCAGTTCTTTCTAGGAAGCTCCCATACATAATTAAAAACATAAGAAAATTGGATGCTTTTTCTTCTATTAATCTGCCTGATGTCAGTTTAATTCATAGACCTCAGGAAAACATAAGAGGATGGGGGGAAAGATTTTTTCCCCTCCTCTACAAGGCCCACAATGCACAGGCAGTGGACGTGAGAAATAACCTTTGCTGTGGTGTATCTTCAGAATATGGGGCAGTTTGTTATTATAACAAAATCCCGACAGATATGCCAGGCTCTGTGGTAACTACAGAGAAAAACTATCATGTTAGTGAGATATCCGGAAACCAGGCCAAGCTAAGAATGGTGGCAGCAGTGCAGGTATTATGGTTGAAGCATGGACAACCTGTTAGGGGCCAGTGGGGAAGGTGTGGGGTGGATAACAAAGTGGATACCTACAGATACTTGACGGACTGGCTACATGGGGCAGAAGAAGGAGAGGATTACTCTGTTATTTCAAAAGGCAAAACTGGAACCAGGCCTGGAAGTTGCAGGGCTGCAGACGCTTGACCTAAGCCCATTCCCACCAGATTCCCGAAGGAGGACAGGCACACATCTTTTTCACTAGGAGGTGGGTACCTGTCTTGAGGATAATTGCATAAAGGATTCCACTTTTGCAAGGCAAGTAGACCAAAATCCCACAGCTCTGTGGAAATGACACCCCAAAGCGGTATTGAATGTACTTAAAATGTCCCCTATATTATATTCCATAAAATACCAACTTTAAGGTTTACAGGAATGCTGATGGTTCTCCCGGTCATTTTGGACATCACTGCAAAGTATGCAAATGCCCGTCAGCTCCCACAAACCAGAGGGCAGCTTGCAGTGCCCCCAAAGTCTTAAAGCAAGTTCAAGCTTTATTAATGACAAAGACCCTCCTCCTTGACCAAACTCCAGCCAGGCTCCTCTGAGCCCTCCGCTCAACAAGGCCTGGACCTTGGGCGTCTGTGTTCATTCTGGCAGTGCCCTTAGCAAGGATCATGTTAAGTCAGTTTAGTAAGATGTGCCCCCAACGCATGATGTCTGATCTAGTTCTTCATTCCCCACCTTTGGTGTATACATACATCCTTGTCCTGCCTTGAGCAAGAATCCTGTTAGGCCAGTGATGTAGACCACTTGATGGCCTCCCAAAATTTGTATATTGAAATCTAACCCCCAAGGTGCTGGTATGAGGAGGTGGGGCCTTTGTGGGAGGTGCTTAGGCCAGGAGGGTAGAGCTCTCATGAATGGGATTACTGACCTTATAAAAGAGACCCCAGAGAGCTCCCTCATCGCTACAACCATGTGGGGACACAGTGAGAAGGCCAGTCCATGAACCACGAGGTAGGTTCTCACCAGACACCAAATCTGTCAGCAACTTGATCTTGGACTTCCAGCCTCCAGAACTGTGAGAAATAAATGTCTGTTGTTTACAAGCCACCCCATCTATGGTATCCTATTACCACACACTGAACAGACTAAGACAGGCAGTTAAGCAAGAATCCCCCTGGTGGATGGAATTTTCACATACTGATGTATGGAGAAGTCATTCTGGCTTATGTATGATTTAACTTGAATTTTATGCTAACTAGAACAGCCTGTTTGCAGTCTATCAAACATACATTGTACAACTGCTTCAGTCATTAAAAAAAAAAAAGTGCATTGATCAGAAGTAAAGAATGTCCATTTAAAAGATAAAGATTATTTAATCTTTAGTCTTCCTTAGGACGCCAGTACAAGCACTCCTTTGATGATAAGACTCCCTTCCCAGGCACCAAAGCCCTACTGACTCACTGCTGATCTGGTTTTATTTTTTAAACCTTGAATGAATGTACCCCCCATCTGTTTGATGTTCTTTGATTGGACAAGATATAAAACTATGCTGAAAAACAGGCTTCTCCAGAGCAGTTCCTCAGAGCTACCTGAGAGGCTATCTCCCAGGTTATAGTCTTCAGTTTGGCTGAAATAAAGCTCTTTTCTATTCTTATTATAGATTGTTTATTGATTATTTCTGTCAACACCTCCTTCTCACTGATGTTTCCTCTTAGTAATTTTCCATCCACTCACCGTCTACAAATCCCAGCTGTCTTTGCAGTATTCAGAGTTGAAGTCAGTTCTATACTGAGGTCTCTTTCCCCTCTTACAATAGTACTGGATGAAATCTGTCTTTACCACCTTTAACTAGTGTCTGGCTTTATCTTTGACAATAACCTTTGAAATGGATTCGAATATGTCATCCAAAATATGCCTGTTTTGTGCCAGTCTCAGCCTGACAATAGTAATGCTATTGGCTAGAAATGCCAGGGGGTGGGGCGGGGGGCACTCCCTGAGCCTGGTGAGGTTCCCACAGAGCCCCTTCCAAACTAGTGTTACAACTGGACCAATCCTTGTGGGTTTTATTATGATTTTGCAAGATGCTCTTCAGCAATAAGTATTAGGAAACTTTGAAGAAAAAAAGAATTTTTTACTTACAGTTCTTGGAGCATAGAAGGCATGTGGTGGGTGGCGGGAGAGAGAACACGAATGGCCTGGTGGCCTTGTTCTGCTTTCATTGGGGTCAAGGGTAGGGGCCTAGTGTTTTATTAGTTCACTCTTTATTGATGAAGTTAAAACATAAGAGCAAGAATTTAGTCACAGGAAGAAGAAAAAGAAAGAAAAGGAGAAAAACCAAAGAAATAAAACCCAAGCAGCCCAAATGGCCAGTTAACTAAATCAACCAGGACCGCTAAAATAAAGAAGCCTCTTAGGGGGCGGGGGCAGGAGTTAGGAGGTGCCTGCTCAAGTCCTGGCTCTTTATCTAGTCATGTGGCTGGCTGTATATTTATCTGAGATAGCCTTCAGAATGCCCCCTTTGAAGTGGACGCCTCAACAATCAAAGTTTAACTCAGGCACTTACATTGCATACATTGCAAAACGAAAGGGTAACTGTCAGAGCTCACACCACAATGCTTCTTTGCCATAGGATTATTTTGAGCTGAAGTCAACTGAGATAAAACAGACACAGAATGAGCTCTCTGCTCTCCCTCTATCTGCCTAAAAGCAGGGCATAAATACCCCTTGCATAGGCGTCCCCCCACCCCTGTACCAGAAAAAGGAGATCACCAAAGAGGATGATCTCACCTCAACACTGAGGTGAGTCTGCAGAAGCAAAACTTGCTAAATAACTCCTACCTATCATTACTTTCCCCATATATTTACCTTCCCATCACACCATGCCAAGAAGCTCAAGCTTCCTTCTTTTTTCTTGTTACTTCTCCACAATTTATCTCCTTTGTTAAAATTGATATTGCCAACTAAAAATTGGCACTTGCCATTTGCCTCTACAAAGATCGTCACTTGCCAACGCAGTCGCTGACCTTCAACACACCCCGAGAGGAGTTCAGGGTGGAGATCAGGAATGAGGCACTTTGTGCTCTGGGAAAAACTGGCAGAACAGACCTTTGGACAGTTAGATATTTTCAGGAGAAGATTATGAGCCCAAATTCTTGCACCTTATATCTAGAAAAGCACTAAAATCATTAACAGAGACTTCTGCTCCTCATGACTAGCAGCAACCTTCCGCCAAAATACTTGCTTTATTGCATGTATCCCCCTTCACCAAAATCACATATATACTGACTCCCCATATCCCTGCTTCTTCGGAGCAATTCCTCAGATCTATCTGAGACACTGTCTCCCAGGCTATAGTCCTCATTTTGCCCCAAATAAAACTTAACTCACAACTCCCACATTGTGATTTTTTTTCAATCTAAATATAAGCCCTTGAGTCTGGTTTTTTTTTTTTATGGTGGGGGGGGTTCAATTCTTGTCTGTGAAGCCCCCATGCACATTAATTTTAAAACAATTAACATCAAATAAAATGTGTATCCTTTTCTTATTATTCTGTCTTTTATCAGTTTAGTTCACATGCCCTTAAGATGGTAGAGGAAACAATTTTCCTTCCCTACATCACAGAAGAATAAATGCTACAAACACATCAAAATCATCATTTGAAAGTTTATATTTCCTTTTATATTTAGTTTTGTATATTTCCAAAAAAAAAAAAAAGACTGTTTGATTTAAAATTTTTGGTTTCTGTCCCTCTGGCTAAAAGTGGCAAATATGGATGGAAACAAAAACCCAAAATAAAATGATTCAAACTTTACAAAAGTAATTAAGTAGAAAAAAGAGCTAGAAGTGAAATTGTAAGTCCATGTCATCAGGCATGAAGTGATGTGAGGCTCCGAAGGCCACAGGCTCAGGCACCCAAGTGTTGCAGGAAGAGGGACCCCTTCCAGGGCCCAAGAGTGGGCTCTTGTCTGACACTCAGAAATGAATTGTCCAAGGAGACACACGTGCTGACAAAGCAAGAGACTTTATTGGCAAGGGGCATCAGGGTAAGAGAACACAAGAGAACTGCTCTGCCACAAGGCTCGCAGGCTCAGGTTTTATGGTAATGGAGTTAGCTTTCCGGGTTGTCTCTGGCCAATCATCTTGCTTGTGCCCATATTTGGTCTGACTCAGGGTCCTTCCTGGTGGTGCACACATCTCTCAGCCAAGATGGATTCCAACATGATTTCTGGGAGGTTGGCAGGACATGTTATGGGCTGGTGTCTCCTCCCTTCTTCTGTCCCCTCCCGAATCCTTCTGGCTGGCAGTAGCTTATTAGTTCCGTGTTCCTTTTGGGGACCTTCTGTTGTGAGATAGCTCATGCAAGCAGTTATTATGCTGCCTGGCCAGGGCAGGTGGTTTCAGTTAATCGTTCCCTAACAAAAGTACTCCTTAGTCTTACCCACTGGTTTTTCATCCAACTTCTGCTCGGATCCACGGCCTTCCTCTACTGTCTTCAGGCACCACAGCCTGAGCTGATTCTCTGCAGCTAGCTCTCCTGCCAGGCCGAGCTCTCCACACAGGAAGGGTGAGGGGACCACCAAGGACAGCTTCAGGGTGGGCAGGAAACCACTGCCCCACGTGTGGTCTCAAAATGTTCCTCTGGAAACCACTGGGCTGAGAAGATGGTCTCTCCCCTGGTCAGACAAGCCCTGATCTAACAGCAGCTTCATACCAGTTGGAGACTGAACATACAAACATCGGTCAGATCATATATAAAAACAGAGCTCTGACCCACAACGTGCAGCAGTCTTGTCTTAATCTGCTCTGACTGCTGTAACAAAATACCATGACAGGGTGTCTAATAAGCCACAGACCTTTATTTCTCACAGTGCTGGAAGATGGAATCCAAGATCAAGGCACCAACAGATTCGGTGTCTAGTGAGGGCCTGCTTCCTGGTTTACAGACAACCATCTTCTTGCTGTGTCCTTACCTGATAGAAGGGGCAAAGGAGCTCTCTGGGGTCTCTCTTATAAAGGCACTAATCCCATTGATGAGGGCTCCACCCTCCTGACCTAATCAACCTCCCAAAGGCCCCACCTCCCAGGGGCTAGGTTTCAACATATGAATTTTAGGGGCACACATTCTGTCTATAGTAAACCTGTCCAGGAAACCAAAATACGCTCTACATTAACCAGCCCAGGAAGCCAGCCTGCTGCCAGTCAGACTTGTGGGACATCAGACTGCTATCTCTAGCGACAGTCCAGGACACTCCACTTCTAGTCAGCTGCTCCAGTTCCCCAGACCCACAACCTCCATCAGGGCACAGATGAAACCTTCTCTTTTTCCACAAGGAAGTTCTCGCACCCCACTGATTGTCTCTGAATTGCTGCCAAGGGACGGTGGCCATCTCCCTTGCTGCAGAGAGCTATGAATAAACACCCTCTGCTCGCTCTCATTTGGGTTGTTTCCATTGACTTCCACGTTGGAAAGAGAATAGGGGGTGTTGTGGGGAAGAAGCTGCCTCTGGGAGGATGCATGCTTTGTGCTATTACCTGGACCATTTGGGTCCATGTGTCCTTCTGAGCAAGTGGCATGGTGTCACAGCCAGTAGTAGAACCTCATAAGGGACCAGCAGCCTCCCCACTGGGCCTCCAACAAGCTGCACAGATGATGCTGGGCCATAATCCGCACTCTCCCTGCCTCAAATTCTCAACAGTGACCAAAGGCTCTCCAGCCCTGTTGCAGGCTTAACAGTCTTTCCAGTTCTTCAAAACTTTGCTTCTGCAGTACCTGCAACCACACCCACAGCTGTACACGATATTCTCGGCAAAGACGTGAGTCTGAATCTGATCACCGTTAGTTCTCTACTTCTGCTGCACATTAATATTGGGGAAATATAATACACAACAAAATCTGCTCCCAACCCAGAAAACCTCTCCATAAAGAGAGAAGAGAAAAAAAAATTTTTTTGGTTATTGAATGAGCATTCAATCAGAACATGACGCTGATCACAAGCAATAGCTGAAGGGACTTCAGAGCTGGAAGGGAACCTCATCCTTTCCTGTGGCTAAGTGGATACAACCTATCACTTTCATGTCTTCACAGTAATGTTGCTAATTTTCTCCTACAATTATGATCAAAGGTGATTTGAAGTCAGATGGCAAGTGAGGCCCATCTCCTCTCAGGCCTCTGGGAAATGATTACATTTCAGACATGCTCCTGGGTCCTTGAATCATTCCTGATATGTGAGATGGGCCAAGAGGCTTATTTAGCCCGTAAAAAGATTTACACACATTTGAAAAGGACAGAGGAAGAAATGTTTTAAAAATTCTGTGATTCTATTTTCTAAATTGAAAGAAATCGTCAGCCCAGAATCACCTTACATGCAGAGGAGGTTCAGGAACTTCCAGGGAATTCGAATTAGCAACCAGTATTCCTTCATTCAACAAGCTGCCTGGCCCCCACCCCCATTCACTGCCCTGGCACACACAGGACAGAACCTTGAACCAGCAGACTCCATCCTAGAGACGTTAAAGAAACAAGAAACACACCTCAGCCAGCCACGCCTGAGCGGGGAGAGCGTAGCTGCGGGGCCTCCTACGGACCAGCGACCCCCTTCATCTCCCCCAAAGGGGTGCCTGACCCCTGCTGCCTCTTCCGTCCTCACGTCCCTGCTAACACGGGATCCGCCCCCTGCCTCCCCACCGGTCTTCGCCCCCACCACGGACAAGGCTCCCATCCCCATCTACCTCTTCCCCTCCCCTCTTGGCTACCAAACCCCCTGCCCTGCTCCCTCTCCCTCCCCACCCCCACCTCTGTGCCGGCTCCTAGCCCATCAGGAGGATCCTGCCTCCATCCCCAGGCTGCTGACAACCTCTCGTCAAGGTAAACCTCCCCGCCCCGCACCCTGATAACGGGCCCCGCCCCTCGGCCCCCGGCTCCTGCTGCCGCCACAAAGCCCCACAGCCCTGGCGCCCTTGCATCCCCGCCCGGATGGTCTCCATCGCGCAAACGCAGGCTTTCCTGGGCCGCGTTTGCAGGCGTGGCTGTGGGGTCCAGGCGAGGTGCAGCGTGCACCCCTTTCCCCCGTGAGTACCAGCCCCTTGAGGGAGCAGGCAGGTGGTCACCCTGTGGACGCTGAAGCTTAGGTTGGGACCCCGTGCACCCCCTGCCCTTAGTAGACTGGCCGTCCCAGCTTTGAAGGTGGTTGTAACTTGGGAGGAGCCAATTATTTTAGCCCTACATTTACAGAGGAACATTCTGGGGTCAAAGGAGGCCCGTCCACCGTCACTGACCCTAAAACCTGAGCTTGGATAGCTTCCCCCAAAACCTGAGCCGGAGCTTGAGCCCCAGCCCACCAGACTGCCCTACTCTCACCCAGCTTCTGTTGGGTGGACAGCGGTTGGGCCTAAGGGCAGCTGAAAGCAGAGAGACTGACCCCAAAGGCTCTTCACAGAGACAGCTCCAGGCAAAGTGAACCAATGTCAGGGACTCACGAATCTGCGGAATCCAGCCGCCATCGTTTCAGATTGTACAAAAGGGAACCTGGATGGTGCTTGTAATTCAGAAATGATGTTTTCAAATCCAGTCTCTAACTCAGCCCTAACAACTACCCAGTGAAGTGCACAGGGGAAGATTTGGATCTCCACTGGATAAGGTCATGGGTATTCCAACCCCAGAGTGTGTGTGTGTATGTGTGTCTGTGTGTTCAAGTGTGTACACGTGTGTAGGTGCCTCTGCATGTGCTTTTGTGTATATGTGCCTGTGTGTGAACATGCGTGCATACATGTGTACGTGTGTTTGTGTGCAGTGTGTGTTTGTGTGCATGTGTGCATGCAGTAGCCTTCCTTTGTCTTTTCTGCACAGCACCTTGTCAAGGAAAACCAGAGCTGGATGGTATTTAGAGGGGTAAAAACAGATTTTATTCAGGACTATTGAAATAGGAAGAAAGAGATCAGCATAGAACCTGGGGTTCTATATAGAACCCCATGTGAAGCTCAGTTCTCAATACAGCATGGGCCAGTGGGGATGTATAGCCAAGGAGTAGGGTGGGGGTAAGTTATGGGAAATTATTAAGAGGACACATCTTAGTATCAGGGGTGGGGGTGTGTGTCTGGTTAAACCCACCTAGTGGGATTCTTGCTAAACTCGAACAATGCAGAGACAAACATGGAAGCCCAAGGCCTGGCTGGAAAGTTCAGGGAGGCTGAGCTAGAGTTTGGTTAAAGAGCGAACCTTCGTCAACCCCGCTCCCTAATGGAAGAGAGAGTGTTGTTCCTCTAAAACTCCCTTTTTCCTTAGTTCTGCGGGTGTTCTGTTAAAGAGAAACATGATGCTTGTTAAAACCGTACGCAAGACGTTATTTAAGACTATTGCAATTGCAGAGGGAGATGGGGGGTCATCTCTGATTGTAGCCAAGACAGCTGGGGATCTGTAGCCAAGGAGCAGGGTGATGGGGTTCAGTGATGGAAAATCACTAAGAGGCGCCATGAGGAGGGGGCTTCTTGCTAAACTGGCCTAACAGGATTCTTGCCCAAGGAGGGTCAGGGACATGTGTTCATTAAAGGTGGGAATGAGGAACTAGATCAGATATTATGGTGGGAGTACTGTGAAATTCTCGCTGAAACTGGGTGGGGCCGGCTAAAGACAGGCCTACAGCTCAGCGGAAGCTGACTGGGGTTTGGTGAAGGAGAGGGTCTTTGTCAGCTTCCAAGGAGGCATTTGTGCCTCTTATTGAAGATAAGTCAGGGTACCCTAACAACCCCGTGTTCAGACTCCGTCTGCAAAAGGATGCTGAGAGAGTACTATGGAGCGCCCAGACAGAGCTCCAGACAGAGGATGTGGCAGGACACTCCGTTCCTTCCCCAGGAGCCATGGATGCTGTGGAACTTGCCAGAAAATTGCAGGAGGAGGCCACTTGCTCCATCTGTCTCGACTACCTCACAGAACTCGTGATGACCACCTGCAGTCACAATTTCTGCCGAGAGTGCATCCGGCTGACCTGGGAGAAGGCCAAAGGCCAGAGAACGAGGAAAAAGTGTAAGGGCTCCTTTCCCTGCCCCGAGTGCCGCAAGCTATCCCCCCAGAGGAACCTGCGGCCCAACCGTCTGCTGACCAAGGTGGCCGAGATGGCGCAGCAGCACCCCAGCCTACAGAGCAGGGACCTGTGCCAGGTGCACCAGGAGCTGCTCAAACTCTTTTGTGAGGACGACCAGAGTCCCATCTGCGTCATCTGCAGGGAGTCCCAGGAACACCGGCCCCACAGGGTGGTCCCTATTGAGGAGGCTGTGCAGGAATACAAGGTGGGCCTGGGCTGGGGGCCAGGGCAGGGAGGTCCAAGTGTCCCCACACTCCCACGACAAAACAGGCTGGTGGCCAGGCCATCGTGGTGTCACCTCTAATTATGCAGGAGTTCAGACTGACAAAGTCCCCACATGGGCCTGTCCACATTCCCTGGTCTTTGTGCAGCCATCTGTGTGGGGAGGCCAGGCAACCCTCTGTTAGGTAAGAGGAGGGGAGCCTTCCTCCTCCACCTACTTGAGGCTCTTTGGCTGGGGGCCCATAAATTAGATTGAGCAAAGACAAATCAAAGAGAAAGGCAAACCGTTTACTAACACATGCGTGTGATGCGAGTCACTTGGGAGAAACTGCAGCAACAGTAAAAAAGGATCAGTTAGAACTTGGGCTTATCTAGAATCTTAACAAAGAATAATACATTTGGAGAAAAGCAACAAGACAAAGGCAAAGGTTTCAGCCTCCCAAGGGTGGCAGACTATGGGGAAAGTGTCTCAGTCTGCTTGGGCCGCTGTAACAGAATACCACAGACTGGGTGGCTTATAAGCAGAAATTTATTACTCACAGTTGGAGGCTGGAAGTCCAAGATCAGGGCACCAGCACAGTCAGGTGAGAGCCCCTTACTGGTTCATACATGGCCAACTTCTCACTGTGTCCTCACATGGAAGAAGGGGCAAGGGGGCTCTCTGGGGTAACTTTTATAATGGCACTAATCTCATTCATGTGGGCTCCACCCTCATGACCTCATCACCTCCCAAAGGCCCCACCTCTACCATCACATCGTGGGTTAAGGCTTCAATATATGAATTTGGCGGGGAGGGACACAAACATTCAGAGCATAGCAGAAAGTAAATATATAGGGGGAAATCAAAGGAAGATAAAGGTTATTAGTGCAGGTCCATCTTAACACCAACTTCCATCTTCTTCATGGGCATAAAACATTCCCAGCAAGGTGCTTTTGCTCAGGTAATGGGAGCCCCTGGAAGGCATCTTTCTGCATCTGTTCTCAGTTGCCTCCTGCTCAAAATAGTCCTCATGCCAAAGGGGCAGATTTTGAGGTGGCATATTTCCATCCCCTTCACCCCATTAGGATGGTCTTTGGGGTGGATGCAGCTTCAGAGGGCACCATCTAGATGTGGGGCATGCAGGGGGCCCACTGACCCCAAATCCCATGGTTTGGGTGCCCCACAGTTGAAGTTGGAGGAGAACATGGGATAGCTGCGAGAGGAAATGATGGAGACCGGGAAGTTGCAAGCCAAGGAGGAACAGACCTTGGCCGAATGGCAGGTAGGTGCTGGGGACCACGCTCAGCAGCTGAGCAGGGTGGGGAAGGCCCAGCCAGGCCCCAAAGCATCCACAGGGTCTCCTGAACCTGTGGAACCCCTTGAGGTAGGAATCACTGTCCCGTGTGGATGTGAACGTGGGACCCCAGAAAGGCAATGATTTCCCAGGTCACAGAATTCCTGCCAAACCAGGGCTGAGAACAGTGCCCTCAGCACAGACTGGCCATTTCAGAGATGCAGGGAGCAAGGGCACACGGATGCTTGGAAGTTGCCATTTGGGGCTCAGAGTAAAATTATGCTACAGTGACAGTGCAGGGGGCCTCTGTGTGGCCCCTGGCCTGCCAGGTTTGCTGGTTTTCTGTGGGTCACTGGGATTCAGAGATGTGCCATTGTCCCCAGAGCAGCCCTTCCAAGCTGGTGGGTTTGGTTGGTGGGTGGGGTCTGAAAGCAGGCACTTGGGGTGGTGGGGCCCTGAGCGGTACCTCACCTAGGACCCCCACCACTACCACCACAGAAGAAGGTGAAGGAGCGGAGGGAGCGCATCGTGGTTGAGTTTGAGAAGATGGGCCTCCTCCTGATGGAGGAGAAGCGGCGCCTCCTCCAGGCTCTGAAGGAGGAGGAGGAGACAGTGGCAAAGCTGCAGAAGAGCATGGCCTCACTGGACCAGCAGAGTCACTCCTTGAAGATGCTGCTACTGCAGCTGGAGGACAGGAATGAGTGCACACCGCTCCAGATGCTGCAGGTGAGGTGGGCACACCTGTTCACCTGGCTGGGGGTGGGGGGTGGGGGCATGAGCTCTGGCTCAGGTGTGGTTAGGGTGGGCTGACCTGTGGCAACAGATTCAGGCCAACGGAAAAGGCTCCGTCTCAGCTCAGGCTGCATAACAAATACCACAGACTGGGTGGTTTAAACAACAGACATTTATTGTTCACATTCCTGGAGGCTGGAAGTCTGAGCTCAAGTGGGCAGAGCTGGTCTCTCCTGAGGCTTCTCTCCTTGGCTTTTAGACAGCCATCTTCTCCCTGTGTCCTCACATGGTCGTCCCTCTGTGTCTGTGCCCTGATAGCTTCTTCTTATAAGGACATCATCAGATTGGATTACAGCCCACCTTAATGACCTGATATTATCTTAATCACATCTTTAAGACCCTATCTCCAAATACAGTCACATGCTGAGGTGCTGGGGGTTAGGGCTCCACAACAGATGAATTTCGGGAGGGGCCAATTCAGTCTATGACAGGCTCCAATCCTAGAGACCTGTGTTCATTCCCTTCATAGCCTAGGGATGTGGCCTGAGGGCAGCTGTTGTCCACAGTGATGCAGGGCACAGACACACTGGCCCAGACAGGTGCCCATGACTTCTCAGGCAAGAGCAAGTCACATGATCACACCTGCCAGCTATGGAAATGGGGAGAAGGTGCAGCTGGCCTGCCAGGGATAGGCCTGCACACAGAGGCCCTGGAAGGGGCAATTATGTTGGCCAAAAAGTGGGTAACTGGCTCATCAAGTGTGCAGAGTGATGGAATCCATAGCAAAAAAATACATTTCACACTGTGAGCCATTATACACACATTCACAGGAATGTGTTTACACAAGTGAAGCAAATGCCACATGCAGGGTATCTATATCTCCCAGTGTGCCTGGGTCAATCCAGTTTTATGCCTGTTATCCTGGCATCCTGTGGGTTTTGTCCCCAATAAGTGTCCTGGTGTAGACAATACTATACACTCGCTCTACCTTTGGGGGAATACTTTGTCTTCTATCAAAGAGCAAGCTGTGGGCTTCCCTGGTGGCGCAGTGGTTGAGAGTCCGCCTGCCGATGCAGGGGACATGGGTTCGTGCCCCGGTCCAGGAAGATCTCACATGCCACGGAACGGCTAGGCCCGTGAGCCATGGCCGCTGAGCCTGTGTGTCCGGAGCCTGTGCTCCGCAACAGGAGAGGCCACAACAATGAGAAGCCCACGTACCGCCAAAAAAAAAAAAAAAAAAAAGAGCAAGCTGTTTGCAACCCACTAAACTGACTCCTGACCCACTCAAGGCCCAAGGCCCACAGGGTGAAAACACCATTTGGTCTCCCATGCCTTCATGGTCCATCATGAGCAGGACAGCTTCCCTGTGTCCTCATTCATTGTGATGGGTAGCAGGAGGCTTGGGTAAGTCAGATACCTTACCGTGTACAGCCAAAAGACAGGGTTACACTCTGGGAACTGCAAACAGGGCCATGGGAAAACATCATAAAGCCCTTCTAGCCCATATTGGCCAAATGTCGACACAGGTTGCTCAACTCCACAGATCCCTCATGAGACCTTGCCAATCTCTCTTCCTCCTTCCGTGCCTTTTGAAGGATGTGAAGGACCTCCTGGGCAGGTACGTAGCCACCTGCGGTGGAGGAGGTGATGGGTGCAAGGAGGACTGCAAGTGGGGCCAGAGGGGACAGTGAGACCTGTGTCCACTGGAGGAAGAACAGCCTGAGCGTGCAGTACCCAGAGACCACCCCCACCATGCTGAAGACCGTCTGTAGGGTGCCGGGCAGATAGAGGTGCTCAAGAGTTTCCAAGGTAAGTAGTGGGGGCCCAGGTGCTCTTGGCAGTGCCCCACCCTGCTCCTAGCCACTCAAGGCAAGGGCCACCAATGGGGAGCGGGTCTCAACCACACTACCTAATGCTCAAATGGTTCCCCAGCCCCATCTCCTTGGCACCACCAATATCCACAGTTGGGGTATGGGATCATGCAGCAACTCCAGGTTCACAGCTGAACTCAGCCAAAGGGAGGCCTGGGTGGGGGTTAGGATGAATGGGGGATTATTTGGCCCCTGCTAGGGCCTCACCCTCCCTACCCTGACCGTGAAAGGTCCCTCTCTCCCCTCCACTCCGGGTCTGTCTCCAGGGGATGTGGTGCCCGACCCCTCACGGCATACCCCTACCCCCTCTTATATGAGAGCCGCCAGAGGCGCTACCTGAGCACCCCGATGGATGGCACACCCCATGGCAAGGACAGGTTCCTAGCCTACCCCTGTGCAGTGGGCCAAGAGACCTTCTCCTCAGGGAGGCACTACTGGGAGGTGGGCATGAACCTCACTGGTGATGCACTGTGGGTCCTGGGCATGTGCAGGGACAACGTGAGCCGGAGGGGCAGGGTCCCCAAGTGCCCAGAAAATGGGTTCTGGGTGGTGCAGCTATGCAAGGGAAAGAGGTATGCACCTGCCATGTCTGCCCTGACACCCGTCACACTGACTGAGCCCCCCAGCCACATGGGCATCTTCCTGGATTTCGAGGCCGGAGAGGTGTCCTTCTACAACGTGAACAATGGGTCCCACCCGCATACCTACTCCCAGCCCGCCTTCTCTGGCCCCCTGCAACCCTTCTTCCGCCTTGGGGCCCCCAAATCGGGCCAGATGGTCATCTCTACAGTGACCCTATGGGTGAAGTGACAGCGGCGCAAGGAGGGGGAGCCTGGGCAGCCGTGGTTTCTCCAGAAGGTGATGTGGTCCAGCTCAGCAAGGCCCACCTGCCCAGCTTATCTGGCATGAGGCATCTGAGAGCCATCGGCTGTGCAGGGTGGTTTCACAAAGCGGAAATATAATCATGATTAAAGCAGCTAAACATTAAGAGGCTATATTTACAGATGCTTCATAGAAAAGAAAACTTCCATAGTGGGTCCGTTTCTAAAAACATATGTACCAGGCACAGCGTGGTGCAGTGTTCTTTAGCCATGTCCCTCACTCTCCACTTGAGATGTTACATTCATTGGCTCCTCCATGGTTCAGGTTTTTATATGTAGAGCCAAGTCCTCAAATATCTACCTTCTTTGTCCTCCACAAATTCCATATTTGGGTCCTTCACAGGGGGAAAATGAAAAAGTGAAGAGATTTTTCAAGCTGAAATCCTAAAAGCCTCAGAGCTCCCCACCTCCATCCCTTCTACCCAGGGAAGTTGCAGGGGCAAAATTCAGAGTGAGGATCAGAGAGGGTCCTTTCTTTTCACTCCCTCTCCACCACCCACCCCACCACCTCCCCCTGAGCCCCGCCGTTGCAGACGCATTAACAGCCAGGTAACAGTTGCCAGAAACCTAGAATTCTGGTCAATGTACTCGTACCCCAACAAGGCCAAAGTCCCTGCGGGCCAAGCCCGTCACCCAATAAGTTCTGACCGTTCCCAGACCGGGGACGCGCGAAGACACCCAGGAGCGCACGGGGAACGATTTGGGGCCCACGACACAGCCACAGCTTGCCCTTGTCCTCGCGATCTCTGTGCTTCGCGGACAGCCCAGTGACCGTGCGGGGCACCCCGCTGGCCCCGGCCCCTGCACCCCACCTTTCCCCAGGCCCGACGGAGAGGCCAGACCGTGCAACACCGCAACAGCCCAGAGGCAGCAGCGCAGGCGGCGGCGGCGACGCAAGGTCAGCGGGTGAGCAACCTCCAATTCTGTCCGGCCCGCGGGCCGCGTGACAGGCCACGGCCAATCCGGAGCTAAAGTGGGTTGCTCCAAAGGAAAAAACAAGAAAACCCCAGCTGCTTCCTACTTCCGTCCCCGCTTCGACTCCTCTTCCTCCCTGCGTACGGTATTCCTAGGCCCTACGTTCCCGGAGCCTCTGCAGTCCCGGAGCCGTATATTCCGCATCCCAGGAGTCGCGCAGCCTTGGACCCCGGAGCCCTTGCGCTCCGAAGCTCCCGAGTCCCCTGGTGCCCTGCACCTCGCGTCCCCGGAGACCCCACGTCCTTGCGCGCTCCCCATAGTCCCGGCAGCGGCCGGCCACCGCCCGACCCGGCGGACCACACTGCCCTCCTCCGTTCCACCGGTGCCATGGCCGCCCCGGACCTGTCCACCAACCTCCAAGAGGAGGCCACCTGCGCCATCTGCCTCGACTACTTTACGGATCCGGTGATGACCGACTGCGGCCACAACTTCTGCCGCGAGTGCATCCGGCGCTGCTGGGGCCAGCCCGAGGGCCCGTACGCGTGCCCCGAGTGCCGCGAGCTGTCCCCGCAGAGGAACCTGCGACCCAACCGACCGCTCGCCAAGATGGCCGAGATGGCGCGGCGCCTGCACCCTCCGTCACCCGTCCCACAGGGCGTGTGCGCCGCGCACCGCGAGCCACTGGCCGCCTTCTGCGGCGACGAGCTGCGCCTGCTGTGCGCGGCCTGCGAGCGCTCAGGGGAGCACTGGACGCACCGAGTGCGTCCGCTGCAGGACGCGGCCGACGATCTCAAGGTGTGGGCAGGTCCAGGCGGAGCACGGCCTAGCAGGGCGTCGCTGCGGGTTGGGGGGACGTGGCTTGGGCCTGGGGGGTTGGGGGCCCCATCCTGGCCCAGGTTGTGGGCTCGGGTCCCAACCTGGTCCGGGTCTCGGGGGTGTGTAGGGGGGTGTAGCCTGTCCCAAACGGCACCCTAGAGGGACTGGGGCACCGCCCACCAGTGAGGCGCTGGCCTGGGGACCTGGTCGTGGGGAGGGGGAGTGCTTTCTGAAGTCTAGGTCCCACAGAACCGGTGGGAGGGCTGCCTGGGGCGGGGACTGGGCAGGTTTGACTGACCTTTGGCAGGGATGGAGCCGGGAGAGGAGAAAGTGGGAAGGGAACCTCAGAGGTGGCTGGTCCCAGGTGGACGTGCACGGATGAGAACTCTGAGCCTTCAGAGGGTTGTGGGCAGGGCAGGCCAGGGCCGTGGGGCCGACGCCAGTCCTGAAGTTCTGGTGAGAAGAGATGGGAAGGCAGCCAGGAAGCCGCTGCAGAGCCCCAGGCAGGGATCAATGCAGGGACAGAGCCATTGCCCCAGGAGGCGGACGCCAGGGCCCACCAGGCTTTCCCAGTAGGATACTCTGCCAGCTGACAAGCCAGGGCTCAGCCCTGCTTTGAGCCCAGGCTGAGATGCCTTGTTTCTCTGTTCTGGAAATGCATTTCCTTAAAATCCAAATGAACACCAGCACTCCTTTCTCTGCTAAGAGCCTCAGGGCAAACACTTACCTGGCTCACCTGGCCAGCTGCCTACTACATTCCTGCAGGTGGGTTTGCTTCTGAAACCGAAGGTATTGGGTGGCATCTTTCAAACTTTTTGACTGTGGTTTGCATTTTGCTTTATGGCCAGTAGTGTCTCTCTGCTGAGGTGCATCAAGTACATGCTTTAGTCAACGTTAGAATCAGTACTCTGTCACTATCATAGAGCAAGCCTCTGGGACAACAGAATAAACCTATACCTGATCCACATCACTGGGCTTATCCTGACACAATTCTTGTGGTTTTCTTCTCACTTTGAGGTATAACATGCATACAGGAACACCCCCTCCATTACATCAGTCTAGCAGATTTGCACTTCTGTCACTGAGTACCCCAATCAGGGTGTGGAAAGTGACCAAAAGAGCAGAGAATGACCAGCAGCTCTCTAGAGGCCTCTCCCAGCTGACCTGATAAAGTCTCATGTGGTAGCACTTAATCCTGTCTATCATAGGGGAGGAAAAGTGTTTTCTTCTACAGTGTCATGTTCTATGACTGAGGCTTGCAAATTAAAGTGACAAAAGAGATCAACAGGTGAAGGGACATATACTTTTAATAGTCTTTTAAATTGTACATGGCACAAGGGTTTCACAGAAAAGTGAGAAACTCAAGTGGTTAGACTCGGGCTTATAGTCCATTTTAACAAAGGATGATAAATTGTGGAAAAGCAACTAGACAAGCAACTAGAAAGGGGATTTGGGCTTCTAGGGCCAATAAATTGTGGGAAAGGAACAAGGAAGTATATTGAGGGGAAGTAATGGAACATCAGGGTTATTTGACTAAGGTTTGTTTAGGTAGACTTATCTCAGTGTCAACAACTTGTCTCTGGGTGGTGACTGTTCCCCTTCCTGGTACTGGGTAGGAATCGTTCTCATGGAAAACGTATGCCCTGCGTTTCGGCAAAAGGGAGGAGAGCAGAGAGCTCTTCCTGCATCTGCTGTTTCTCAGTCACCTCAGCTCTAAATAATCTTGATGCCATAGTGGCGTGTGTTGGGATGGCGTGACCCTTCACTGTATTGGTGCTTACTTTGTCTTAATGCTGGAGAAGATGCCCCAGCAAACTGCTCTTACCTGCCATCAGTGGGCTGTGGCTGGTATTTGCACAGCCTGGGAGTGCTGGCTCTATAAAGCGCAACCTCCCAGGGCCCTGGTGCATCTAGAACATGGATGGAGGGAATAGTGGAATCCCCACCAGCGCTGCTGTCACTCTTGTGATGGTCCTTCAGATCCTCCTGCATCTCGGGCCTCCTGGCTTTCCCAGGTGCCAAGTGTGTCGTAAACAGGGTTGAAGTGTGGGTTGAAGTAAATGTTAGGTATAGGCCTGAAATCAGGACCAAGGAGCCGGATACAAATGTGCCCATCCTGTGGCTCGTTGCAGTTAGCTGAAACCCAGCAAGCCCAGTTCAGGCAGAGAGACACGAAGGGGTTTGGAAGAAAGACGGTGGTGATGCAGTGGGAAGTTGGGTTGTGGGAAGGTTGCCCTGAGATTGGGGGGGGGGGTGGGAACAACAGAAGAAAGGATATTCAGGCAAGGGGAAGTAGCTGGTTAGGGCAGTGGTGGGAGGGATCTCCTGGCAAATTTGAGTTTGCTCCACCTGTCATGTCCCAGGCCCAGTTTTCCACAACTAGTCCCGGCCAGCTGAGTTCAGGCTTAGCTGGGGTTGGGCAGGTGGGAGCAGGTATAAGGCCCAGCCTGGAGGCCTGGCCTGGCCGGGGTCACTCTGGGCTCACCTCCCTGTAGGGCAAGTTGGAGAAGTCCCTGGAGCATCTGCGGAAGCAAATGGAGGATGCACTGCTGTTCCAGGCCCAGGCGGAGGAGACCTGCTCCTTGTGGCAGGCAGGTGGCCAGGCACCCAATGTGGGTGGGGGCAGGGGGCATGAGGGCCCCCACCACAGGACGCCACTGTTCACATTCAGCCTCATGCTTCTGGGCAGCACCCCTGCCCCAGACCCCATGTATAACCCACCTCAGGGTGGGTTTGGGGGTTGGGAGTGGGGGTCAGGGAGGACCAGGCACGTGGGGCCCTGGGTGTATTGGTTCGGGGACCGGGGAGGGATGGACGTGGGGGAGCCCGGGTTGGGGGTTAAGGTGGCTGCAGGTCCTCGGCCCTCAGCTGTCCTCCCTGCCGCCCACAGAAGATGGTGGAGACCCAGCGGCAGAATGTGCTGACGGAGTTTGAGAGGCTGCGCCGTCTGCTGGGGGAGGAGGAGCAGCGGCTGCTGCAGAGGCTGGAGGAGGAAGAGCTGGAGGTGCTGCCCCCCTTGCGGGAGAGCGTGGCCCGGCTCGGACAGCAGAGTGCCCAGCTGGCCGAGCTCATCACTGAGCTGGAGGGGCGCTGCCAGCTACCAGCACTGGGGCTGTTGCAGGTGAGCGGGCACCCATTCCTGGGGGTGGGCATGTGGGGGGCGTCAAGGGAAGGCCAGGCATGGGAATGGAGAGCAGGAAAGTGGAGGAAGCATTGTGCAAAGCAGGCTGACTGACTGGTGCTTGATTGGACCTCTCGGGTCCTCACCAGCTGGTCTCCTTCCTATGAAACACAGGGAGTGGACACCGCTGCTGAACTGCACGAACTGCTGTTAGCGCTTGTCTGGGAGCCCTAATGGGGACAGGCCAGTGGGTCACCACCCAGCTCTCTGAAGGTTTGGGCCCACTGTGCTGAGAGAAAAAGCCAGCAGGTCTCCCATAGGGATTCCTGCATGGGCCCAGTGCTACCCCTGAGAATCTGCTCAGCTCCTGGCCCCTGCAATTTGTGCCCGCAGGTGGGAGCCAAGGATCCTGCATGTGCAGCCCAGGGGGCTTCCTGTGGGAGGTGACCCTCCTTGGAGCCTCAGAGCTGAGTGGGCTTTCAGGGACCAGTAAGAGGCTCCCAGTTGCCATCCTGGGGCTAAAATTTAGTCCTTTGGCCTTTGCTGAGCCATCAGGTGATCTTAAGTCTGGGAAGCAGGAAGAATCCCGGACAAGTGTGTGGCGGGGATTGAGGGAAGTCAGCAGAAGTGGCCTATGGTCAGTAAAGTGGTGGGAGGGCTAGGCAGGCAGCTAGGAGGTGAGAGGGAGCAGCCCTCAAGGATGAGTGAATGTTGCTGGAGAAGCTGCAGGAAGCAGAGGTTCTGAAAGGAGGACGGGTTGGCCCAGGAAGTGAGATAAGAACCACAGGTTTATGTGAAATGCAGTTTGGCGTCTCAGCTGAGATGTCCCAGTGTGGGAGTGGTGTCAGCTGGCCTGGCTGCATTTCATGCCCTTCACCTGGGGGATGGGTGCTGATGCAGTGTGTGTCTCTCCCACAGGATATCAGGGACACCCTGCGCAGGTAGGAGCTTCGGACTCTCCCCAGGGAAGGTGGGCAGGGTTCAAGGTGGGCCCACTGCAGGGGTGACACCTCCACTGCCCCTCCAGAGTCCAGGACGTGAAGCTGCAGCCTCCTGAGGTGGTGCCCATGGAGATGAGGACGGTGTGCAGGGTCCCAGGGCTGGTGGAGGCCTTGCGGAGGTTCCGAGGTGAGTGTTGTGCAGAGACCGGGGGGATCCCACGCGCTGTCTCCAGACCAGAGGAAGTGCCAGTCCTGAGCTTTTGCTGGTGGGCTGCGGGTCTGTGGTAGGAACAACACGCAGGCTCCCAGTTCATGGATGAGAAACTAGGAGGGATCAGGGCTATTGGGCAGAAGATAGCAGCTAAGGGAAGGCCAGGTCCAGGCTTTTCACTGATGCATTTAGGAAAAATAGAGGTGGGAACACCTTCCTAGGGTCATCCAGGTGCCAGAGCACCCGTGTGGACCCCAGGTTTGTGGAGTCTGGGATGAAAGCTGCCCTAGAACACACACACACTTCTCTCTGGGGACTAAAAGAATGGACACGGAAAGCACTCAGGGTTTCCTTCTGTGCTCTAAGGGGCATGAATCACAAGGAAGCATGGACTGCTTTCTAGAACGTCCAAGATACAACTAGAAGTGGTTAGGGAATCTTTTCAAGTGAGAAGGCGTGTGGTCAGTTTGTGGGCAGTCACAAACTGCAAGGTTGTATGGGTCTGGGGCAGACAGCTTCGAGGGTTGACCACTGTTCTGTCTGCAGGGGACATGACCCTGGATCCTGACACCGCCAACCCTGAGCTGGTACTGTCAGAGGACAGGAGGAGCGTGCGGCGGGGGGACCTGCGGCAGGCCCTGCCCGACAGCCCTGAGCGGTTCGACCCCGGGCCTTGTGTGCTGGGCCGGGAGTCCTTGACCTCGGGCCGCCACTACTGGGAGGTGGAGGTCGGGGAGCGGGCCAGCTGGGCCCTGGGCGTCTGCAGAGAGAATGCCAACCGCAAGGAGAAGGGCGAGCTGTTCGCTGGTAACGGGTTCTGGATCCTGGTGTTCCTGGGGAGCTACTACAACTCCTCCGAGCGGGCTTTTGCCCCTCTCCGAGACCCACCCCGGCGCGTGGGCATCTTTCTGGACTACGAGGCTGGACATCTGTCCTTCTACAGTGCCAACGATGGGTCGCTCTTGTATACCTTTCCTGAGACGCCCTTCTCGGGGACCCTGCGGGCCCTCTTCTCACCTCTGTCCAGCAGCCCAACCCCTATGACCATCTGCAGGCCGAAAGGTGGGCCTGGGGACATGCTGGCTCCCCAGTGAGCAGGCCTCTCATAGCCCCTTGTCCTGCCTTCCGAGTCTGCGAGACACTTGAAAAACCTGAGAAGAGGGTGCTTGTCCTGTGAGCTATGGAAAAACACTCATAATGCCACTCGGATACGTGTAGCAAACTGATCTCTGTCACTGCCACTCCCAGGAAGCCATGTGAGTGTGTGCGGGCTGGGCTGTCCCTCGGGGGACTCTCCAAGGTCATCAGGTGCTGAGACCCCATTCACCAGTGCATCACACACAGTCCTTTGCAGAGCCCTGAGCCTAGGGCCCTGGTAGCTCTGGTTCCAGGAGCCTCACCAACCTGCCCCACCCAGCCTCAGTCTGGGGTGAGACACCAGGGCCTGCAGAACTCTCAGGCTGCAGTCTGAGCACCCCCTCAAACCCTGGGGCCACACCTCGAGAAAGCTGCTGTCTTGTGAGACTGCTGGCCAAGAGGTGGCTCCAAGCCCACAAGCCTGTCTTGGGGTCTGGTCTAAACTGGTGGGGGGGGGTGGTGTCTGGATGTAGTTGCCTCAGATTAACTGGGGTGCAGCAGAGTCCTCAGGTGACAGGTGATGTGGGAAAGGCCACAGGGAGGGAACTGGGAGCAAGTCACTGAATAAAGTGGTTGATTAACTAGGACACACAGATGCCCTCAAATCCCCCTGAACGTGGCCCACTCAGGGCTTCTGGAAAAAGCTTCTTCCCTGGTTCCCAGTGCAGAGGTTCAGTTCTGGGAGGTCTGAGGGCCTGGAGGTGAGTGTGGGGCTCAGAAATGACACCTCACTGTTTCCATCTGAGCGGCACTGAGAAGAGCAAGCTGGCGTTGCCCTCTCAAATGCCTCTTCAGTGGCCCGTGGCATGGTCCCTGAACTCAGAACCCAGAGTCTCCTGCCTGGGGGAGCGGGGGAGGCCACAGAGAGCCCTGGCTTACAAAGTCCAGGGTTCGTTTTTGCTTTAAGCTTTGACGCTTCTTCACCTTTCTCAAGAAGGTGTGATGCGGCGTCTCTGCACCCCTAGATTTTTATTAATTGTAAGGACCATTCTCACAGTAAATAAATAAACAGTTGTCTGTAGTCCCCTTAACTTTAAGGTTGGGGGGTGGGAAAATCCTCCAGAGGGCCCACCCTCTGGGAGGGGATACAGAAACAAGATGCTCACTGGTAAAGTCGGGGATGCAGCTGCTGCCCACACAAGCACAGCAACTCCCAGGTATGGTCTCGATGTTCTTTGGCTCAACACGTGTGTTCATGTCACGCAGGGACTGTGGGCATTTTTTTCCTTTTTTTCAGATAACCTGATAAACATTTCCCATGTTCCTCTGTGTTCAATAGCCAGTACTTTTTCGTTTACTTGATTATTTATTCATTCTCCCATTCTTGGGCTTTTTTGTTATTGTTACTATGTATACACCACTTTTGAATATCTTGAACAACAGTTCCTTCAAATTATGTACACAGGGGGAAGTATTTTCTCAGTTGAGTCAGGAGTCTGGCCATGTTTTTGGCTGGGGAATTATTACCATAAGATTTCCCAAGGAACGGGGCCCACTGCTTCGCTTCCTATTGAGAATCTGAGCATAGTGTTTGGTTGCTGCCTGCAGCAAGATTTGGACTTTAAGGTTTGGGACTTCCACAATGGCCACTGGAAACCTAGCCTGTGGGGCAGCCTCGTGAGTTTAATAAATGAGCACACAGCTGCCCCGAGGACACCAAGACGCCTCTGGCTGTGGCCTTAGAACAAAGCTGGACACAAGTGTAAGGGAGGAAAAATCATTTGCCCTCAACCCTTCTGAGTTCTTGGCTGAGACCCTGTAATAAAGCTAAACAAGAGAAAAACAAAGACGTTTATTGACACGTATACCTCAGGCATGCATAGGAGAAACCCCAGGAAAATGAGTAACTTAGAGCAGCAGCTTAGATCTCTGCCTTAGATAGCGTCTTCAACAAAGAACAATGTTTATGCAGAAATGACAGGGAAAGCAGTTTTAGGCTTCCAAGGTCGTAAAACAGCAGGGAGACTAATGGTACCTAATGCTAGTTAGTAAGGTTTGTTATATGTAGATTCTACCCCACCGCCGCACCCCCCCAGCCCTGTGCCATCTCCAAACTGATGAGATTAGAATTGTCTCCAAGTCTTTCCTGTGGAGAGGGGACAGGAATACCTCTGTAAATGTGTGTCCTGCTTTTAGATAGATGGGGAAAGGCAGGGAGCTTGTATTTGCTTCTCAACACCTCCAGCTCAAAATAATTGTTACCAAACCAAACTCGGGTCTGCTCGACCATGTGCAGTAAATCCAATCCCCTAACACCGGGTTGTGATGAAGGAAAATGCAGCATTTATTGTAAAGGCGCCAATACAAGGAGGATGGGTGGCTCTAAAACCCAGAACTCCCCCTGAAGGGTTTCAGCAAGGCATTTTTAAAGGCCAGGTGAGGGAGGGGGGGAATCTCAGGGTACGTGATCAGCTCCTGCACAATTCTCTGATTGGTTGATGGTGAGGTAACAGGTGGTTAACAGTATCAACCTAA
Organism: Delphinapterus leucas; assembly: GCF_059928025.1. NCBI lineage: Eukaryota > Metazoa > Chordata > Mammalia > Artiodactyla > Monodontidae > Delphinapterus > Delphinapterus leucas. The sequence goes on from NC_143131.1 coordinate 161,612,994, forward strand.
GGCTCCAGTAGGTCTGGGGAATCGTGATCATCAAGCAGTTAATTTCTTCCATTTAGTGGTGGTTTTAGCATTTGTAAAAACTCCGGAAATGTGCGTCAGATATCAGAGGATATGGGGGAAGGGTCTGTCCCAGGAAAGCCTCGTAGGGTCCTGCTTGGTTACATAACCTTTATGCCAAATGAGATGTTTTGGGGTGACATGCTGCTACCGTCCACCAGTCGAGAGAGAAAAAAAATGAGCTTCAGTGATACCTGTTGGCAAACTGATTTTCAGCTTTACAAAGGTTACTCCTGCTGACTTGTGCATCCCCAGGGTACCACCCAGTGTTCTAGGTCCAGAGAGACCACAATGAACATGCAAGCTCCTGCAGGTGCCCTGATATGTTTGTGAGTGACGGGTAACAATCTATGACATATCTATCCTACAGTGGGTGAGCCCCTACATTAGTAGTAGATGATCTCCTACACTACCAGCAGCTGAGCTCATACGCTATTATTAGTTGGTGAACTCCTACTTGGGTAGTTGATAAGCATTCTGGAGGAAAATAAAGCTGGATTGATGTAGAGTAAGCCAGGGCAGTGCAGAATGTGGTCAGCCATTCCTGGGGCTTCCAAAACAACCATAAGTATTGCCTACCAAGTTTTTAAATACCCAGAACCTCTCCCCCCTAGGTGACTCAGCCAGCAGACCAACGGGGAGACAGGAAAGAAGCTGTGAAGATAAAAATCATTCTGGGTTGATCAGTGCTTAAAAAGCAATTACTCAGGATGGCACGACAGAGACCTCAGAAGGAGGAGGGAGTGGCTACTACAATACTTAAGGCATTAGTAACTGTGATCAATAGAATGTTTGAAAAATAAAAACAGCAGTCCTGGGTCTATGTCTGTGGTCAGTCTCTGTCGGTCTCTTTTGCTTCCCCACCTGTACCTCTCCTGGGCATGTAATGTATCCACAAGGTTGGGTTAAAAGACAAAGGGTCCTTTTTCACTTGTTTCCTCCACATTAACTCATCACATCTAATAGCAAGTCTGTGTGGTAACATCCCATTTCACACCTGAGACAACAGGAGAGGAGGGCTAAGTCTTCTGGAACAGAACTGAGATTTTAAGAAACTTTACTGCCTAATTTTCATACCCCCAACCTCACTGGTTTGCAAATGTAGAATTCAGTGATTTTCATTAACTTCCTGGTCGAGCAATGTGCACTGTGTGCCCTGTCACTCTTGGCGCACGCTGGAATCATTCCCAGAGTGGAGCCTGGCCGGCGGCCTGCAGGGCGAGACTTTGCGCCCTGCACCCCTAGTTTTCAGCCGCGCGTGCCCTACCGCAGCAGTGATCCCAGTATCCGAAAGTCCTGAGAACTACATCCCAGGTGGTGGTTCTGAGGGCACCTCACGTAGTATCCGCACCACCTGCACCCGGGCGCCTGGAGCTGCGAGGGTCTAGAACTACCCAGTCCTATCTGCGCTGCGTGCGACTGCTGGCTGCTTCCTGACGCCCCGCACCCCATGCACACCCCCGGAACCCCTTGAGTGCCCAAGCTCCTGTGCTCCCCCATGGAGCCCCGTGCCCTCCTCGACCCCTGCCCCCTCAGTGTGCCCTTCCTGCCCGCAACCCCACCCCCACTCCCGGTACCGTTCGCGTCTAGCACTCCTCCATGTCCATCGCATGTCCCTCCACGCTCACCCATTGCACCCCACACATCCTTCACGTCCCCTGCGCCTTCTGCCTGTCCATGCCCTGCAGGACCTTCCTTCGTCCTCACATCCCCGCTGCGGCCCTGTCCCCCACGTCCCGCATGCCGCACCTCCACACCCCTCTGAGTACCGAAATCTGTGTGCTCCTCCCCACGCTCCCCTTGCGGTTCCCCGCATCCTCCCACCTCCCCTGCCTCGCACCCCACGCCTCCTGACGGAGGTGGCACAGAGCCACCTGTGAGCCCGCCTGACCCTCTCTGCGCCTGACCCTCTGCCCCGTCCCTGCCCAGGACGCCTGCACTGAACCCTGCACAGCCCAGACCTTTCTCTTCCTATCACTCATGTTTTGTAACAACCTTATTGTGGTGTAATTTTCATACCATAAAATTAAGCTGCTTCAAATGTGCAATTTCTACTAAATCCATCACCACAATCGATTATTAGAGCATTTCCATTACCTCAGAAATACCCCTCCTATTTCTATTCTATGTACTACATAACTGATTTTCAGATGTCAAACCAACCTTATATTCCTGGGATAAATCCCATCTGATTCTTTTTAATATGCCGCTGGATTCCGTTTGCTAATGTTTCGTTCAGGATTTTTACATCCATACTTAGGAGGGATATTGGTCTGCAGTTTTCTTGTGGTGTCTTTGTTTCCTCTATTGTTTTCTGAAAGAGCTTGTGAAGGATTGCTGTTGTTTCCTTGTTCAATGTTTTGTGGAATTCTCCAGGGAAGCCATCTGATTCTAGGCTTCTCTTTCTGGGAACATTTTTAATTACTATTTTGATTTCTTTATTTGTTAGGGCCTGTTCAGATTTTTCATACCTTGAGCGATGTTTGTCTTTCTAGGAATTTGCCCATTTCATCTAAGTTGTCTAATTTTCTGACATAAAGTTGTTCAAGGTATTCCCTTATTATCCTTTTAATTATTAAAAAATTGGTCATAATGTTTCCTCTTTCATTTTGGCAATTTGTGCTTTTTTTTTTTTCTTGGTCAGTAAAACTAACATTTTGTCAAAATTATTTTTATCTTTTCAAAGAACAACTTGATTTCATTCGATAGTCTCTATTTTTTTCTATTTTTTTAAAATTTCAGTGATTTCCACCATCATCTTTATTATTTCCTTCTTTTCACTTCTTTGGGCTCAGGTTGCTCTTCTTTTTCTAAAGTTGAAGCTTAAACTATTGATTTCAGATTATTCTGTTCTAACATAGGCATTTGCAGCTATAAATTTCCCTTTACACACTGCTGTAGCTGCGTTCCATTACTTTTGTTATTCTGTTTTCATTTTCATCCAGCTCAAAACTCTTTCCAATTATATTTGTGATTTCTTCTTTGACACATGGATTATTTGTAATTGTGTTGTCTAATTTCCAAATATTTGTGAGTTTCTCAAATTTCCTTCTATTGCTGACTTCTGATTAAGCTCTGTTGTGGTCAGAACACATATTTAGTATGATGTTAGTTGTTTTATAGCCCTGTCCTGGAGAATGTTCCAGGTCCACTTGAGAAGACTGTGCTTTCTGCATCTGTTCAGTGGAGTGTTCTATTGTATCAATAATTGTACCCGTGGGAGTTTTTTTTTTTTTTTTTTTGGCTGCGTTGTGTCTTCGTTGCTGTGCGTGGGCTTCCTCTAGTTGCGGTGAGTGGGGGCTACTCTTTGTTGCAGTGCGCGGGCTTCTCATTTCGGTGGCTTCTCTTGTTGCGGAGCATGGGCTCTAGGTGTGTGGGCTTCAGTAGTTGCAGCACGCGGGCTCAGTAGTTGCGGCGTGCGGGCTTAGTTGCTCCGTGGCATGTGGGATCTTCCCGGACCAGGGCTCGAACCCATGTCCCCTGCATTGGCGGGCAGATTCTTAACCACTGCACCACCAGGGAAGTCCCCCCATGGGATTTTAATTTATGGAGGTGACTGAGTAACAACACCCTTGAAAGAAGAATTTACTACATTTATATTTCTCAAGAGAATGGGGCATGACATGCCACACAGGGCCATGCCATGCCACACAGGGCCACATGGGGAAGGACCAGTTTTAGTCAGGAGGCAGAAAGGAGTGAGAGGAGAGAGCCAGAGCTTTTATTTGGGTTTCTATGGGAACGATGAAGCAGAACAGAATAAACAGTTTAGGATTGACTAGTTTGAATAATTCTGGTGGGATTTGGGGCACAGAAGCTGTCCCTCATTGTCTGGTACCTGGCCCTGGGTTGATCTGGGCAAGGGAATATTGGCTTAGTATGTGAGCGTTAGATATAGGAGGTGTTTGGTGATGTGGGCTCTGGATTGGTTAGTTTGCATATGAAAGGTGTGCTCCCAATTGAGCCCTAGCTATCTCTAAAACTTGACTAGCCCTTGAAGGGGCAGCTTTACCCCAGTCAGTCAGGATACTAATGCCAGAGCATTAAAAATACAGAAAATAAGAAATATAGTCTGTACAATTGGCACTGTGATGAATGGATGCCGTGAGCTAATGGAAAATATATATGTTGGTCTCCACCCCCAGTTCCTACACAGAGCTCCTAAAAACGCTTGTAAGTTCCTAAGTGATAAGAGCACTATGAGCATCTTTTGTTCTAATGTTTGGTCTTTGACCCTGGCTCCTGACACCATGTTCCTAAATTCCTTGGAATGTCCTGAGTGATAGCAGCATTTTTTTTTTTCTAGTGAAGTGACTCTTGGTGGGCTCCATGATGGCTCCTGGATGGGGGCTGGTCACCAGAAAGACCAAACCATGATTAGAAGCAGAGAATTTTCAGCTCCACTCCCAATTTCAGAGAGGAGAGAGGGGCTGGAAATGGATTTAATAATTGATCATGCCTACATGATGAAGTCTCCATAAAAATCCCCATAGAATGGAGTTTGGGGAGCTTCTGGGTTAGTAAACACATGGAGGTGATGGGAGAGTGTTGGACCAAGAGAGGGCATGGTACCTCTGTGCCTCTTCCCACATACCTTGCCTTACACATTTCTTCCATCTGGATGTTCATCTATATCCTTTATTATATCTTTTTATAATAAACTGGTAAACAGTAAGTAAATAGTTGCCCTGAGTTCTGTGAGCTATTCTAGCAAATAATGGAATCCATGGGGGAGGAAGTCATGGGAACCTCCAATTTGTAGTTGATAAATGGAATATTTATAAATGGAATGGAATATTTATAAATGGAATATTTCCTGCCATATCGATAAACAAAGGATGTCACAGTCACCAATAATTGCAGCCCTCCAACGTGAGCTGGTGAGGCCTGAGGAAACTCAGGGCTGAAAAGAATACCTGCCATCTAGCAGCCATCAGACTGCAGCAACTCCCTGCTGTGAGCGCTGAGGAAACTCAGGATGTGAAAATACTGGCCCCAGATAGCTGAGGTGCATATCAAAGGAATGACTTCAGTGAGCCCAGACTCTTGCATCTTCCCATACACAGAAGCACTAAATTCCTTAACTTGAGATATCTGGTTCTCTTTATTTAACAACTTTGACGTTCCCAATTGTCTGCTCTTTGTTTCAAAACTCCTCTATATCCTAGCTCCTCCCCTCGCCTCCTTGGAGCAGTTTCTCAGTTATCTGAAATGCTGTCTCCCGGGCTGCAGTCCTCATTTTGCCCCAAATAAAACTTAACTTGCCACTCTCACGTTGTGCATATATTCTTTTATTTATTTATTTATTTTTCATATATTCTTTTAAATCAACATAGTCAAATTGGAGAGAAGCCTGGGCACCCACCACTTTTGATTGGCATTTGAGGTGGGGCTGAGCTCCTGTGGAATCCGATACTATCTCCAGGTAGATAGTAGCAGAACTGAGTTAAGTTGTAGGACACCCAGCTGATGTCACAATTGCTTGATGGGGGAAAACACACATCTAGTGTGAAGAGTGCTGTGAGTGTGGTAGTAGTGTTAAAGGAGAAGCACAGGAGGGAGAGTGAGGTTTTTCCCACTCAGAGGCCAAATAGACAAATCCGGAACTTAAGGACATTAATAAAAACTATGGATGTCAGCTTTCTCAAGTTGGTTGATGGTGTCTTATAAGTCTTTTATATTCTTGCTGATTTTTTCTAATTATTCTATCATTGAAAGGGAGCTATTGAAATCTCAAGCTATTTTTGTTGAAGTGTCTATTTCTTCCTTTAATTCTGACAATTTTTACTTCATGGGTTTTGAGGCTCTGATTTCAGGTGCATATATGTTTATAATTGTTATATTTTTCTGATGAATTAATTGCCCTTTAATCATAAAATGTCCCTCTTTGTTTATAATATTTTTTATTTTATTGTTTACTTTCTATTATATTAGTATAGTGACTTTAAAAGATATATCATTTCTTGTCCTTTTAACTTCAACCTATGTGTGTCTTTTAATCTAAAGTGTGTCTCTTGTAAACACCACTTATTTATTTATTTATTTTTGCTTTTTTTCCCCCAGTGATGATCTCTGCCTTTTGATTGGAGTATTTGATGTACTCTAGTATTATTTTATATGGTTTGCTGTAGGTCTATCACTTTGCTATTTATTTTCTATCACATGTCTTTTGTGTTATTGTGTAGCTCTTTACCACTTTTTTTTATATTAAATAAATATTTTCCAGTGGTCCACTTTAATCCTTTTATTAATTAATTTATTTTTGGCTGTGTTGTGTCTTTGTTGCTGCACCTGGGCTTTCTCTAGTTGCAGAGAGCGGGGGCTACTCTTCAATGTGGTGTGCAGGCTTCTCATTACAGTGGCTTCTCTTGTTGTGGAGCTCAGGCTCTAGGTGCATGGGCTTCAGTAGTTGTGTCATGTGGACTTCAGTAGTTGTGGAACGCTGGCTTCAGTAGCTGTGGCTCACAGGCTCTAGAGCATAGGCTCAGTAGTTGTGGTGCATGGGCTTAGTTGCTCCGTGGCATGTGGGATCTTCCCGGACCACGGATCAAACCTGTGTCCCCGGCATTGGCAGGCGGATTCTTAACCACTGTGCCACCAGGGAATCCCCTAATCCTTTTTTTTTAAATTAGGGAGTTCTTAGTGGTTACTTTTGGGATTGCAATATGCATCTTAATTTATCACAATTTACTTCAGATCATACTTACTTAATTCCAGTAAAAAATGGAAACATTTATTTATTATAGCTCCATTTACTCATTTAGTCTCCCCTCCCGTGTGTGTGTGTGTGTGTACATATTACCACTTTTTTTTTTGTCCATTCATCTGTCAAAAAAACTTAAGTTGTTTCCATGTCTTGGCTGTTGTAAATAATGCAATGAACACGGGGGTGCAGATAATGTTTTCTTTGGATACATGCCAAAGTTGAACTACCAGATCATATGGTAGTTCTATTTTTAATTCTTTGAGGAAACTTCATGCTGTTTCCATCGTGGCTATATCAATTTACATTCCCCCCAACAGTGCATAAGGATTCCTTTTTCTACACATCCTCGTCAGCATTTGTTATCTCATCTTTTTGATAATAGGCATTTTAACAAATATGAAGTTATATCTCATTGTAACTTTGATTTGCATTTTACTAATGATTAGTGATGTTGAGCACCTTTTCAAGTACCTGTTCACCATTTGAATATCTTGTTTGGAAAAATATCTATTCAGGTCTTTGCCCATTTCTAAATTGGATTATTTATTTGCTATTGAGTTTTGTAAGAGTTCTTTGTATGTTTTGGATATTAATCCTTTATCAGATATATGGTTTTGCAAATATGTTTTCTCATTCCATAAGTTGTGTTTTCACATCGTTGATTGTTTCTTTTGCTGTGCAGAAGTTTTTTAGCTTGATGTAGTATCACTTGTTTTTTATTTGTTTCTTGTGCTTTAGGTGTCATGTTCATTAAAAATCATTACCAGGACTTCTGCCAAGAAGCTTTTCTCTTATTTTTTCTTTTAGAACTTTTATGATTTCAGGCCTTACATTTAACTCTAATCAATTTTGAGTTAATTTTTGTGAGTGGTATAACATAGGGGTCTAGTTTCATTCTTTTATATGTGCATATCCACTTTTCCCAGCACCATTTATTGAAGAGACTGTCTTTTCTCCACTGAGTTTTCTTGACTCCCTTGTCAAATATTAGTTAACCATATTTGCATGGATTTATTTCTGAAGTCTTGATTATGTTCCATTGCTGTTTTTAATTCAGTACCATACTGTTTTATTACTATAACTTTGTAATATAGTTAGAAGCCAGGACATGTGGTGTGTCTGGCTTTGTTTTTTCTTTCTCAGAATTTCTTTGGCTCTTTGGAGTCTTTTGTGGTTCTATATAAATTTTAGGATTTTTTTTCCTTTTCTGTAAAAACAAATGCCATTGAAATTTTGATAGAGATGGCTTTGGGTAGTATGGACATTTTAACAATATTAATTTTTTCAGTCCATGAACACAGGATACTGCTCCATGTCTTTCAGTGTAGAGATCTTTCAACTTCTCGGTTAAATTTTTCCTAAGTACTTTATTGTTTTTGATGCTATTGCAAATAGGATCATTTTCCTAATGTCTTTCTCAGATAATTTGTTGTTAGTGAGTTTTGTAGTACAAGACTTGTAGTTTTAGTGTACAAGACTTTCACCTCTTTGGATAAGTTTATTCCTAAGTATTTTGTTCTTTTTAATGCTCTTTTAATGGGATTGTTTTCTTAATTTTCTTTACAGATTCTCCATTGTTAGTGTATAGAAATGCAACTGGTTTTCATGTGTTGATTTTGTTTTCTGCAACTTTGCTGAATTCATTTATTAATTTTAAGTGTGTGTGTGTGTGTGCGCGCGTGCGCGTGCAATCTTCAGGGATTTCTTCATATAAGATTATATTGTCTGTGGAATGAGATAATTGTCCTTTTTTGTTTCCAGTTTGGATACCTTTTATTTATTTTTTTGCTGAATTGCTCTGACTAGGACTTACAGTACTATACTGAACACAGGTGGTGAAATTTAGCACCTTTGCCTTGTTTCTGATCTTAGGAGGAAACCTTTCAGTCCTTGTTGATTTGTAGCTATGGGCTTCCTATATGGCCTTTATTACGTTGAAGTACTTTCTTTCTCCTCCTAGTTTTTTGAGAGGTTTTTTTCTTAAGAGTTTGAATTTTGTCAAAGGACTTTTCTGCATTCCTTGAGATGATTCTATGGGTTTTTTCCTCATTCTGTTATGTTGTGTATTACATTAGTTGATTTTTGTATGTTGAGCTATCCTTGCATCCCAGGAATAAATCCAGTTTGGTCATGATGTGTAATCCTTTTAATGTGCTGTTAAACTCTCTTTGTTAGTATTTTGTTGCAAACTTTTACATGGATATTCACTAGGAATTTTAGTCTGTGTTTTTTTTTTTTCTTGTAGTCTTTGTTTCCTTTGGTATCAGGGTAATGCTGGCTCATAAAATCAGTCTGGGAGTGTTCTCTCCTCTTCAATTTCTTGAAGTTTGAGGAGGATTGGTGTTAATTCCTCTTTTTTTAAAAAAAAATTTGTTTTTGGCTGCATCGGGTCTTCAATGCTGCACGCGGGCTTTCTCTAGTTGTAGCAAGTGGGGCTACTGTTCGTTGTGGTGCATGGGCTTCTCATTGTGGTGACTTTTCTTGTTGCAAAGCACAGGTGTGCAGGCTTCAGTAGTTGCAGCACGAGGGCTCTATGGCATGCAGGCTTCAGTAATTGTGGCATGTGGGTTCAGTACTTGTGGCTCGCAGACTCTAGAGTGCAGGCTCAGTAGTTGTGGTGCACTGGCTTAGTTGCTCCACGGCATGTAAAATCTTCCTGGGCCAGGGATTGAACTAGTGTTCCCTGCATTGGCAGGTGGATTCTTAACCACTGCGCCACCAGGGAAGTCCCACGACCTAATGCTTCTTTAAATGTTGATAGAACTTACCAATGAAGCTATCTGTCCTGGGATTTTCTTTGTTCGGAAGTTTTTGATTAATGATTAAATCTCCTTACTAATTATAGGTCTGTTCAGACATTTTTATTTCTTCATGATTTAGTCTTCATAGATTCTATGTTTCTAGGAATTTATTCATTTATTCTACATTATCCAGTTTTTTTGCATACAGTTGTTGATAGTATTCTCTCATAATACTTTTTATTTCTGTAGAATCAGTTGTAATGTCTCCTCTTTCATTTCTGATTTTAATTATCTGAGTATTCTCCCTTTTATCATGGTTAGTTAAGTAATCAATTTCATTGTTCTTTGCAAAGAACAAACTCTTTTGTTGTTTTTCTGTACTGCTTTTCTGTTTTTATTTCATTTATCACTGCTCTAATTTCATTATTTCCTTCCTTCTGCTATATCCAGGTTTAGTTTGTCTTACTTTTCTCATTCCTTGAAGTGTAATGTTAAGTGGTAGATATGAGATATCTTTTCTTTTTTTAATGTAAAATTTACAGATATAAATTTCTTTCTTAACACTGCTTTTGCTGTATCTTATAAGTTTTGGTACTTTGTGTCTTCATTTTCATTTATATCCAGGTACTTACTAATTTTCCTTGGCATTTCTTCTTTGCTCCATTGGCTGTTTAAGAGTGTGTTGTTTAATTTCCACCTATATGAGGTTTTTTTCAGTTTTTCTCTTGCCTGTTGAGTTTTAGTTTCATTCCATTGTGATCAGAAATGATAGTTTGCATGATTTTCAGTCTTTTAAAATTGCTAAGACTTGTTTTGTGACCTAACATATGGTCTATTCTTGAGACTATTCCATGTGCACTTCAGAAAAATGTGTATTCTTCCGTTGTTAGATCAGTGTTCTGTACATCTGTTAAGTTCAGTTAGTCTGTAATGTTGTTCAAGATTTCTATCTCCTTATTGATTGTCTGGTTGTTCTATCCATGGTTGAAAGTGGGATATTGAATATTCCTACTATTATTGTGGAGCTGTCTATTTCTCACTCGAATTTCCTCATGTTTGCTTCATATATTTGGGACCTCTGACCATATATATATATATTTGTTGTGTTTTCCTGATGAATGGAAGATATCTTTCATTATCTTTCTATAATGTCCTCCTTTGTCTCTTATGATAAATTTTTACTTAAAGGCCATTTTGTCTGATTTAAGTAGCTACCCCTGCTCTCTTTTGGTTAACCTTTGTGTAGAATACCTTTTTCCACCCTTTTACTTTCAGCCTATGTATGTCATTAGATCTAAAGAGAGTCTCTTGCAGATAGCTTACAGATGAATCTTGTCTTTTTACCCATTCAACCAATCTATGTTTTTTTTTTTTTTTTTACGCAGGCCTCTCACTGTTGCGGCCTCTCCTGTTGTGGAGCACAGGCTCCAGACGTGCAGGCTCAGTGGCCATGGCTCACGGGCCTAGCCAGTCCGCGGCATGTAGGATCTTCCCAGACTGGGTCTCGAACCCGTGTCCCCTGCATCGGCAGGTGGACTCTCAACCACTGTGCCACAGGGAAGCCCTATAAAACTCTTAGAGGAAAACATAGGCAGACCACTCTTTGACATAAATCACAGTAATATCTTTTTTTGATTCACCTCCTAGAGTAATGAAATTAAAAACAAAAATAAATGGGACCTAATTAAACTTAAAAGCTTTTGCACAGCAAAGGAAACCATAAACAAAACAAAAAGAAAACCCACAGAATGGAGAAAATATTTGCAAGCGAAGTGACCAACAAAGGATTAATCCCCCAAATTTACAAACAGCTCATGCAGCTCTATGTCAAGAAAACCACCCAATCAAAACATAGGCAGATCTAACTAGACATTTCTCCAAAGAAGATATACAGATGGCCAAAAAGCAGATGAAAAAATGCTCAGCATAACTAATTATTAAAGAAATGCAAATCAAAACTACAATGAGGTACCATCTCACACTGGTCAGAATGGACATCAGCAAAAAGTCTACAAACAATAAATTCTGGAGTGCGTGTTGAGGAAAGGGAACTCTTCCACACTGTTGGTGGGAATGTAAATTAGTACAACCACTATAGAGAATAGTATGGAGGTTCCTTAAAAAACTAAAAATAGAACTACCATATGATCCAGCAGTCCCAGTCCTGGGCATATACTTGGGGAAAACCATAATTTGAAAGGATACATGCACCCCAATGTTCACTGCAGCACTATTTAAAATAGCCAAGACATGGAAGCAACCTAAATGTCCATCAACAGAAAAATGGTTAAAGAAGATGTGGTACATATATAAATACAATGGAATATTACTTAGCCATAAAAAGAATGAAATAATGCCATTCACAGTAACATGGACCAACCTATAGATTATCATACTAAGTGAAGTAAGTCAGAGAAAGACAAACATCATATGATATCACTCATATGTGGAATCTAATTTAAAAAAGAAAGGAAACAAATGAATTGATTTACAAAATAGAAACAGACTTACAGATATTAAAAACAAACATATGGTTACCAAAGGGGAAACATGATGTGGGGGAGAGATAAATCAGAAGCTTGGGATGAATACACACACACTACTATATGTATTGAATAAGACAGATAACCAACAGGGACCAACTCTATAGCAGAGGGAAATCTACTCAATATTCTGCGATAACCTGTATGAGAAAAGAATCTGAAAAAGAATGAATATATGTACTTATATAACTGAACCACTTTGCTGTACACCTGAAACGAACCTAACATTGTAAACAACTTATACTCCAATAAAATTTTAAAAAAAGGAAATTACAGCATATGTCGAGAAAAACACTTATGAAAGAATGTTTTTAGAAGGCTAAAATGGCACACAGACCAGGTGTCTATAATCAGGAGAATGAATGAGTGTCTTGTCACTTGTTTTTACCACAGAATATTTGTCAGCAACAACAAAAACAAAATACTTATATACATAATAATAACATAGATTGATCTGAAAAACACTGTTGACTGAAAGAAGTCAGACACAAAGGAAAACATAATGTATGGTTTCATGTATATGAATTTCAAGAAATGGCAAAACTAAACTTGGTGGCAGAAATCAAAACAGTGTTTGTCCATGGGGTGTAAGGATTCAAGGGGCATGAGGGAAAATTTGGGGTGATGGAAATGTTCTTTATTTTGAGTGGGGTAATGGGTGTATGTGTGTAAACATGTGAGTGGGGTTTATCCCAGGAATAGAAGATTGTTTTATCTCTCAATTGGTTAGAGAATTTTAGGCAAATTTTCTGGTCAACCTTCAGGAAATAGCATAAATTGAAAGGAAGAGAAAACAAGCCTGATTTAACAGGCTTGTGTGTTATATCAAACCAATTGATATAACACACAATATAAGTAGAATAAAAGAAAAAAGAAAATAAATGCATCAAGATACCAAGAAAAATATTTCTCATAATCCAACATCATCCATGATAAAACCTCTTTGTGACCACCTAAAGTGGTGGGATAGGGAGGGTGGGAGGGAGATGCAAGAGGGAGGGAATATAGGGATATATGTATACATATAGCTGATTCATTTTCTTATACAGCAGAAACTAACACAATATTGTAAAGCAATTATACTCGAATAAAGATGTTAAAAAAAAAAAAAAGGAAAGAAGGAGAGAGAAAGGCCAGAAGAGAGGAAAAAAGAAATAAATAGGAGAATATTCAGAGAAAAGAACCCACTGAAATATGTGGACTGACTTGCAATAGTAATTGAGTTCATAACATCTCAAAAGATTTATACTGTTTTCATACCTTGCTCAACTGTTTTTCTGCATGCGTCTATTTCTATGCCTTGTTCTAAGTCATGATTAAAAAAACACCAATTTTGAATAGCTAAAACTGAACTCTACAGAAATGTATGTGCTGTAAGAGACAGTCTTTTCAAAGTACTCAAGGTAGAGCCAGCACAATCTTTTGTTTTTTGATTGATTGATGCCAGGTAGGAAGATTTTTCAATCAAGGTTGGCATTCAGGAGATATAGTCCCTTCTTATCTAATCAGAATTAAGTGTTCTAGGAGTCCTAATTTGAATACAGGTTATATAAATAGGCTGCTCATGTCACACTTGCAATTTCCTTTTTTCCTAAATCAGGCTTGTTTTCTCTTCCTTTCAATTTATGCTATTTCCCGAAGGTTGACCAGAAAATTTGCCTCAAATTCTCTAAGAAGGAGATGCAAAGCAAAGAAATAACTGCAGGAAACAGTGTCACATTTGGGATGTTTTCAGCCATTGTTAGTTGAAATATATATATATATATATTTTTTTTTTTAGCAAAGCACAATCTCCTCTCCTTCTGGGACTTCTATGACACAAAGCAACCTCTATGGCTGGATCAGCACAAGGGGAATAGCAGTCCTGTCCTGTGACTTCTCAGAGGAACTGAGTGAGGCTAATTTTAGCCACAAAACAAAATATGTGCAGTGTAATGTTATCTTTGGGGAGACACAGTGCAGTAACCAGGGCAAAGTAAGCCATCTTTTTGTCTCCTGAGTGAATGGGCATTTTTTTTCCTCCAGTCTATAATTTTAATGATTGTATGGCCCCTTGAAGTTTCTGGCTGTATCCAAGAATCTCAGTTCCAACATCCTGCCTTGCTCCAGCCCAATGCCTTCTCTACTTTCCCTGAAACCGTAAAACAGCACATCTTTCCTCCCGGATATTTCCTCCCAGACCCTTTGCCTTCCTCTTAAGGCTGAATTGGTGTCAGATATAAAAGTGTATAAATCAACAAGGACTGTAAAATAAAAACAGACACAAGTCATCTCTGCTGATAACATATGGGGAGGACAGATACAGATACATCTAGCTGCAAAGTTAATGAGTAACACTGTTTAGCCCAAGGCCATGCAGCAGCTGTGAAATGCCAAAGTATCCCCCACCCTGCCTTTTTTTTTTTTTTTTATTTTGGTTGCCTTGGGTCTTCATTGCTGCGTGTGGGCTTTCTCTAGTTGCGGTGAGAGGGTGCTACTCTTCGTTGTGGTGCGCGGGCTTCTCATTGCAGCATCTTCTCTTGTTGCAGAGCATGGGCTTTAGGGTGCGCAGGATTCAGTAGTTGTGGCGTGCGGGCTCAGTAGTTGGGCCCACGGGCTTAGGTGCTCCGTGGCATGTGAGATCTTCCCAGACCAGGGGTTGAACCCATGTCCCCTGCATTGGCAGGTGGTTTCTTAACCACTGTGCCTCCAGGGAAGTCCCCCACCCCACGTTTTAATGACTCCTGTTTTATATCAGTGATGTTTCAGATCTCCTTTACTATACCATGCAATGCCTGGAATATACAATTGCTAAACCACCTTTGCCTCATGACCACATCCAACTTTTGGTTAACTCTTGCTTCTCTTAATCTTACCCCAGACACACCATTAATCCAGAACTGTCCTTTGCTTCCCTGGACCATCCTCAGAATCCGTCAATGGGAATGTACAACTTACAAATGATGATTCCCTTCCCCCTTTTGTCTGGATGCCTTCCCTCACTGCATGGAATCACTAAATCTGACTTTGGCCCTGGTGGTCTCTCCTGATCGGGCTTTCACTGATTGCCCTTAGAATGCTGGTTTTAGGTTTTTGTCTCTTCTTGTTCACTCCATGCTGTATATGAAGCTATACCTGGGAAATATTTTATCAAGATGTGATTGAGGTCTTCTACTCCACTATAATATGAAGATCTGAGGTCCCTATGTAGTTTTCATTTTTTAAATAAACTACTTGATATGTTTTCTTGGGGGGCTTTAAAATGGTTTTATACATACATACATATAACCAGTGAAAGTGTCAACATAATGAATATATCTATCATCTCCCAATTCTCCTTGCCTCCCTTTGTCATTTCTCTCCTGTGCCTTCTGCTGGTCTTCAGGAAAACACTGACCTGCTTTCTGCCACTATAGATTAGAAAATACAATCTACTATGTAACAACAGGAAGAAGATAGCGGTTACCTACTGACTGATATGGAAATCAAGATCCACACACAGACTGACCAGCAGTATAGAGAAACTGATAGCAACAACTTTTAATTTTTGTTTTTAATTTTTATTTTTTTTCTATTTCTCCTTCTGTTTCCCTACACTGTTCATACCTTTCTAATAATCTAAAATCTCTCTAAGATTGGTTTCCATAAAAAATATAATGCAGGCCTAAATTTCAGTCCTTCCTAAAAATTTAGGAAGTTAAACTAAGTGTTGTGATATTTTAAAATTTCCTAACATTTGTTGAAAGTTGTGAAAATAATACATATCACAGTGCTAGAGGTTGTGGGGAAAAAATCCATCAGGTTTAGCAATAGGTGGAGAGAACACAGTTGCTGATGAAGGAAGCCAGGCTCCAACCAAGAAGCCAGGTGAAATCTGAATGGCTGAAGGAGAATCAGATGGGAATTGAGAATACAACTTTTTATATAGCACATAAGTAGCAGCAAAGAGAGTGGAGATATATTTGAGGAGCCCCAATTTTTTTTTTTTTTTTTTTTTTACGGTACGCGGGCCTCTCACTGTTGTGGCCTCTCCCGTTGCGGAGCACAGGCTCCGGACGCGCAGGCTCAGCGGCCATGGCTCACGGGCCCAGCCGCTCCGCGGCATGTGGGATCTTCCCGGACCGGGGCACGAACCCGCGTCCCCTGCATCGGCAGGCGGACTCTCAACCACTGCGCCACCAGGGAAGCCCAGGAGCCCTAATTTTTATGTCAGATAAAAAGTGATGAGGGCTTGTGAGTGATATACTAATGTTACTCTATTTGGATGGAAGGCAGCAGCTTGCCTCTTTTTTCTAGCATCCTGTAACTTGTGTGGTTTTGCTGCATGGGGGTCATGTAGCAGTAAATGATCAAGGGTGGTGAGTTTGGTTGGATCATGCAACCAAAAATTATAGGAAGTAAATTTTATGAGTGCCTTATTGGAGGAAACTTCAAATCCAACTTAGATAACTTAGTTTAGGATGTGAGAAGAATCCTGAATCAACAAAAAAGACGGGGAGTAGGAACTTCCAGTCTGGACAAGTCAGAGTAGACACGTCTTCCTTCTTCCTTGCTCCTCTCTACCAAGCACAACTACAAACCCTGGAAATAACATAAGAATTACTCAAAGCAGAACTCTGAAAGGCAGTGAAAAGGAAAAGTAGCAGGGTGCCTTAGCTCTCCCACTTAAGAACGAGACCCATCAGGTGTTTCCCACAATCTATGAACACAAGGCAGCCAAATAGGCTCATTCCTCCCCATATTGACCAGAGGCCCTATGACAGGACAAGGTGGCTCCCAGGCCCAGCAGGATCTGAGGGGAATGTATCTAGTGCTCCTAGAACAACGAGGAGCCAGTGAAACCTCCTTCCTCTCAACCAGGACTGAGACCTCTGTCCCCAGCAGAACTAGCTGAGACACTAGGCAGTACCTGCAAGAAGGACCCTTACAACCAGCAGCGGTTCAAGGAAAATACACACACGTCACAAGGTATTCTTCCTGCTTTCCAGAGGACACTGTCCAGGGCTTGTGGTTGCCTGTGGCCCCCATGCGACACGTTCACAGACATTAACAAGGGGACTTCCAAGGCACCAGACCTCGGGAGACCGGGAAACACTTGGACCTAGGAAAGTTCTCAACAGGGAACCTGCTCCAGCACCTCATGCACCTGTGGGGCAGCCCTTCCTGCTGCTGCCACTGTGCTTCTCCTGTTCCTCTCCTCAGTGCTGGAGTGGCACTCTATCTTTGGGAACTAGCAGAACCCCCAAACTAAAGTGCAAAGAAGCCCAGCCCTGCAGAAGGGAAAGTGTCATGTTGGGGCAGGAGTGGCCTATTTATAGTTGCTATATTTAGATGAGGACTCCTGAAAGCCTTGTTCTGATTGGACAAGAAGGAAATATCCACTCTGATTGGATAGTCCTCCTACAGGGCATCAACCAATCAGAAACCAAAAGGTTGAGGTGGCTCTACCAAGAGTGCTTTAAAAAGATGTTCCCTACAGCAGGTGCATCTTTATAGAGTTCATTTTTATGGGTTTTTCTATTCTTTTTTTAAAATTATGACCAAAGCCAATTCATAAAAATACAAACATGCAGAAAAAATAGCAAAATATTGAAAGTTTTAACCTTATGAGATGCATTTTGTGTCTTTTTTCTTGTATTTCATTAATTTCCTTTCTCTCTTTCTCTCCCTCCCTTCCTTCCCCTACCTTCCCTGCCCCCTTGCCCTCTTTCTTTCATTAATACACTGTATCTAGCTTCAGGTTCTTCCTGACCTGAAGTTTAGACAAATCGCAGGGATGCTTGGAGGAACCAATCAGAGCAATCCGCCCGAAGATGTCCAAAGGCTCAGCTAACAAGGGTTCCCCCTTTCCCCTGGACACTGCAATTGGTCCAAAGAACATGTGCGATTCCAAACTGAACAAAGAGGACTTTCACTGTTTCAGAACTGTAGATTGAGAAGAAAAGTGATTGTGGATTGCTTGGGTGGTTTATGAAGAGTTAAAAATGTGTATCTAGAGCTACCAGTGAACGAGATCCCTGTCTCTCAAAGCAAATTAAAAAAATAATGGGGGTAAATAGAAACCAGAAAATTTGCCATACTGTAAACCGGGGGTTCAGGAGAAAGAGAAACTGAAGAAGGCATGTGGATCCCGGGTTTAAGCTCTCAGGTGCCTTCCGTATCAGCAGCTCTGTTTCCTTTTCCGTGTGCTAAATCAGCAAGTCTGAATCGGGCACCAGAAGACGGCTAGACAGGTGGTTGACCTCAGGAAGGCAGACCACAGGTGCCAGGTCCCCAATTATAGGGAGTCTGTGTCTTCACGGGAGGATTCTTTATGTGAGAAAAAAATGGACGAAATTTGAAGACACAATGAAAAGGAACTAATTAAATAAATTGCAGTATATAGTGTGTTAAAAGACAAACTGAGAGGGCTTCCCTGGTGGTACTGTGGTTGAGAGTCCGCCTGCCGATGCAGAGGACACGGGTTTGTGCCCCGGTCCAGGAAGATCCCACATGCCGCGGAGCGGCTGGGCCCGTGAGCCATGGCCGCTGAGCCTGCGCGTCCGGAGCCTGTGCTCCGCAACCTGAGAGGCCACAACAATGAGAGGCCCGCGTACCGCACAAAAAAACAAAAACAAAACAAAAAAAGACACACTGAGGTATGTTAAGTTTTTCAAGCGTTTTTTTGAGAATACATCCATCCCAATTGGGCTGTGCTAAACTGGAAGTGGTTGGAGCACTCTACCAACAAAAACTAGGGGAGAAGGGTCTTTTATACAGAAGATTTGGAAGCAAAGTGTTGTGACTTTGTTAAATTAACATTTGTTAATTAGAGCCCCCAAGGTGTCAGCTGGCCATCGAGGGTTCAAGAAGACACCACTAGGGAACTGAAATAGTGAAGTTTATTACTCACAGGTCCTGGTGGAAATACGTGGCTCACCTTGAGGATACATGCAGGGAGGTTAAGGCAGGGTGCAGGCAGGGAGAGCAGGGCAGCACCTGGGGCCCATGCCTTTATTAGGGTCCATGGGTGGAATGCTTTGATCCAGGGCTAAGAGTGGTCAATTTCAAACCAAAAGTGTGGGGTTTTGGTAAGCGTCTTGAGGACCTTCTCATGGGAGTTAAATATTCCATGTACGTTTTGTTCCAATTTCTGCTCAGCCAAATGAAGAGTCATCTTGCTTCTATAAATTACTATTTCCCTCCATTCTCCAATAGGTTGTGTCTTCTTCTTCTCATTAATCTGGGGATTCTTTGTTACATGAAAAGTGTACATAAATCATCAAGTCCTAGAGTACAATTTTCTGCTTCTTGAGATTTTTCAAATCTGAGGTTTTCACTGCCTAAAGGACTCTCATTACATATATGGCTTTCTCTCTCCCTCATTATAGCTTTGCTATGCCGTGTCCAATGGGCAGAAAACTTTAATTAGATGCTGAAAGCTCTGTTCTTCTGTGAAGCCTGAATATTATTTTCATCTGGACTTTTTATCAGTTACCCTTAAAATTGAATGTCTTTTCTTCCTCCCTTGTGTTTGTTTTCACAATAAATGGGTTGGGAATATCTAGTTTATTTCACATTTTCCGTACCAAATCTAGTCTATGGCCATTTATACAACATTAAATATATTCATTCATTGTCACTTTTGATTCTCCAGGTAAATATTAGACCTAAAATGTTATATCATGTGAAATATCTGTTGATTGTAGAACTCAAGAGTTTCAAGCATAAAACACTATCTAACTGGGTTTTATATGATGTTTTAAAATATTTGTACAGTATTTTATTATGTGTGATAATGATATTTTCATTAATTCTTCTCTTCATCCACAAGATACTAAAGGTACTAAAGTACTAAATTTCTTACAAACAAAAACATCTTATATCTTATATTTAATATGCCACCAGGATAATCAGAGTTGATAGTTGAAAATGAAAAGCAGAATAATGAGAATCACTGAAGCCTTGTAACGGGTACTTTTGACAGGGTTAATTATGTAATTATCCTTATCATTGTTAAGATTTCAAATTTTCCATGATAACTTTAAATAAAGAATTTAAGAAATTTTGTAGTCCAGTGACATGAGCAAGAAACCAGAATATGAATCACTAGAAAATCTTTTTCCCCGCAGGCACACCAACTCAACAATACACAAATCAATTTACTTCATGAAAAATGCAGAAAGCAGTTAAGAGGCTTTTGCATCTTGGGTGAGTGTGAAACCAGTCACATCAATGCCAGGAAGGAAAAAGGAAATGCCCTCTCCTGACATGCTCTACCCCCATACTATAGACTGAACGTGTCTCTCCCACAATTACATATGTTGAAGCCTAATTCCCAATGTGTTGGTATTTGACATGGTGGGTTTGGGCGGTAATTAGATCATAAGGGTAGAGCCCTCATGAATAGGATAAAAGAGGCCCCAGAGAAATCCTTTACCCCTTCTACCATATGAAGACACTGCAAAAAGACAGCCATCCATGAACCAAGAAGTGAGTGTTCATCAGACACCAAGTCACCCGATGCCTTTATCTTGTACTTTTCAACATTTAGAACTGTGAGAACTAAATTTCTGTTGCTTATAAGCCACCTAGTCCATGGTATTCTGTCACAGCAGCCTGAACAGTCTAAGATGTTCTGGTGCAGCACCACTTGACCCTGAGAAAACTCTCAGTTCCCAAATTCTCCCTGGGAGGGAAAGAGTGGGACTACTTGTACAAATTTCCAAAATTTCCCATGGCTGCCCAAGGAACTGGATTCTCTTTTACGTATCTCAGAGTGCTGATGGAACTCAGCATATAGATGGCTGGGGACTGCTAAGAAAAAAGACAGTGGTTTGGACTAGGAAGGATGAGAGTTTTCCAAAATCTCTGGTAAGGATGATTGTTGAGGGACTTCTCCTGTATGAGGGCATTTTGTGAAGACTGGGAGAGGTGGCTGTTTTGTCTAATGCACATATCCTGAGTTAAAGGACACACTGAATTAAGGACACGCTGAGGACACACATTGCAGGACACACTGAGTTAAGGAAAATGAAGAGGCAAGAAAACATGTTCTAAACAAAGGAATAAGATAAATCTCCAGGAACCAATTCTAATGAAGCAAACATGTATGATTTACATGACAGAGAAAGCAAAGTAATCTCCATAAAGATGTTCAGTGTTGTCAGGAAAACAATGCATGAACAACATGAGAATTTCAATAAAGAGATAGCAAATATATACTATAAATGTACCAAACAGAAACCATGAAGCTGAAGAATACGATAACTGAACTGAAAAATAGAGTAGAGGGGTAGAGGGGTTCCAGAGTAGACTAAATCAAGCAGATAAAATGATCAGGGAACTGGAAGAGAGGTTGATGGGATTGTCTTGTCAGAGGAGCAAAAATAATGAAAAAGTGTGAAAAAAGCTTAAGTGACTTAGATTCCAATAAACCAGACATTATGAGGGTCCCAGAAAAAAACAAAAAGAGAAAAGGGCAGCAAGCTTACTTAAAGAAGTCATGGCCAAAAATTGGCAAAGGGAATAGACATCCAGATCTAGGATTCCCAACAGGTTCTAATAAGATAAACCCAAGGAAATCTACAAAGATGCATTATAATCAAATCTTCAGAAGTTCAAGACAGACAATTTGGGAAGCACAAGAGAAAAGGGATATGTCACATACAAGGGAATACCCATAAGAATATTGGTGGATTTCTTAGCAGAAACATTGCAGGCCAGAAAGAAGTGGGATGAAATATTCAAACTACTGAAAGAAAAAAAATGGCTAACCAGGAATACTATACCCAGAAAAAATTGAATTTTTTGATTTGATGATTTTTTTAGTGGTATGTTTGGATTGCTTTCTCTTTCGCTTTTGTGTTGCTACTATATGTTTTTGCTTTGGGATTACCATGAAGCTTACATGTAGCAACTTATATATTTACAGTTTTTTATATTAACATTATTTCCCATGACATATTCCCTTCATTTTTTTCCTATGGATTCAAGTTATAATCTAGAGCAATTTTCTGAGCCCCGAAAAGCTTTGTTCCCATCCACCTCTTTTCACATTTGTTGGGAAATACATTGCATTCCTATACTTATAGGGCCAACAATGCAATTATATACACATTTTATACAGTGGATTTAAAAATTAATTAAAATAAGAAAGGACAAAAATATGCGTTCATATTGTCTCTTATAATTACACAATTACCTTTACTGGTAATCTGTCTTTTTTGTGCATTCTATCTGGGGTCACTTGCTTTCAGACTGAAGAACTTCCTTTAGTATGTAAGATGGCTAACAACAAATTGGCTCAGTTTTTGTTTATCTGGAATGTCTTTGCCTTTATTTTTCATAGCTTTCAGGGTACAGGATTCTTGGTTGAAAGTTTTTTCCTTGGTATTACACAAAAGTTTAAGAAGAAGCTTTAAGCTTCAAAGATGGCAACAATTCCAGACCTAAAATATCCATGTGAGTTGAACAAAAAAGTCATAGTGATGGTGGCTAATGACAGATGGGCCTAGGTTGTTGATGGCAGGAATAAGTGTAATTTTAGACTGTAGAAGCCTGTGGGGTGGGCGTTCCTGACTGAAGCCAAATGACAAACTTGTTTACTAGAGAAGCAAAAATGATTTGTGAGAAATAGACCAGGTTGAATTCAACCAGGCTGAGAACTGGCGCCCTGTGCTAGTATTCATAATTTCAGAGGAATGAAAGTCACCAAATCAGTATAAAATGAAGCTTGGTTAAGAAAGAGGGCCAAAAATGTAGCAAGGTTAGTTACAACAAGGATGGTGCTACAGAAAAAGTATTACCTGTTGCTAAAGGGTGGTGCCCTAATATTGAGCATGTGAAATAAAACAGCCCTGTGAGTACAAGCAGCAGAGGAGACTGAGCCAGAACATACCACCAGAAGAACCTGACCCTTCACAGCAAAGCAAGATATCTGAGGACAGACATTTTACATCCCCAACTATAGTGCTTTTAGAATGGAAGTGTCCTTTCCATCCTCTCTGAATGCACCTGGAAAAGTACATGGGGGAGTGAAAAGCAGCCCGCCTTCTGCTCCCCTTCCCGGGTGCTCTTGCTTAGAGCTGTGTTCTCTGGAGGACAAATTCTTCACCTTGTAGGTCAGGATGAGAGGATATTTTCCTAATTCTCACAAAGGAACTCCTAGTTGAGTTATGACCTAAAATAGAGACCAATGGAGAACACTGGTGAAGACCAGCAGAAATCACTTGAACCCATGGAGGTATGTTGGGGGCTCTGATATAAGTGTTCTACTTGTTTTGAATTTAGAGCTACTGTTAGGCTTCTTTTGTGTTGACAAGAACTGAGACACTACGATTCATTAGGGCAAGATGACCTAGGAAAATGAGCTCACACAGGGAAACATTTGGAACCCAGGTGCTTCTTTTCTGTTGTTTTCCAGCAATAAGGTACGTTCAGTTTTCCCTTTGGTGGCTTCCATGTCTAACAATCCCAAGATCAGGGCTTTCCAGATTCTACAGGTGACATGACTATGTCATGTGCCAGCTATGAGCCTGTGGGGAGATGAACTGAAGACATCCCTTCCTTATAATCAGACCTTGGGTGTCTCTTCTCACACATAGACTCACTCCAAAGACTCTGCTTGGTGTCTTTTTCTCAGTTTTATTTACCGAGAGAGCTCAAGACTCAGCTGAGTGGTGGGATGAGACAGGATTTACCAAATGAAGTGTCAGAAGAATTCTCTTCTCGTAATTTCAGTCTCATATCTTAGTTAATCATAAATAAATATAATGGATTTTTCCAGATGAAAAGATCAATTTCATGAATCTTATCAGGCATTAAATTCATAGATTTTTGAAAGTAGCTTTATAATTTTGTGACATTGTGTTTTAATTGGAACTGCATTTGATATTTCAAACTATTTCTGATTTTTCTCAATTTTACTTACTGTATGTACTTAGGTGAATTTTTACCTTTGAAATATAAGTTATCTAAACAAATTCAGAATGATCTAGTCACATGTCTTTGTTCTTTTAAGTTTGTAGATACTTTAGTCTACTTATAATATTTACAACTTTTAAAAATCATGATGTCATAAAACAAGATGTTATTGTCTGAAAAAAAAAAAAAAAACACTGCCTGATAGGACTTTCAGGGTTTACCAAATTTGTCTTGACTTGTGATCAAGACCTTACAGTGTTTTTCTGTCTCTTTTGCAGTGATACTCTCCCTTTCTATGATTTTCCCTAAGAGAGCTGAGAACTAATATCTTAAAATTATAAATATCTTTGTGCTTCCAAGTGCACCCGATACTAAGCTCAATTGTCATGCAATAGCAGTTGCATTTTACCTATTCAGTGGTATCTGATATTTATCTTATGAACTTTTTGGAATTTGACTCTTCATAAAGGTCTTATGTACTAATCATGGTGAGAAAGGGATTTTCCGTTAATGACATTGCCAGCTTTGTTTTTCATGTTACTAATTATTGCCACTGGACAAGACTGAGCCTCCCTCGTCTTGTCACCTGAAATTCTCATGATCGCTTTATGCTGTCGATGTCCAGTCATAGATCTTTTAAAAACATTCATAGATTATGGGAAGTCTGATGAGGAAAATGGCACTTTCACTAACGTAATACTAGTAAAACAATATGCAGAATGTTATTTTATCATATAGAATACATACTTAAATACACCAGAGTAAGTACAAGGATCTTATGTATATTTACTAAATAATTCACATTATTATAAAAATAAGGAAAATATTTTATTAAACTTCACTTTCTTCAAAAGAACACATTCATCTTGTGCAAGGTAGCACTTGGGTTCTTGTGAAAGCCTTCTTCATTTCATTACACTCCTTCTCTTTAATCCAAATGTCTGATCTAGGCTCAGATTTATGGTCAAGCTTTTGTTCCTTGTCCATTCAATACCATTCTTTTCCCCAGAAATATCTATGATTATGTGTATAATTTGGGGCTCATAATATTGAGATTAGCCTAAGGTTAAAGACAATATAATGAGAATGGACTTGATCTAGGTTATCTGTTTACTGAGAGTGGTCATGTGCTTCACCCTTAGCCCTAGCAACACTGGTTGCCACTTCTCATAGTGAATGCTCAGATGTGCATTCAGATTTTTAAGTTTTTAATGTATCAGATAGGACCCAATATGCTCCTTTGCACTTTGATGAATCTCTGAGTTCTATGGATATTTCTTCTATTTCCGTTCTCTCAAGTCAGCACCATGTTATTGCGTGTTCCATGGTTCTTCCATGTTGGAATTTCCAGATTCATCATATAAATACACAAAACAGAAAGTGAAATTTAAAATTCAGATAGGGAGTGCCCTTGTGGTCTAGTGGTTAGGATTCAGTGCTTTCACTGCTGTGCCCTGGGTTCAATCCCTGGTCAGGGAACTGAGATCCCACAAGCTGCATGGTGTGGCAAAAACAAAAAACAAAAAAACCCAGTTACATATCAAATGACATTCTTTTTCGATGCAGAAGTATGTTACTGGCAACTAATCAGTTAATTTTTCAGTTCTTAACAGTTGAGATAAATTTTCAAAATATCTAGTAAGATTAGTTATACTTTAGTAGTCAACCCAAATCCATGAGAACCATGTAACTTTCCTATCCAGGCTGAACACCAGTTTCCTCAAGAGCCTCATTGGAGAAAGATGCCATTTAATGATCACCTCATTTTTAGGACATGATAGTCACTTGTTGAGTGAGGGATATAAATTAGAGGAGGTGAGCTGGATATCTAATGGGATGAGAATAGAAAGTATTAAAATTATTGTGTATATTATCTAATTATTTTAATTTTCTTTTTTAGTATAAGGTTCTGATACATGTGGTATATTAATAAAATATTCATATATGTATGTAAATAATTATACATTAATATAATGCTAGTCCATGCTTAAATATTCTTTTACTATTAGTGAACTGTGATCCTTAAAATGTGGGGACTATTAAGTCTTTAAGTCAATATTATCCTGGTGCTTCTCCTGAGTCCAGCAGGACAGCAAAATTCATAATGTAATGAACATTCATATGTATGCTGGTGGGGATTATCAGTTGTTTGGTCCTGGCATTTAAGATATATACGTACCTTTATAGATTACGTTTTTGGAGCTACAGTAACAATCACAATCAGTTACATAATTTCTCCTTTATAAATGTATGCATATTAAGTCATTTTAGAACAATACTCCATTTCTGAGCATGAGCTAAGAATACTGTCAAGATTTCTGAATTGTCCTACGTATTTATATTTATTGGCCATCAACTTATGAGTGACCATGAATAGATAATTGAGCACTATTCTATATCAAATATATTCCTGAGTGAATATGATGGTTTTCCATTTTGTCAGTGTCATACAGCTGATTACTAGATTAAAGTAACTTGATAAAAATAATGATGCATGTATCCAGGAAACGAACATGAAATAGTAATTGCAAAAATATTTATGACACTTTACAAGGTGTTTTGATATTGGAGATATCTTGATTAAAATGAGAGGGAAAGTTTCTCTACTTTTAAAAACCTAAGTATTTTCTAAGGCATGGGAGGGTATCTTCATAGCAATGAAGTCTCAAGTAAAGAATCATTATGTGATCCATTTTGATGCAGCATCATGGATGTCATAAAGAGAATAAATGTAGTTTCTATCCAGTTGGTAATTGAAAGCTGGATTTTAGTAATTCCTTCTTGAGATCAGTACAGTTTACATGAGGGGTCTCTGGGATAGAAACTCAAAACTGAGAAAGACCCAGAGCCATTTTGAGGTGATACATTTAGTAGGAGTTGTGGCAAGCAGAATAACACCCCCAAAGATATCCACATCCTACTCCCCAGATTCTGGGAATAGGAAAATACGGGAGTATATGGAACTAAGTATTCAAATCTGATGATTTAATATAGAGAGGTTATTTAGTATTATTGGGGGTCCAATGTAATGATAAGGGTTCATAAATATAGAAGAGTGATGAATAATAGAAAGTGTCAAAATGCTGTGATATGAGAAAGACTCAACTGGGTATTATTTTTCCTAAGTTTTGGTTTTGGTCATTCTTTCCACATTCATAAAATTTTACTCAGTTCAGCTTTATAAATACTATTGAGAAATTTTATATGTATATAACTGTTTTGAATCATTATTTGTTCATTACTAAATTAGGGAATGTGGAACAGAAAAAAATTTTTTGTAAAGAGTGAGGGTCTGTTATACAATAGGAGTATAGTTAATGTATACCTGTATTATAGATATTTTGGGATATATATTTATAATATTATAATTTTGTATTAATCTACAAAGTTATATATAATAGTTAATAAATAATATATATTATATAATGTATTTAATATAAATATATTAAATGGTAATTAAATATTATATATAAAACAAATTACACATATTTCATATATAACTTGTCATAGAAAGTAAGGCTGAGGATTTATTTTAAAAAAATTGTATGAGGTAGTTAGGGTTAATCGAGAATAATTAGGGGAAACAAACCTGATAATTGTGGTGATTTAACTACTGAAGAAAGAACCTTGATAATGTGAGGTTTATTATTATTATTATTTGCATATACACAAAACACATTTCCTCTATGCCATTAAGAATATCAGTTTCCACTTATGTTGTCATTAAAAATGCTGGGTTTTTTTTTTTCCAGTGTGGGGTTGGAGTCTAAGCCAATGCTTTTCTCCTTCTCTTCCACATTCTCATACTCATCCTGGATCGCAGGTCTAAGCCTAGTGACCTGATCTCCTGTCACTTGGCCCTCATCCATATAGTGATGCTCCTCACTGCACTCTTTGTGTTGTCTCCACACCTGGGTCCATTGGTAATTTGATAGGGATTGCATCGAATCTGTAGATTGCCTTGGGTAGTATAGTCTTTTTGATAATATTGATTCTTTCAATCCAAGAACATGGTATATCTTTCCATCTGTTTGTGTCATCTTCAATTTCTTTCATCAGCATCTTATAGTTTTCAGAGTACAGGTCTTTTGTCTCCTTAGGTAGATTTACTCCTAGGTATTTTATTCATTTTGATGTTATGGTAAATGGGATTGTTTCCTTAATTTCTATTCCTGATCTTTCGTTTCAGTATTTGTAAGTAAACATTGTCTATGCTGGGCTTTCTGCCCTGGAATGGGTATGGTGGAATATGTAGCATGGTGAATTAAGAGGAGTTCCTACTTTTAGGGAGCTCACAGTTTCCTGAGGGAGATATAATGTATTAAGTATATATAACAGTAGTGTGAGTAGGAAGTGAGCAAATCCTTTCACAGTTCAAAGTACTAGTGGATCAGAGGGAACAAGATGTTGAAGAAACATTGACTATTCAAATTTGGCTGAAGCATAGGGTGCCCACAGGGTTGCTACTGTTGGCAATAAGATGGTGAAAGTAGATTAGATACAGACTGTCATAGCTCTCAAATACTCTGCTTTGAAATTTTCACTTGATTCACTGGAAGGTGTGGAGCCTTTCTGTTTTTTTAAGCAGAGGTATGATATCAGGAGTAGCCTTTTAAATCAGAATCCAAGAGTAAATTAGGTATCGGTCTAAGTAAAAACCCTTTCTTCCTTCATTGTCTCTGGAGTGACTCAGTCTGTGTGCTTTCATTGCATATGTCTCCTGCTCTTTTTCTCAGGGGTTTTAAAAAACTAAACTTGTAATATACTATGAATTCACAATTGGCTCTTTTAAAAAAATTTTTTTTGTTAATTTCTGCTTTATAACAAAGTGAATCAGTTATACATATACATATGTTCCCATATCTCTTCCCTCTTGCGTCTCCCTCCCTCCCACCCTCCCTATCCCACCCCTCTAGGCGGTCACAAAGCACTGAGCTGATCTCCCTGTGCTATGCGGCTGCTTCCCACTAGCTATCTATTTTACATTTGGTAGTGTATATATGTCCACGCCACTCTCTCACTTTGTCACAGCTTACCCTTCCCCCTCCCCATATCCTCAAGTCCATTCTCTAGTAGGTCTGTGTCTTTATTCCTGTCTTACCCCTAGGTTCTTCATGACATTTTTTTTTCTTAAATTCCATATATATGTGTTAGCATACAGTATTTGTCTTTCTCTTTCTGACTTACTTCACTCTGTATGACAGACTCTAGGTTTTTGATGGGCATTTTATTGACTCTATAGTTGACTTTTAGTAGTATAGACATTTTTACAATATTAACTCTTTCAATCTATGAATACAAGATATTTTTTAATTTATTTATGTCTTTTTCAATTTCTTTTACCAATGTCTTATAGTATTTTTTTTTACTCTTGGTTAAATTCATTCCTGTTTTATTATTTTCAATGTATTGTAAATAGAATTGTTTTCTTTATTTCCTTTTCAGATAGTTCATTGTTAATGTATTGAAATGCAACTGAATTTTCATATGTTGATTTTATATCCTGAAAATTTATTGAATTTCTTTATTAGATCCAACAGGTTTTTTGTGGAGTCTTTACAGTTTTCAATATATAAGGTCCTTTCATCTGCAAAAGAGGACATTTTAATTCTTTCTTTCTGATATGGATGAATTTATTTCTTTGTATTTCCTAACTGCTCTAGCTAGGACTTCCAGTACCATGTTGAATTAGAGTGGTGCCAGTAAGCACCCTTCTCTTGTTCTTGATCATAGAGGAAAAGATTTCAGTCTTTCACTTTTTTGAGTATGATGTCAGCTGTGGGCTTGTCATATATTGCCTTTGTTATGTTGAGGTGTGTTTTTCCATACCAACTTTGTTGAGAGTTTTTATCCTGACAAAATTTTGAATTTTTTAATATGCTTTCTCTGCATCTATTGAGAAGATCACATGATTTTTATATTTCACTCTATTAATGTTGTATATCACATTTATTGATTTCCATAAATCATTCTTGCATCCTTGGAATAATCTCACTTGATCATTGCATATAATCCTTTTAGTGTGTTGTTAAATTCAGTTTGCTAGTATTTTGTTGAGAATTTTTGCATCTATATTAATTAAGGATATTGGCCCATAGTATTTCTTTCTTGCAATAGTGTCATTCTCTTGGTTTTGTATCAGGGTAATGCTGACCTGCTAAAATGAGTAAGAATGTTCTATTATCTTTAATTTTGGAAGAGTTTTAGAGAGACTGGCATTTTTGTAATTGTTAGAATTTAACTGTGAAACCATCTAATCCTGATCTTTTCTTTGTAGGGGTTTTTTTTTTTTGCTAGTTTGTTACATTTTTATAATTAGACAATTCATATAAGTACATTGGTTGTTTAGTAATATATTGTTTAGGCTCCACCTGTTGGTGTTTCTTACAGTTTTTTTTTTTCCTGTAATTGATTTCTAATCTCATAGCATTGTGGTCAGAAAAGATGCTTGATATGATTTCAATTTTCTTAAATTTAATGAGGCTTGATTTGTGACCCAAGATGCGATCTATCCTGGAGAATGTTCCATGTGCACTTGAGAAGAAAGTGTATTCTGATGATTTCAGATAGAATGTCCTATAAATACGAATTAAATCTATCTGGTCTAATGTGTCATTTAAGGCTTATGTTTCCTTATTAGTTTTCTGTCTGGATGATCTATCCATTGGTGTAAGTGGGGTGTTAAAATTCCCCACTGTTATTGTGTTACTGTTGATTTCCCCTTTTGTGGCTGTTAGCATCGCCTTATATATTGGGGTGCTCCTATGTTGGGTGCATATATATTTACCATTATTTTGTCTTCTTTTTGGATTGATCTCTTGATCATTATGTAGCAGCCTTCCTTGTTTCTTGTAACAGTCTTAATTTTAAAGTCTATTTTGTTTGATATGAGTATTGCCACTCCAGCATTTTTTGATTTCCATTTCCATGGAATATCTTTTTCCATCCCCTAACTTTCAGTCTGTATGTGTCCCTAGGTTTGAAGTGGGTCTCTTGTAGACAGCATATATATGGGTCTTGTTTTTGTATCCATTCAGCTATCCTGTGACTTTTGGCGGGAACATTTAATCCATTTACATTTAAGGTAATTATTGATATGTATGTTCCTATTACCATTTTCTTAATTGTTTTGGGTTTGTTTATGTAGGTTTTTTTCTTCTCTTGTGTTCCCTGCTAGCATTTTTTGTAGAGCTGATTTGGTGAGGCTGAATTCTCTTAGCTTTTGTTTTTCTGTAAAGCTTTTGATTTCTCTGTCAAATCCGAATGAGATCCTTGCTGGGTAGAGTAATCTTGGTTGTGGTTTTTTCCTTTCATCACTTTAAATAAATCCTGCCGCACCCTTCTGGCCTGCAGACTTTCTGCTGAAAAATCAGCTAATAACCTTATTGGGATTCCCTTGTATGTTATTTGTTGCTTTTCCCTTGTTGCTTTTAATATTTTTTCTTAGTATTTAACTTTTGTGAGTTTGATTAATATGTGTCTTGCTGAGTTCCTTCTTGGGTTTATCCTGTATGGGATTCTCTGTGCTTCCTGGACTTGGGTGACTATTTTCTTTCCCATGTTAAGGAAGTTTCTGATTATAATCTCCTCAAATATTTTCTCAGACCCTTTCTCTTTCTCTTCTTCTTCTGGGACCCCTATGATTCAAATATTGGTGCATTCAGTGTTGTCCAAGAGGTCTGTGAGACTGTCCTCATTTCTTTTCATTCTTTTTCTTTATTCTGTTCAGTGACAGTGATTTCCAGCAGTCTATCTTCCAGCTCACTTATCCATTCTTCTGCTTCAGTTATTCTGCTATGGATTCCTTCTAGTGTATTTTTCATTGCAGTTATTTTGTGGTTCATCACTGTTTGTTTGTTCTTTAGTTCTTCTAGGTCCTTGGTAAATATTTCTTGTATCTCCTCAATCTGTGCCTCCATTCTATTTCTGAGATCTTGGATCATCTTTATTACCATTACTCTGGATTCTTTATCAGGTAGATTGCCTATTTCCTCTTCATTTATTTGGTCTTGTGGGTTTTTACCTTGCTCCTTCATCTGCAGCATATTTCTCTGTCATCTCATTTTGTCTAACTTACTGTCTTTGTGGTCTCCTTTCCGCAGGCTGCAGGGTCATAGTTCCTCTTGCTTCTGGTGTCTGCCCCCTGGTGAGTGAGATTGGTCCACGTACTTGTGTAGGCTTCCTGGTGGGAGGGACTGGTCCCTGCACTCTGGGAGGTGGAGCTGAGTCTTGTCCCTCTGATGGGCAGGGCCATGTAAGGTGGTGTATTTTGGGGTGTCTGTGAGCTTAGCACAGCTTTAGGCAGTCTGTCTCCTGATGGGTGGGGCTGTTTCCTGTCTTGCTGTTGTTTGGCATGAGGTGTGCAGCACTGGAGCCTGCACTCAGTTGGGTGGAGCCAGGTCTTGGTGTTGAGATGGATACCTCCAGGAGAGCTCACACCATTTAATATTCCCTGCATCCAGGAATTCTCTGGAGATCCAGAGTCCTGGACTCAGAGCTCTCACACTGGGGGCTCAGGCCCGTACTGTGGTCAAGGAACCAAGACCCCCACAAGCCACACAGTGTGATCAAAAAAAGGGGGGAGGGAAGAAAACAGACAAACAAAACCCAAGGCAAATGATAAAAATAAAACCTAAGTCACAAAGAGAAAAACAAATATAATATAATATTGCTTACATGTTGAATATAGAAAAATGATGCAATTGAACTTATTTGAAAAGCAGAAATAGAGACACAGACCTAGAGAATGGACATACGGATACTGGGGGGAGGGGGGTGGCAAGATGAATTGGGAGATTGAGATTGACATATATACACTACTTTGTATAAAATAGATAACTAATGTGAACCTACTGTATAGCATAGGGAACTGTACTCAGTGCTCTGTGGTGACCTAGATGGGAAGGAAATCCAAAGAAGAGGGAAAGTATGTGTATGTATAGCTGATTCACTTTGCTGTACAGAAGAAGCTAACACAATACTGTAAAGCAACTATACTTCAAAAAAATCAATGAAAAAACAAACAAAAAACACAAAGTAAACAAGGAAAAACTCCCTCTCGCGAGAGCACCAGAATCACAACTAACTGCTGAACAATCACCCACAGGAAGACACTGGAACTCACACACAAAAAGTACCCCACATCCAAAGACAAAGGAGAAGTCACAGTGAGATGGTAGGAGGGGTGCAATCACAATAAAATCAAATCCCATAACCATTGGGTGGGTGACTCACAAGCTGGAGAACAATTATACCACAGAAGTCCACCCACTGGAGTGAAGGTTCTGAGCCCCACATCAGGCTTCCCAACTTGGAGGTCTGGCAAAGGGAGAAGGAATTCCCAGAAAATCAGACTTTGAAGGCTAGCGGAATTTGATTGCAGGACTTTGATAGGACTGGGGGGAACAGAGACTCCACTCGTGGAGGGCATGCACAAAGTAGTGTGCACATCAGGACCCAGGGGGAAGGAAAGTACCCCATAGGAGACTGAACCAGACCTACCTGCTAGTGTTGGAGGGTCTCCTGTAAAGGTGGGGGCTGGCTGTGGCTCACCATGGGGACAAGGACACAGGCAGCAGAAGTTCTGAGAAGTACTTCTTGGAGTGAGCCCTCCTGGAGTCGACCATTAGCCCCACCAAAGAACCTGTAGGCTCCAGTGCTGTGTCACCTCAGGCCAAACAACCAACAGGGAGGGAACTCAGCCCCACCCAACAACAGAGAATCAGATTCAAGTTTTACTGAGACAACATTAAATGCAACAACATTCACATTATAGGGATCCCAGAAGCAGAAGAGAGAGAGAAAAGCCAGAGAAAATATTTGAAGAGATTAGAGTCGAAAACTTCCCTAACATGGTAAAGGAAATACCCACCTAAGTCCAGGAAGTGCAGAGTCCTAGGCAGGATAAACCCAAGGAGAAACATGCTGAAACATATAGTAATCAAACTGACAAAAATTAAAGACAAAGAAAAATTATTAAAAGCAACAAGGGGAAAATGACAAATAACATACAATGGACTTCCCATAAGGTTATTAGCTGATTTCTCAGCATAAATTCTACAAGCCAGAAGGGAGTACACAATACATTTAAAGTGATGAAAAGGAAGAACCTACAACCAAGATTATTCTACCTGGAAAACATCTCATTCAGATTTGATGTAGTAATCAAAAGTTTTATAGACAAGCAAAGCTAAAAGAATTCAGCATCACCAAAGCAGCTCTACAACAGGTGCTAAAGAAACTTCTCTAAGTGGGAAACACAAGAGAAGAAAAGGACCTACAAAAACACACCCAAACCAATGAACAAAATGGTAATAGGAACATACATATTGATAATTACCTTAAATGTGAATGGATTAAATGTTCCAACCAAAAGACACGGGCTCCTTGAATGCATAGAAAAACAAGACCCATATTTATGTTGTCTACAAGTGACCCACTTCAGACCAGGGACACACACAGACTGAAAGTGAGAGGATGGAAGAAGATATTCCATGCAAATGGAAATCAAAAGAAAGCTGGAGTAGCAGTACTCATATCAGATAAAGAAACTTTAAAATAAAGGCTATTACAAGAGACAAGGATGTACACTAAATAATGATCAAGGTATCAATCCAAGAAGAAGATATAACAACTATAAATACATATGTACCCAACATAAGAGAAGCTCAATGCATAAGGCAAATGTTAACAGTTATAAAAGAGGAAATCAACAGTAACACAGTAGTAGTGGGGGACTTTAACACTTCACTTATACCAATGGACAGATCATCCAGACAGAAAATTAATAAGGAAACACAAGCTTTAAATGACACAATAGACCAGATAGATTTAATTGATATTTATAGGACATTCCATCCAAAAACAGCAGATTACACTTTCTTCTCAAATGCACACGGAACATTCTCCAGGTTAGATCACATCTTGGGTTACAAATCAAGCCTTGGTAAATTTAACAAAATTGAAATCATATCAAGCATCTTTTCTGACCACAATGCTATGAGATTAGAAATAAATTACAGGGAAGAAAAGGTAAAAAACACAAACACTTGGAGGCTATACAATATGTTACTAAATAACCAAGAGGTAACTGAAGAAATCAGAAATACCTAGAGAAAAATGACAATGAAAACATGACAATCCAAAACCTATGGGATGCAGAAAAAGCAGTTCTAAGAGGGAATTTTATAGCAATACAATCCTACCTCAAGAAAAAAGAAAAATCTCAAGCAATCTAAATCTTACACCTAAATGAACTAGAGAAAGAAGAAGAAGAACAACAAAAAAAACCCCAAAGTTAGTAGAAGGAAAGAAATCATAAAGATCAGAGCAGAAATAAATGAAATAGAAACAAAACAATAGCAAAGATCAATAAAACTAAAACCTGGTTCTTTGAGAAGATGAACAAAATTGCTAAACCTTTAGCCAGACTCATCAAGAAAAAGAGGGAGAAGACTCAAATCAATAAAATTAGAAATGAAAAAGGAGAAGTTACAATGGACACTGCAGAAGTACAAAGCATCATTAGAGACTACTACAAGCAACACTACACCAATAAAATGGACAACTAGAAGAAATGGACAAATTCTTAGAAAGGTGTAACCTCCCAAGATTGAACCAGGAAGAAATAGAAAATATGAACAGACCAATCACAAGTAATGAAATTGAAACTGTGATTAAAAATCTTCCAACAAACAAAAGTCCAGGATCAGATGGCTTCACAGGTGAATTCTATCAAACATTTAGGGAAGAGGTAACACCCATCCTTCTCAAACTCTTCCAAAAATTTGTAGAGGAAGGGACACTCCCAAATTCATTCTACAAGGCCACCATCATCCTATACCAAAACCAGACAAAGATACTACAAAAAAGAAAACTACAGACCAATATCACTGATGAATATAGATGCAAAAATCCTCAACAAAATACTAGCAAACAGAATCCAACAGAATATTAAAAGGATCATACACCATTATCAACTGGGATTTATCCCAGGGATTCAAGGATTTTTCAATATATGCAAATCAGTCAATGTGATACACCATATTAACAAACTGAAGAATAAAAACCATCATCTCAATAGATGCACAAAAAGCTTTTGACAAAATTCAATACAAATTTTTGATGAAAACTCTCCAGAAAGAGGGTATGGAGGGAACCTACTTCAACATAATAAAGGCCATATATGACAAACCCACATGAAACATCATTCTCAATATAGAAAAACTCAAATCATTTCCTCTAAGATCAGGAACAAGACAAGAATGTCCATGCTCACCACTATTAATCAACTCAACTTTGGAAGTCCTAGCCACAGCAATCAGAGAAGAGAAAGAAATAAATGGAATACAAATAGGAAAAGAAGAATTAAGACTGTCACTGTTTGCAGATGACATGATATTATACATAGATAATCCTAAAGATGCTACCAGAAAACTACTAGAACTAATCAACGAATTTGGTAAAGTTGCAGGATAGAAAATTAATGCACAGGAATCTCTTGCATTCCTATACACTAACAACAAAATATCAGATAGAGAAATTAAGGAAACAATCCCATTCGCCATTGCCGCAAAAATAATAAAATACCTAGGAATAAACCTTCCTAAGGAGGTAAAAGACCTGTACTCAGAAAACTATAAGACACTGATGAACGAAATCAAATATGACACAAACAGATGGAGAGATATGCCATGTTCTTGGATTGGAAGAGTCAATATTTTGAAAATGACTATACTACCCAAAGCAATCGACAGATTCAATGCAACCCCTATCAAATTACCAATGGCATTTTTCACAGAACTAGAACAAAAAATATTATAATATGTATGGAGACACAAAAGACCCCGAATAGCCAAAGCAATCTTGAGGGGAAAAAACAGAGCTGGAGGAATCAGACTTCCTGATTTCAGACTATACTACAAAGCTACAGTAATCAAGACAATATGGTACTGGCACAAAACCAGAAATATCAATCAATGGAACAGGACAGAAAACCCAGAGATATACCCATGTACCTATGGTCAACTAATCTATGACAAAGGAGGCAAGGATATACAATGGAGTAAAGACAGTCTCTTCAATAAGTGGTGCTGGGAAACCTGGACAGCGGCATGTAAAAGAATGAAATTAGAACAGTCCCTAACACCATACACAAAAATAAACTCAAAATGGATTAAAGACCTAAATGTAAGACCAAACACTATAAAACTCTTAGAGGAAAACACAGGAAGAACACTCTTTGGCATAAATCATAGCAAGATCATTTTTGACCCACCTCCTAAAGTAATGGAAATAAAAACAAAATTAAAAAATGGGACCTAATGAAACTTAGAAGGTTTTGCACTGCAAAGGAAACTATAAGCAAAACGAAAAGACAACCTTCAGAATGGGAGAAAATATTTGTAAATGAATCAATGGACAAAGGATTAATCTCCAAAATATATAAATAGCTCATGCAGCTCAATATTAAAAAAACAAACAACCCAATCAAAAAATGGGCAGAGGACCTAAGTAGACATTTCTCCAAAGAAGACATACAGATTGCCATGAGGCACATGAAAAGATGCTCAACATCACTAATTATTAGAGAAATGCAAATCAAAACTACAATGAGGTATCACCTCACACCGGTTAGAATGGGCATCATCAAAAAATCTACAAACAGCAAATGCTGGAGAGGGTGTGGAGAAAAGGGAACCTTCTTGCACTGTTGGTGGGAATGTCAATTGATACAACCACTATGGAGAACAGTATGGAGGTTCCTTAAGAAACTAAAAGTACAATTACCATATGACTCAGCAATCCCATTACTGGGCATATACCCAGGGAAAAACATAATTCAAAAAGACACATGCACCCCAATGTTCATTGCAGCACTATTTACAATAGCCAGGTAATGGAAACAACCTAAATGCCCATTGACAGACAGATGGATAAAGAAGATGTGGTACATATATACATTTGTAGAGACGTGGATGGGCCTAGAGACTGTCATACAGAGTGAGGTAAGTCAGAAAGAGAAAAACAAATATCGTATATTAATGTACATGTTGAATCTAGAAATATGGTACAGATGAACCAGTTTGCAAGGCAGAAATAGAGACACAGATGTATAGGAGAAACATATGGACACCAAGGGGGGAAAGTGTGGGCGGGTGTTGGTGGTGGTATGAATTGGGAGATTGGGATTGACATATATACACTAATATGTATAAAATAGATAACTAATAGGAACCTGCTGTATAAAAAATGTAAAATAAAATAAAATTCAAAAAAACCCAAACAAACAGAAGAATCCAAAAATGAAAACAAGACAGAACTAACAAAAACAAAACAAAAACAGAAAGCAAGCTAAAAAAAAACAAATATAAAAGAAACACACATAAACGATCAAAAAAAGAATAAAAAGATAAAAACAAAACAAAAAACAGAAATGAGAATAAACAACAACAAAAAAAACAAAGCCGAAAAAAGCCCCACAAAACAGTAAAATAAAACTAGAAAGATAAAAATATATTAAATTTTTAAAAAGAAATAATAAATAATTAAAAAATAAAACAACAACA
Source organism: Delphinapterus leucas (assembly GCF_059928025.1). Taxonomy (NCBI): domain Eukaryota; kingdom Metazoa; phylum Chordata; class Mammalia; order Artiodactyla; family Monodontidae; genus Delphinapterus; species Delphinapterus leucas. The sequence continues at coordinate 161,651,491 of NC_143131.1, forward strand.
ACAGAATGAAACAACAAAACCAAAATATTTCACTGGCGCCTCCACTGTCAGTGTCCTTGCCCCCACCATGAGCCACAGCCAACCCCGCCTCCCCAGGAGTCCCACCAATACCTCTAGGTAGGTCTCTGGACCTGCTCTGGGCACTGTCAGGGCAGGTCATACTCTGACTTGTCCCAACTCCTGCATGTACTTGCCCTCAAAGTCCATAGCTGCTAAAGCTTGACTGGTCTCAGTTGTGGGAGCGCTGTTGTCCATTCAGATATTCCACAGACACGGGGTTTACCAAGCTGATTGCAGAGATTTAATCCATAGTTTGTGCAGCTGCAAGGAGAGATTTCTATTCCTCTTCCTTAGCTCCACAGCCCCTGGATCTCAGCATTGGTTTTGGCCCCACCTCTGCATGTGGGCCCCGCCTCAGGTGTCTGTTCCCTGCCCAGGCGAGAGCGGGCAAAAGCAGTGGCTGACTGGCACATGCTTGCTCAGTTAGGTGGGGGGGGCAAGAGGAAGTGACAAATTGGGGCATGTGTGCTTGCTCAGGCAAGAGAGGGATAAGCTGGCCATGACTGGGACGTGCACACTCACTCTGATGGGAGCCCCCTGTAGTTCCCCTGGAGGCAGGAGCCAGTAGGAAGCTGAAACAGACTGGGGCACATGCACTCATTCAGGCATGAGGGGGGCAAGGCGGCAATGACTGGGGCGCATGCACTTGCTCTGTTGGGAGTCCTTCCCAGTGCCCACAGAGATAGGGACTGGCATGTGGGAAGATAGGTTGTAATAGCGGCCCTACCCCTTGCTCGCCACTCAGCAATGGCACCTCGCTTCCAAGGCAGTCTGCACTTCCTCCAGGAGCATTCCCACCTGCAGAGCTCCTTGCTCCCATCCCCTCAGGCTGTTTCTGCACAGCTGAGCTCCTTACTCCCATCCCTTCAGGCTGTCTCCATGCAGCCAACAGCAGTCCTCTCCCCAGGTCCACTCTCTTAACTCCACACTTCAGCAAACAGCCCCTGCCAGCATTGGTGGATATCCATCTCAGGCTGGGGTGCACAGGGCTGTGGCACAGACTGTCAGTGCAAGTCTCACTCTGTCCTGACCACTGCCCAGCCACTGCACTTTCTTCCGATAGCCCCCAAAGGCCTCCTCTATTTCAGCATATTTCGCCACCAGTGAGGGGGCCTTCCTGGATGCCATAACCTCTCCTTTCCTTCAGCACACCCCCCACCTCGCACCAAGGGTGTGGGTCCCATCTTGTTTCCTCTTTTCTTTTTCTTCCCTTTCTCTCCTTCATCTTACCTGTTTATGCGGGGACATTTTCTTGTCCTTTTAGGTGTCATAGTTCCTCTGCTAGTGTTTAGCAGGTGCTCTGTGTGAATTGTTCCACTGGTAGATGTATTCTTGATATACCTGTAAGGAAAAGTGAACCCCAGTTCCTCCTATTCTGCCAACTTGACCCAACCTCTCTCATAGTGGTTTTGATTTGCATTTCCCTGATGAGATTAGCAATGTTGAGCATCTTTTCATGTGCCTGTTGGCCACCTGCATGTCCTCTTTGGAAAAATGTCTATTCAGGTCTTCTGCCCATTTTTTAATAGGGTTGTTTGTTATTTTGATGTTGTCCTATCAGCTGTTTGTATATACCCTTATCAATCATATCATTTGCAAGTATTTTCTCCCATTCAGTAGGTTGTCTTTTCGTTTTGTCAGTGGTTTCCTTTGCATCCAAAATCTTTTAAGGGGCTTCCCTGATGGTCCAGTGGTTAAGACTCCATGCTCCCAGTGCAGGGGGCCCAGGTTTGAGTGCTGTTCAGGGAACTAGATCCTGCATGCCACAACTGAGTTTCCTCATGCTGCAACTAAAGATCCCACACACCACAACAAAGGTCCTGCGTGCTGCAACTAAGACCCAGTGCAGCCAAATAAAGAAATAAATAAAAACCAAAAGACAAAAGCTTTTTCATTTAACTAGGTCCCATTTGTTTATTTTTGCTTTTATTTCTTTTGCCTTAGGAGGCAGATCCAAAAAATATTGCTACAATATATAAATAATATTCACTTTATATATTTATGTGCTCCAGTGTTGGATGCATATATATTTACTATCATTATATTTGCTCAATGAATTGACCCCTTCATCAGTATATAGTAACCTTCTTTGTCTCTAGTGACAAATTTTTAATGAAAGTCTATTTTATCTGCTCTAAGTAGGGTCACCCCTGCTCTCTTTTTTTAATCATTTTATGGAATATCTTTTCCCATTCCTTCACTTGTAGTTTATGTGTGACCTTAATAAAGTGAATCTCTTTTAGGCAGCATATCGTTGGTTCCTGTTTTCTTCTTTAATCTATTCAGTCATTCTGTGTCTTTTGATTGGAAATTTTAATTTATTTTATTTAAAGTAATTATTGATTGGGAAGAACTTACTATTAGCATTTTGTTAATTATTTCTGACTGTTTCATAGTTCCTTTTCTTCCCTTTTTGCTGTTCTCCTCTGTGATTTGTTGACATTTTTGCAATGGTAATTTTTTTTTTTTTCCTTCTCTTAATCTTTTGTGGATCTACTAGGCTTTCCTTTGTGGTTACCATAAGGCTTACCTAAAACATACTATAGTGATAATAGTCTATTTAAAGATGATAAAAACTTAACTTTGATTTCAATCAAGACCTCTACACTTCAACCTCTCTCACCTCAGAGACCACTGCTCATTTTGAGACATCCTTTCAACTTGACTCTCACCTTCTGATTCCAGCAGTCTTTTCTTCTCTTTGCCCTTTGATGTACTGCACTATCCATTCTAGTTTTTCTATAGCCTGCCTTCATCATTCCACATTTGTAAGCATTTATTGTACTAACACCATCTTGAATTATTTTAACTTGAGTTTGCCATCCTTTCATGCTGGGACCCTAGCTGATACAAGGTTGAAGCCTAAATTTTGATAAGTTCTCTATTGTTTTAACACCCACTCCTTTCATTCACTAATTAGATTTCTAGGGAGGGTAGAGACACCTACATGGCACCTGACATGATATTCTCTTGGTCCCTATTGTCCTTAACTCTCCCCTGCTTCACCTAGTATATTTACCCATCCTTCAACCACCAGAAAAGACAACCTGGGATCTTCCTGTGGAAAATTTACCTAGATTACATCTCACCTCAATTATAGCTTAGCTAATTTTGCAGAGCATTCTTTGGATTTTCATAGAAGACACTGTGGGTTTCTGGCTACATCACTAGAGTATTATGTTTTATTATAATTATGAATATATCTCCCTTTATCCCTAGTCTAGATTCATTTCATATTCTTGAATATTAACATTCTGAGCCTTTTATTGCTTTATATCAATTTTGTAGCACCAGGCTTGATACAAAGTAGACACATAACAAATTTTCCTTTAATGAATGAGTGAATGAATTAATATTTTGCGTATTAATTAATTAATTAATTACACCACCATATTGCTAATGGCAGAGAACAGAGAATGTGTTTCCTATAATCAGGGGTATGGCCCACATCAAGTTGAAGATTCCATTGAAGCAGTCTATTTAATACACAATCTGTTTAATACAAAAAGTTAACAGTTCTCTCAAAATAGACAGCCTAAAAGAGGAAAACTCTGCTTCTAAATCCCTATCCAGTAATTTCTGTTTGTTCAACCTAGTGCCAAGTTTTTAACAACTTTCTCATCAGACTAGAAAAAACAGCATTTGTGTTTAATTATTATGGTAAGTGAAGTCCTTTTATGGGCCACAGGACAGGGCTTTCTCTTGCTCAAGTGTAAAGGCAAGACAGTATAAACGCAGCATGAATTTGACCCTTCTAAGTCTCAATAACATCTGTCTCCTTAAATAGTTTCTCATAATATTACACCAAGGTAGATTGAAAAAAAAAAGTTTATATGTTGCATTCATGAGAATATATTTCTCTAAATTCCTCTCCCCCTATTATTCATTCTTGGAGGATTCAGTTGATCTTTTTGCCACAACTCTTTCTTCCACCGATACCATATGTTAATCTTTCAAATTATCCTTTGTATATTTGTTTATTTTGAATTATTAATGTAGTTATTTGAAATGAAAGCAAGGGAAATCTAGTACAGAAAATTATTCTGTCATTAGGAAGGTATGAGTGATGATTTTAAAATAGACATTTCAGTGTTGTGTTGGGTTGTCTGCCATCAGACCCTTGAAACATTAGCTCACATTTAATAGGTTGACAGTTGGGTCAGGCATATATGGCATATATTATGTGCATTGATATTCTACAGAATAAAGTTAATTAGCTTATAGTATGATCAAATGGGTAAGTTTTCAAAGCCATAGTTGACCTTGCCTCTAACTGATAGAATTAACTTACCAAAGGAGCCCATCAAAGGTTGACTGAATAATGTAAATGACAATAAGGTGAATTCTGAATTGTACCAAAATTCAAGACCCATAAAACCTGAGAAATGTGATTCAAGGGAGACTGAGGAAAGAGAGTGCTTCTAAGAGTGGCTAATTCTCTTTAGAGATTGTTTTACAGCATTCAGTTCTAATTCTCCAAGGACTTGTTAATTAAAGCCTAAGAGAATATTTCCTCCAGAAAACTGATGTACGGCCCACATTTCCTCAATTATGTAAAATAAATCTAAATGTAAGCTTCACTCACCAAACACTCTGAACCTTTTATTTATTTATAACAATGAACACTGGCCCACCCATCCTGGAGAGATAGAGTGGGTTCTTGACTGAGCATTGCCCCAGTCAAGAAGGTCCTTATTTCAGATATAAATGCCATACCCTTCACATTACAAGGATGCTCAGCTCTGGGGACATAGAGAGCTGAACATGCCTCACAACGTGGTATGACTTAAAGTGAATTAGAGCATTGGGATCCAGACAAGTTGTGTATGATTATTGGTTTATTTTTGACTTTTAAAGTTTGACAATTAACTATAACTGTAAGAAACAATTCCCACTGGGCTCAAGTCCTTCTGAACTAATTATAGGCAGTAAATACCTAGGGAGATAAAGCCCCATGGGTCACACAAGGCAAATGGTCACAAGAGGGTATGAATTGATATTGGCAGACCTGAACTTGAGAAGCTGGCTTGCATCTCTCCTCTCCACTAAAGAGTCTTTCACTCCTGGAATTTTCATATGGGATGATTTCTTCACCATCAAGCAAAAGCATTCTCCAGTTGGTAACAGGAAAGCCTGAACACCTGTCTGCTTGAATATCAGGTTTAATGATACTTCCTCTTTGCTTTCTAGGTGGTGACAGCAATGAATATAGGCTCTCTCACTTCCCTCTTAATGCTGAGAAGCTAGAATACTTGGGATGATGGGACAAAGGGCTGAAAGCACCTATAATTCAGGCCACTGTCTGTGTTTAAAAAAAAATAAAACTAGTAGTAAACATAGTTAAGTATGTAGCGATAGCGATGTAGGGAGAAAACAGATATGAGTATAGAATTAAGAATTACAGAAATTTGAAATGGCTTCCCCCAAGAGACCACAAAGGATAGTTTGAAGAAAGATTATGGTTATTTACTCCAAATTTAAAAGAAAAGAGAGTGGAGTTTCTCTAAGAAATTTAAGAATCTATAAATGATCCACTAATTGTATTTATTACAATTCAGTAGCAGCATGTCTTTTACCTTGTTGTAGCCTGGAATGAGTCACCATTGTTGTACCTACTTTTCCTCATATTTAAAATTGGAATGGCATTCCTCACAGGGCTGCCATGAGAATGGCATGAACTTATAGAAAAAACCCTTGGTAAATGGAAAGCTACACAGGTAAACTTTTAAATGTAATTTCAAAGGAGATCAGCCTTTGGTTCTCATTTAGAGGTCAACTAAATCACTCATAAAATATAACATTTGTTCTAGAGACTGGAGATTAAACAGGACAGAAAAAATTATGTCCTTGAGTTTCAAAAGTTAATCTACAGTATGAGCATTTTGGTGTTTATTTAAAGTACTTCTACTAGGACCCCACTCCCAGAAATTCTCACTCAGTAGGTGCAGGGTGAGACCCAGAAATATGTATGTCAAATAAGAACTCTGCCTTCCAGTACTTCGGTTAATGCATTTAAGAAACCTTGAATTGGAGCAAATATTTTATCACTGAGTGGCTACTTAATGATTCTTGTCCCTCAATTCCTTAAGGGTAAACAGAATTAAATGATATATTTTGCTCCCTGAGACAAAGCAAACACCATACTTTGAAGAAGAAACAGGTGCCTGAGAAAAATACCACCAATCCTACAGTTTCTTTATTTTGTAGAGCAACAGACATCATGAAGTTTTTATTCCTGTTTACCTGAATGTTCAATATTTGGAAAATGAACATGATCCAGAAGAGATAATAGACAGTTGAAAGGACTCAACTAAAGGACAGAGGTGAGTGAGAAGTGAGGAAATATTTTCTTCAAAGCAAAGTCTTCAATATAAAGATAATTACAATGCACCAGGAGAATTTTTTTGTCAATCGGTCATAAACCTAGTTTTGTAAAGGAGAACAGAAAGGATCAGAAGGAGACCACAGTGGATTGCTTTGATGACTATCATGAAACCAGATGAGGGGTAATAAATTCCTTATTCCTCATGATCATAGCAATTAATTGGGTAGAGATTGATCTGTTTTTACATTTTTTCCCAGAGCAGTGATGTTTTGTTGATCACTCAACAAAATCAAACAGGCAGAATTCTCCAAGAAAGAAAGGGAAATTATAGATTCCTCTGTTAAGATTTCACACCTGTAAGGAGAGGCAGTTGCATCTAAGTAAAAGAAACTGAACTAATTCTTTTTTTTTTTTTTTTTTTTGCGGTATGCGGGCTTCTCACTGTTGTGGCCTCTCCCGCTGCGGAGCACAGGCTCCGGACGCACAGGCTCAGCGGCCATGGCTCACGTGCCCAGCTGCTCCGCAGCACGTGGGATCCTCCCGGACCGGGGCACAAACCCGTGTCCCCTGCATCGGCAGGCGGACTCTCAACCACTGCGCCACCAGGGAAGCCCTGAACTAATTCTTTGACTTTTCCTACATTCTACTCTCTTACTTTGAGCCACCAGGAGATAAATGAAAATGAGATTTTTTTTTTTTCATTCTGAGGCAGGGCAACCCAGGAAGAAAGAGTATGAGGAACAGTAATGAGAGCAAATATCAAAGATAAAGCACTCTTCTGTAATCTTACAGACAGGGAATGTGGTTGGTGATAATCTGAGAAGGCAGCATTATGGAACATGAGTGTGGAGTAGTGACGAAGAGAAAGGTAAATACCAGTGTGTGTGGGAGACTTTACTGGTGGGGAAAGTAGTAAGTAGGTGAGCAAGTAGGTGATGGACCAAAGATTAAAGGAGCAACTAGGCATTAAAGAATGAAAGGTGGGGAGGGCTAAGACGGTGATTGCACTGTGATTGGAGAAATGTCATGTTCTGCCCCAAATGCCTTGCCCAAGAGTCAGCTTTGACCACAGCAGAAGTAGCACCACATTTATGTCTTTGAGTATTTCAGATCAAAAAGCAGATCCATCTCAGCAGAGGTTGGGGAGAGGTGTTTAGAAAGCCCCACCACAAACAAAGTGTCATAGGGAGAATGGTGCCAGAATGTCAGAGGGCACCAGGCACCAAGTTAAGAGACACTGTTTTGGGGGAAGTGTGGCATGATAAACTTGACCTATTTTACAAAGGTCAAGCATATATGTATCAGCCAGTGAGACAATCAGAGTATATACTCCCTGGTGCCTTAAAATCAAACAACATATTCAAGGCTTTGACTGTTCTTCATGTCAATGTTTTCTGAGGTAGAAAGTAAGGGTCTGTACTCACATTACAGCAACATAAGTGTCCTATGTCAAAGAAAGGCGTTGGTGACAGTGGGAATCAGTATCATTATGACTAGCTATAGCTTTGACCAAAGAGCACTCTCTCTCAAGATGGTGTGCTCACAGGCATTGACCCTGCAGAAGCTCTTCACCCGTCCCACTGCTCTGTAGACTAACGTTTAATGAAAGGTAAAAAATGAATGATTATAAAAATGCTTAACACACCAATTCTGGGCATATCCTGAAATAATAAAATGATATGTAAAATTACAGGATCTTTTTTCTCATTCAACCCTGTATAGCTGAATTGGCCCTTTTAAAAAACACACAAGAATAATTTCAGAAATTTGCCATGCATCAAACTTTGTAAATAAATTACTTGAAAGTATATCAGTTCAGACATTGCGAATACCATGAATCGGTAATACAGAGAGTATAGTTACATAATCTATATTCTGGGTGATCCATGTTTTTGTCATATGCAGTCTTGTGTACCCTTCCATTTATAGTCTCTCTACATGAGACTGCCACTGTATGTCCGTTTAGAGCATTTATCATCATGGATGCAGATGTGAATAACTAAAATGACTATGTTGAAAGAGGTCTAGAAAACGATTAAAAGCTGTGTGCTGGATACTGTGCCTTCTAGACCACCATTTTGGGTAACTTGAAACAGATCTCTGAGTCTCTATGAGCCTCACTCTCTTCATGCATAAAAGAATAAAGGCAGACTGGGTGATCCCAAGATCACTTCAATCACTGAAAAGTCCATACCTCCATAACATAAATAAATAAATAAAATGAGATTCTAAGAACAAATACTATTTTTGGCACAGAGTCAGGCCAGGGTGTCAGTGGCTTGATATAGTGTGACAATGACATAAATGACACATTATGGTCATATTTTTCAATGTACACCAGCAGAACACATGAATGTGCTGGATAGAGAGGGGGAAATGAGGAAAAAAGAATCAAAGATAACCCCTAGGAACTGGTCCTGTGCAATGGATGAATGGTCCTGAATTTGACTAAAATGAAAAGACTAGGGCTTCCCTGGTGGTGCAGTGGTTGAGAGTCCACCTGCCGATGCAGGGGACACGGGTTCGTGCCTCGGTCCGGGAAGATCCCACATGCCGCGGAGGGGCTGGGCCCATGAGCCATGGCCGCTGAGCCTGCGCGTCTGGAGCCTGTGCTCCGCAACGGGAGAGGCCACAGCGGTGAGAGGCCCGCGTACCGCAAAAATAAAATAAAATAAAATAAAATGAAAAGACTAGAAAAAGGAAAGGTTGGGATGAAGAAATCTAGAGTTATTTTTAAGATATGTTCATTTGAAATACCTTTTACTCAGCTCAAGGAGAAGTTTATGCACAGTTTTGCATAGTCTGTAGTTAGTGGAATTCGTAAGCTAAACCATGGATGTACATATATACACTACTATATATAAAACAGATAACTAATGAGAACCTACTGTACAGCACAGGGAGCTCTACTCAGTGCTCTGTGGTGACCTAGATGGGAAGTGAATCTAAAAAAGAGTGGATACTGTATACATATAACTGATTCACTTTGCTGTACAGCAGAAACTAACACAACACTGTAAAGCAACTATATTCCAATATCAACTAATAAAAAAATTAAATAACATGAAAACAACACGGATGATGTTTAAACCCAAAGAACTTGAATTTAAAGAAATAATACTTATTTCTCTGTTATGAAATATTTTAAAGCCTTGTTGAATAGAATGTTACAATTTAAATTAGTAGAAAACAGCAAGACATAAAATATAATAAACTATTAACACAAAAATAATCAGTGAGGAAGGCAATGTACAAGTTGAACAAGTTCTTTCTCTGACGTGAAATAACAATATAATGTGAGACAACTGATTTTCTCTCTTAGTCTCTTGATGGAGATAATTAAACTTCTTTCCAAACACAGTCCTTGTGATTGGGAACATCATAATCATCTGAGGTGTTAGGTTAAAATAAGTTCTATTTGAACCTGGAAATCAAAATTTGAGGGAGAAAAGGTTGCAGGAGAACTTATCTTTGAAGGGCTTCCCCTGATGTACCACCATCTTTGTGACCCCTCCCCCTTCTCCAGGACTTGGGCCACTTGGCTATAGCAGTGTGCAGTAATTTCTGTGACCAGTGACTCTTTCCTGAGAATAAGAGTGTAGGGAGACAGAAATCAGGTTAAAGCCTATGAAAATTGCAAATGCCTCTTTAACATGTTTGCACTATCTAATGGATCCTGGTTAAAGATGAGTGAGGAAAGGGGTTTGAAGGATTAAATCCATTGTTTGTAGCACTTCATAATATCTTGTTATGTTTTCCTTCTGTTATTTAATTGTTTACAACAAAGCATAGGCATGGATAAAAGAAATAAACCCCAGGAGCTGATTTCATCCTCCTAGGCCTTTTCCTGGATATGAAACATATCAGATTTTTTATTGGTGCTATGCTTGTGATTTACACTGTGTCTCTGACTTTGAACTTTGTCCTAATTCTCCTGATCTGCGTGGATTCTCACCTCCACATGCCCATGTACTTCCTGCTCAGCCAACTGGCTCTCATGGACATGATGTTAATCTCTAGCACAGTACCCAAGATGGCAACCAATTTCTTCTCCGGGAGGAGAAACATATCACGAGTGGCCTGTGGGACTCAGATCTTCTTCTTCCTGACTCTAGGAATTGCTGAGTGCATCCTCATCACCCTCATGTCCTATGACCGGTATGTGGCCATCTGTAACCCTCTGAGATACGCCCTCATCATGAGCCAGAAGGTCTGTCTGCAGATGGCTGCCACCTCCTGGGCTGGGGGCGCCCTTACATCACTCACACACACGGCCTACACCATGCATTTCCCCATCTGTGGTTCCAGAGAGATTTCCCATTTCCTCTGTGAGGTCATGGCCATTCTAAAATTGGCCTGTGAAGACGTCTCTGCCTATGAGAAGGCTGTGATAGTGACAAGCATTGTGGTGCTCCTTATCCCCTTGTCCCTTATCATGTTCTCTTATGCTCTCATCTTCCTTGCCATCCTCCACATGAAATCCCCGGAGGGAAGGGACAAAGCCTTAGCCACTTGCTCTTCCCACTTGACTGTAGTGTGCCTCTATTATGGCCCTGCCATGGTGGTCTACATGAGGCCTAGTTCCTATCGTAATCCTAAGCTGGACCAGGTCCTCCTTGTACTTGGCCCTATTCTCACACCTTTGCTAAATCCTCTGATTTATGGTCTTAGGAACAAAGAAGTGGTGGGGGCCCTAAGGAAGGTGCTGAGTTGATGACACTGATGTCAACTTAAAAGAAGAAGGTACACCCACCTCTAATCACTAACTTTAATTCAGCCTAAATAAGTTAGACTCCTATGTCAAGAGTTCTGACTTTTCAAGTTATTCATTCACTAAACAAATATGTAATGAGGGTCTCCTATGTGTCATATACCATTTTATGTACTTTTGGTATCTTCTTTAGAATTGCTTTAGAATCCTGGTGGAATTTCTCAGGGTTGTTTTTTTTCTATTTTTAATTGGCATCACTTGTACTTGCCTTCTTTGAAACATCCTTACAATATTAAGTTTCTACCCTAAATCTGTGAACTTCCAGATTAGGAAACTGATGATAAAATTCCACAGAAAATTGCTGGAAAATTGGATCAAAGATAGAACTTTATATCCCTGAGAATCATATAGGTCTCATTCAACCCCTGAAAGAAGCACATCTTGACATAAACCCAGAAATGTTATATGCTTGACTTCTTCATCTTCCAAAACATGCACGCATCCATCCACATACAAAAATGGCCATATATAAACTCCTCCTGATGCAGACCACTTTGCATTTCCAAAAGCTTTAATTAAGTTTATTCAAAAGTTGAGCTGTAACACTGTAACAGAGCAAAGAGTAGAATAAAGATAGCCAAGATTACAGATTTTGATCATAATTACAAGGCAACTGAGCATAAACCAGTGGATGGAATGTTTTCACTATTTAGCTCAATCAAATAGTTAATTTGAATGCAATTAACTCATTTAAATAAGTAAAATGATAATATTCCAATGCATCTCAATACTATAATTATTTAGAGGGCCATGAAGCCAATTAAGAAGAAAAGGAAATGCAATTTAAACAAGAATGTGCAGTGGCCTAATGAATTAAAAGTTGTGTGTATAACTCAAGTCTAATGTAGGAAACGAGAACTAACTGCAAGTCAGAAATATCTTGAGGATACGTGGATGAAACTCCTTGATCTACCGAGTGGATAAGCAGAGTAATCAATATCTGAATGCTTAAGACTTGCGAAAGTTAACAACTGAATAAAAGAGAAGTATGATGTGCCAAATGAGATCAAAGACTCAGAGTATTTTATGGTATAAAAATACAAGTCTCTTTAATGATGATTGTATGGACTATGCAAAGACCTGTTGATAGAGAAAGGATCAAATCATCTTAGTCCCTGAGCTATGGCTTACAAATCAGTTCTTGCCATTTGTTGTTTTTCCCTTGCTGCTTTTAATATGTTTTCTTTGTATTTAATTTTTGATAGTTTGATTAATATGTGTCTTGGCATGTCTCTCCTTGGATTTATCCTGTATGGGACTCTCTGTGCTTCCTGGACTTGATTAACTATTTCCTTTCCCATATTAGAGAAGTTTTCAACTATAATCTCTTCAAATATTTTCTCAGTCCCTTTCTTTTTCTCTTCTTCTTCTGGGACCCCTATAATTCGAATGTTGGTGCGTTTAATGTTGTCCCAGAGGTCTCTGAGACTGTCCTCAGTTCTTTTCATTCCTTTTTCTTTATTCTGCTCTGCAGTCGTTATTTCCACTATTTTATCTTCCAGGTCAATTATCCGTTCTTCTGCCTCAGTTATTCTGCTATTGATCCCTTCTAGAGTATTTTTTATTTCATTTATTGTGTTGTTCATCGTTGCTTGTTTCTTCTTTAGTTCTTCTAGGTCCTTGTTAAATGTTTCTTGCATTTTCTCTATTCTATTTCCAAGATTTTGGATCATCTTTACTATCATTATTCTGAATTCTTTTTCAGGTAGACTGCCTATTTCCTCTGCATTTGTTAGGTCTGGTGGGTTTTTATCTTGCTCCTTCATCTGCTGTGTGTTTTTCTGTATTCTCATTTTGCTTATCTTACTGTGTTTGGGGTCTCCTTTTTGCAGGCTGCAGGTTCATAGTTCCTGTTGTTTTTGGTGTCTGTCCCTAGTGGCTAAGGTTGGTTCAGTGGGTTGTGTAGGTTTCCTGGTGGAGGGGACTAGTGCCTGTGTTCTGGTGGATGAGGCTGGATCTTGTCTTTCTGGTGAGCAGGTCCACGTCTGGTGGTGTGTTTTGGGGTGTCTGTTGCCTTATTATGATTTTAGGCAGCCTCTCTGCTAATGGGTGGGGTTGTGTTCCTGTCTTGCTAGTTGTTTGGCATAGGGTGTCCAGCACTGTAGCTTGCTGGTCGTTGAGTGGAGCTGGGTCTTAGTGTTGAGATGGAGATCTCTGGGAGATTTTCGCCGTTTGATATTATGTGGAGCTGGGAGGTCTCTTGTGGACCAGTGTCCTGAAGTTGGCTCTCCCACCTCAGTGGCACAGCCCTGACTCCTTGCTGGAGCACCAAGAGCCTGTCCTCCACACGGCTCAGAATAAAAGGGAGAAAAAATAGAAAGAAAGAAAGAAAGAGGATAAAATAAAGATAAAATAAAATAAAGTTTTTCTTTGCTCCCATGGGTATACAAAAGTTATAGCTATTTACAAAGGAGCTACAGTGTGAATGACCTGAAGACCAACAGAAAAGATTTTCTTTCTTTTATAAAGATATAAAGAAGGAACCACAATGAAATGGGTAGGAGGGGCAGAGACACAGTAGAGTCAGGACCAATACTCATGGATAGGTGACCCAAACACAGGAGGACAATTAAAATTGCAGAGGAATGAGGAGTTTGAGCCCCACATTGGGCTCCCTAGCCTGGAGGTCCTGTACTGGGGAGATGAGCACTCAGAATGTTTGGCTTTGAAAGCCAGTTGGCTTATTTCTGGAGCAAGAAATGGCTGTGGGAAACAGAGACTCCAGTCATAAAGAGTGCACACAATATCTCACATGCTCTGAGACCCAGGACAGAAGCAGTAATTTGAAAGGCGCCTGGATCAGACTCACTTGCTGATCATGGAGAATCTCCCAGAGAGGCAGGAGGCAATTGGGACTCACCCTGGGGACATAGATGCTGCAGTAGACATTTTAGGGAGCTCATCCTACCACGAGGACACTAATGCTGCAAAGCACCATTTTAGATTCTCCCTTTTGCTTATTATTCCTGGGACATGGCCCCAACAACCAGTCTTGGGATGCTTCAGGCCATGCAGCTAGCTAGGCAGGGACACATTAGCAGGCCAGATGCCTTAGGACCAACTGAGCCCCCAGCTGCCCCAGGACCTGGCTCTAACTACTAGGGGGCCCAGGATCCAGCCCCACCTACCAGTGGCCAATACAAGCACCAGGACCTCCAAGGCCCTGAAGCCAACCCTGTCAAGAAATGGCCCAATCACCAGCAGACCAGCAAATCCCCAAGATAGGATTGCCTTTTCTCAGGATTGCTTTGACTATTTAGGGTCTTTTGTTTTTCCATACAAATTTTAAAATTATTCTACCTTTGTGGGAAATGCCATTGGTATTCTGGGAAGGATTGAATTAAATCTGTAGATTGCCTTGGATAGTATGGTCATTTTAACACTATTAAATCTTCCAATAATATATGGAAGAAAATAAGAACAAGCTAGTTACCATTACTGAAATTGAATCAGTAATTTAAAAAATCCCCACAAACAAAAGTCCAGGACCAGATGGCTTCACAGGTGAATTCTACCAAATACTTAGAGAAGAGTTAACACCTATCCTTCTCAAGTTCCAAATTACGAAGGAAGGATTACTTCCAAACTCACTGTATGAGGCCAGGATCACTCTGATACCAAAACCATACAAAGATATCACATACACACACAAATAAATAAATAAAGAGAAAATTACAGGCCCATATCACTGATGAACATAAATGCAAAAAAATCAACAAAATACCAGCAGGCTGAATCCAATAATACATTGAAAGGATCATACACCAAGATCAAGTGGGATTTACCACAGGGATGCAAGGATTCTTCAATATCTGGAAATCAATCAATGACAAACTGAAGCATAAAAAGTATATAATCATCTCAATAGATGCAGAAAAAGCTTTTGACAAAATTCAACACAGATTTATGATAAAAACTTTCCAGGAAGTGAGCACAGAGGGAACCTATCTCAACATAATAAAGGCCATATATGACAAAAACACAGCTAACGTTATACTCTACGGTAAAAAGCTGAAAGCATTTCCTCTAAGATCAGAATCAAGACAAGGATGCCCACAGGATGGGAATAAAGACTCCACTCTTGCCACTTTTATTCAACATAGCTTTGGAAATCCTAGCCATAATGATCAGAGAAGAAAAAGAAATAAAAGGAATCCAAGTTGGAAAAGAAGTTAAACTGTCACTGTTTGCAGATGACATGCTACTATACATAGAAAATCCTAAAGACACCACTAGAACCCATCAATGAGTTCAGCACAGTTGCAGGATACAAAATTAGTATATGGAGATCTGTTGCATTTCTATACATGAACAATAAAATGTCAGAAACAGACATTAAGGAAACAATCCCATTTACCTTCACATCAAAAAATATATATAAAATACCTAGCAACAAACCTGCCTAGGGAGGCAAAAACTGTAAGATGCTGATGAAAGAAACTGAAGATGACACAAACAGATGGAAAGATATAGCATGTTCTTGGATTGGAAGAATCAATACTGTTAAAATAACCATACTACCCAAGGCAATCTACAGGTTCAATGCAATCTCTATCAAAATACAAATGGCATTTTTTACAAAACTAGAACAAAATATTTTTAAATTTATATGGAAACACAAAAACTCTGAATATCCAAAGCAATCTTGAGATAGGAGAACGGAGCTGGAGGAACAATGTTCCCTGACTTCAGACTGTACTACAAAGCTACAGTAATCAAAACAGTATGGTCCTGGCACACACACACACACACACACACACACACACACACACACCACACACATGGATCAGTGGAACAGGATAGAGATCCCCGAAATAAACCCACACACTTATGGTCAATTAATCTATGACAAAGGAAGCAAGAATATACAATGGAGAAAACACAGAATCTTCAATAAATGGTGCTAAGAAAACTGGACAGATACATGCAAAATAATGAAATTAGAACATTCTCTAACACCATATACAAAAATAAACTCAAAATTGATTAAAGACCTAATTGTAAGACCTGATACTATAAAACTCCTAGAGGAAAATAGAGACAGAACACTTTTTGAGATAAATCTCAACAATATTTTTTTGAATGCATCTCCCAAAGAAAAGGAAATAAAAGCAAAAATAAACAAATGGGACTAATTAAACTTGAAAGATTTGCACAGCAAAGGAAACCACTGACAAAATGAAAAGACAACTTTTGAATGGGAGAAAATATCTGTAAATGATATGACTAATAAGGGATTAATACCCAACATATATAAACAGCTCATACAACCCAATATCAAAAACAAACAAACAAACACAAAAACCTGCTTTAAGAAAAGGGCAGAAGATGTGAATGGACATTTTTCCAAAGAGGAAATGCAGATGGCCAACGGGCACCTGAAAAGATGCTCAACATTCCTAGTCATCAGGGAAATGCAAATCAAAACCACAATGAGATATCACCTCACACCTGTCAGAATGGCTATCATCAAAAAGAACACAAATAACAAATGTTGATGAGGACGTGGAGAAAAGGGAACCCTCATACACTGTTGGTCGGAATGTAAATTGGAGCAGCCACCATGGAAAATAGTATGAAGTTTCCTCAAAAAAACTAAAAATAAAACTACCATATGACCCAGGAATTCCACACCTGGGTATATATTCAAAGAAAACAAAACCACTAATTCTAAAAGATACATGCACCCCAATGTTCATAGTAGCATTATTTACAATTTCTGGGATATGGAAACAACCTAAATGTCCATCAACAGATGAATGGATAAAGCATAAGTGGTATATATATACAATGGAATACTACTCAGCCATAAAAATGAATGAGATACATGGGAGGAGCTTCAAGATGGTGGAAGAGTAAGACGTGGAGATCACCTTCCTCTCCACAAATACATCAGAAATACATCTACAGGGCTTCCCTGGTGGCGCAGTGGTTGAGAGTCCGCCTGCCGATGCAGGGGACATGGGTTCGTGCCCCGGTCCGGGAAGATCCCACATGCCGCGGAGCAGCTGGGCCCGTGAGCCATGGCTGCTGAGCCTGCGCGTCCGGAGCCTCTGCTCCGCAATGGGAGAGGCCACAACAGTGAGAGGCCCGCGTAACGCAAAAAAAAAAAAAAAAAAAAAAAAAAAAGAAATACATCTACATGTGGAACAGCTCCTACAGAACACCTACTGAACACTGGCAGAAGACCTCAGACCTCCCAAAGGCAAGAAACTCCCCACGTACCTGGGTAGGGCAAAAGAAAAAAGAGAGACAAAAGAATAGGGATGGGACCTGCACCAGTGGGAGGGAGCTGTGAAGGAGGAAAGGTTTCCACACACTAGGAAGCCCCTTCACGGGTGCAGACTGCAGGTGGCGGAGGTGGGGAGCTCTGCAGCCATGGAGGAGAGCACAGCAACAGTGGTGCAGAGGGCAAAGCAGAGAGATTCCCACATAGAGGATTGGTGCTGATCTGCACTCACCAGCCCGAGAGGCTTGTCTGCTCACCTGCCTGGACGGTCAGGGGCTGGGAGCTGAGGCTCGGGCTTCAGAGGTCAGACCCCAGGGAGAGGACTGGGGTTGGCTGCGTGAACACAGCCTGAAGGGGGCTAATGGGCCACGGCTAGCCGGGAGGGAGTCCAGGCAAAATTCTGGAGCTGCCGAAGAGGTAAGAGACTTTTCCTTGCCTCTTTGTTTCCTGGTGCATGAGGATAGGGGATTAACAGTGTCGCATAAAGGAGCTCCAGAGACGGGCGCAAGCCACGGCTATCGGTGCGGACCACAGAGATGGGCATGAGATGATAAGGCTGCTGCTGCTGACACCAAGAAGCCTGTGTGCAAGTACAGGTCACTACCCACACCAACCCTCCAGGGAGCCTGTGCTGCCTGTCACTGCCAGGGTCCCGGGATCCAGGGACATCTTCCCCGGGAGAACACAGGGCACACCTCAGGCTGGTGCAATGCCACGCCGGCCTCTGCCACCACAGGCTGGCCCCGCATCCGCCTCCCTCCCCGTGGCCTGAGTGAGCCAGAGCCCCAGAATCAGCTGCTCCTTTAACCCCGTCCTGTCTGAGCGAAGAACAGATGCCCTCAGGCGACCTACACGCAGAGGTAGGTCCATATCCAAAGCTGAACCCCGGGAGCTGTGTGAACAAAGAAAAGAAAGGGAAATTTCACCCAGCAGCCTCAGGAGCAGCGGATTAAATCTCCACAATCAACTTGATGTACCCTGCACCTGTGGAATACCTGAATAGACAACGAATCATCCCAAATTGAGGAGGTAGACTTTGGGAGCAAAGATATATATATTTTTTCCCTTTTTCTCTTTTTGTGGGTGTGTAGGTGTATGATTCTGTGTGTGATTTTGTCTGTATAGCTTTGCTTTTACCATTTGTCCTAGGGTTCTCTCTGTTTTTCTTCCTTAGTACAGTTTTTAGTGCTCATTATCATTGGTGGATTTATGCTTTGGTTTGGTTGCTCTCTTCTTTCCTTCTTTATTTTCTTTTTTTATTACTTTTATTTTTTTTACTTCTAATAATTATTTTTTATTTTGATAACTTTATTTTATTTTTCTTTCTTTTTTCTCCCTTTTGTTCTGAGTCGTGTGGCTGACAGGGTCTTGGTGCTCTGGCCAGCTGTCAGGCCTGTGCCTCTGAGGTGGGAGAGCCAAGTTCAGGACACTGGTACACCAGAGAAGACCTCCCAGCTCCACATAATATCAAATGGTGAAACCTCTCCCAGAGATCTCCATCTCAATGCTAAGACCCAGCTTCACTCAACGACCAGCAAGCTACAGTGCTGGACACCCTATACCAAACAACCAGCAAGACAGGAACACAAACCCACCCATTGGCATAGAGTCAGCATAAAATCATAATAAGGTCACAGACACCCCAAAACACACCACTGGATGCGGTCCTGCCCACCAGAAAGACAAGATCCAGGCTCATCCTCCAAAACACAGGCACCAGTCGCCTCTACCAGGAAGCCTAAACAACCCACTGAAACAACCTTAACCACTGGGGGTAGACACCAAAAACAATAGGAACTACAAACCTGCAGCCTGCGAAAAGGACACCCCAAACCAAGTAAGTTAAGGAAAATGAGAAGACAGAGAAATGCACAGCAGATGAAGGAGCAAGGTAAAAACCCACCAGACCAAACAAGTGAAGAGGAAATAGGCACTCTACCTGAAAAAGAATTCAGAATAATGATAGTAAAGGTGATCCAAAATCTTGGAAATAGAATGGAGAAAATGCAAGAAACGTTTAACAGCAACCTAGAAGACCTAAAGAGCAAACAAACAATGACGAAACACAATAAATGAAATTTTTAAATCTCTAGAAGGAATCAATTGCAGAAAAACTGAGGCAGAAGAACGGATAAGTGACCTGGAAGATAAAATAGTGGAAATAACTACTGCAGAGCAGAATAAACAAAAAAGAATGAGAAGAATTGAGGACAGTCTCAGAGACCTCTGGGACAACATTAAATGTGCCAACATTTGAATTATAGGGTTCCCAGAAGAAGAAGAAAAAAAGAAAGGGACTGAGAAAATATTTGCAGAGATTATAGTTGAAAACTTCCCTAATATGGGAAAGGTAATAGTTAATCAAGTCCAGGAAGTGCAGAGAGCCCCATACAGGATAAATCCAAAGAGAAACACGCCAAGACACATATTAATTAAACAATTAAAAATTAAATACAATGAAAAAAATATTAAAAGCAGCAAGGGAAAAGCAACAAATAACATATAAGAGAATCCCCAAAAGGTTAACAGCTGCTCTTTCAGCAGAAACTCTGCAAGCCAGAAGGGAGTGGCAGGACATGTTTAAAGTGATGAAAGGGAAAAACCTACAACCAAGATTACTCTACCAGCAAGGAACTCATTCAGTCGTCAGAGAAATTAAAACATTTACAGACAAGAAAAAGTTAAGAGATTTCAACACCACCAAACCAGCTTTACAACAAATGCTAAAGGGACTACTCTAGGCAGGAAACACAAGAGAAGGAAAAGACCTAAAATAACAAACCCAAAATTAAGAAAATGTGAATAGAAACATACATATCAATAATTACCTTAAATGTAAATGGATTAAATGTTCCAACAAAAAGACACAGACTGGCTGAATGGATACAAAAATGAGACGCGTATATATGCTGTCTACAAGAGATTCACTTCAGACCTAGGGACACATACAGACTGAAAGTGAGGGGATAGAAAAAGATATTGCATGCAAATGGAAACCAAAAGAAAGCTGGAGTAGCTATTCTCATATCAGACAAAATAGACTTTAAAATAAAGACTATTACAAGAGACAAAGAAGGACACTACATAATGATCAAGGGATCAATCCAAGAAGAAGATATAACTGTGTAAATATTTATGCGCCCAACATAGGAGGACCTCAGTACTTAAGGCACATGCTAACAGCCATAAAAGGGGAAATCGAGAGTAATACAATCATACTACAGGACTTTAACATCCCACTTTCACCAATGGACAGATCATCCAAAATGAAAATAAATAAGGAAAAACAAGCTTTAAATGATACATTAAACAAGATGGACTTAATTGATATTTATAGGACATTACATCCCAAAACAAGAGAATACAATTTCTTCTCAAGTGCTCATGGAACATTCTCCAGGACAGACCATATCTTGGGTCACAAATCAAGCCTTGGTAAATTTAAGAAAATTGAAATCGTATCAAGTATCTTTTCCAACCACAGTGCTGTGAGGCTACATATCAATTACAGGAAAATATCTGTAAAAATACAAACACATGGAGGCTAAACAATACACTGCTTAATAACCAAGAGATCACTGAAGAAATCAAAGAGTAAATTTAAAACTACCTAGAAAGATATGACAATGAAATTGCAATGTCCCAAATCATATGGGATGCAGCAAAAGCAGTTCTAAGAGGGAAGTATATAGCAATACAATCCCACCTCAAGAAACAAGAAACATCTCAAATAAACACCCTAACCTTACACATAAAGCAATTAAAGAAAGAAGAGCAAAAGAAACCCCAAAGTTAGCAGAAGGAAAGACATCATAATAAAGATCAGATCAGAAAAAAATGAAATAGAAATGAAGGAAACAATACCAAAGATCAATAAAACTAAAAGCTGTTTTTTTGAGAAGATAAACAAAATTGATAAACCATTAGCCAGACTCATCAAGAAAAAAGGGAGAAGACTCAAACCAATAGAATTAGAAATGAAAAAGGAGAAGTAGCAACAGACACTGCAGAAATACAAAGGATCATGAGAGATTACTACAAGCAACTCTATGCCAATAAAATGGACAACCTGGAAGAAATGGACAAATTCTTAGAAAAGCACAACCTTCCAAATCTGAACCAGGAAGAAAAAGAAAATATAAACAGAGCAACCACAAGCACTGAAATTAAGACTGTGATTAAAAATCTTCCAAAAAACAAAAGCCCAGGACCCGATGGCTTCACAGGCGAATTCTATCAAACATTTAGAGAAAAGCTAACATCTATCTTTCTCAAACTCTTCCAAAATATAGCAGAGGGAGGAACACTCCCAAACTCAATCTACAAGGCCACGATCACCCTGATACCAAAACCAGACAAAGATGTCACAAAGAAAGAAAACTACAGGCCAATATCACTGATGAACATAGATGTAAAAATCCTCCACAAAATACTAGCAGAGTCCAACAGCACATTTAAAAGGATCATACATCATGATCAAGTGGGGTTTATCTCACGAATGCAAGTATTCTTCAATATATGCAAATCAATCAATGTGATACACCATATTAACAAACTGAAGGAGAAAAACCATATGATCATCTCAATAGATGCAGCAAAAGCTTTTGACAAAATTCAACACACATTTATGATAAAACCCCTCCAGAAAGTAGGCATAGAGGGAACTAACCTCAACATAATAAAGGTCATATTGATAAACCCAGAGCCAACATCATTCTTAATGGTGAAAATCTGAAAGCATTTCCACTAAAATCAGGAAAAAGACAAGGTTGCCCACTCTCTCCACTATTATTCAACATATTTTTGTAAGTTTTAGCCACAGCAATCAGAGAAGAAAAAGAAATAAAAGGAATCGAAATCGGAAAAGAAGTAAAGCTGTCACTGTTTGCAGATGACATGATACTATACATAGAAAATCCTAAAGACACTACCAGAAAACTACTAGAGCTAATCAATGAATTTGGTAAAGTAGCAAAGTACAAACTTAAGGCACAGAAATCTCTGGCATTCCTATACACTAATGATGAAAAATCAGAAAGAGAAATTAACTTAACACCTCCATTTACCATTGCAACAAATAGAATAAAATACCTAGGAATAAACCTAGCTATGGAGACAAAAGACCTGTATGCAGAAAACTACAAGACACTGATGAAAGGAATTAAAGATGATACAAACAGATGGAGAGATATACCATGTTGTTGGATTGGAAGAATCAACACTGTGAAAACGACTATACTACCCAAAGCAATCTACAGATTCAATGCAATCCCTTTCAAACTACCAATGGCATGTTTCACAAAATAGAACAAAAAATTTCACAATTTTTATGAAATCACAAGAGACCCTGAATATCCAAAGCAATCTTGAGAAAGAAAAACTGAGCAGGAGGAATCAAGCTCCCTGACTTCAGATTATACTACAAAGCTACAGTAATCAAAACAGTATGGTACTGGCACAAAAACAGGAATACAGATCAATGGAACAGGATAGAAAGCCCAGAGATAAACCCACACACATATGGTCACCTTATCTTTGATAAAGGAGGCAAGAATATACAATGGATAAAAGACAGCCACTTCAATAAGTGGCACTGGGAAAACTGGACAGCTACATGTAAAAGAATGAAATTAGAGCACTCCCTAGCACCATATACAAAAATAAACCCAAAATGGATTAAAGACCTAAATATAAGGCCAAACATTATAAAACTCTTAGAGGAAAACATAGGCAGAACACTCTATGACAGAAATCACAGCAAGATCCTTTTTGACCCACCTCCTAGAGAAATGGAAATACAAATAAACAAGTGGGACCTAATGAAACTTAAAAGCTTTTGGACAGCAAAGGAAACCATAAACAAGACAAAAAGACTACCCTCTGAAGAGGAGAAAATATTTGCAAATGAAGCACCTGGCAAAGGATTATCTCCAAAATTTACAAGCAGCTCATGCAGCTCAATCTCAAAAAAACAAACAACCCAATCCAAAAATGGGCCGAAAACCTAAATAGACATTTCTCCAAAGAAGACATACAGCTTGCCAACAAACACATGAAAGGATACGGAGCATCACTAATCATTACAGAGATGCAAATCAAAACTACAATGAGGTATCACCTCACACCAGTCAGAATGGCCATCATCAAAAAATCTACAAACAATAAATGATGGAGAGGGTCTGGTGAAAGGGAACCCTCTTGCACTGTTGGTGGGAATGTAAACTGATACAGTCACTATGGAAGACAGTATGGAGGTTCCATAAAAATCTAAAAATAGAACAACCATACAACCCAGCAATCCCACTACTGGGCATATACCCTGAGAAAACGATAATTCAAAAAGAGTCATGTACCACAATGTTCACTGCAGCTCTATTTACAATAGGCATGTCATGGAACAACCTATGTGTCCATCGACAGATGAAAGGATAAAGAAGATGTGGTGCATACATACAATGGAATATTACTCAGCCATAAAAAGAAACTAAATTGCATTATTTGTAGTGAGGTGGATGGACTTAGGGTCTGTCATACAGAGTGAACTCAAAAAGAGAGAAAAAAAAACCGTATGCTAGCACATATATATGGAATCTAAAAAACAACAACAACAAAAAACGGTTATGAAGAACCTAGGGGCAGGACAGGAGTAAAGACACAGATGTAGAGAATGGACTTGAGGACATGGGAAGGGGGAAGGGTAACCTGGGACGAAGTGAGAAAGTGGCATGGACTTATATATACTATATATACTATCAAATGTAAAATAGATAGCTAGTGGGAAATATCCACATAGCACAGGGAGATCAGCTCAGTGTTTTGTGACCACCTAGAGGGTGGGATAAGTAGCGTGGGAGGGAGACGCAAGAAGGAGGAGATATGGTGATATATGTATATGTATAGCTGATTCACTTTGTTATAAAGCAGAAACTAACACACCATTGTAAAGGAATTATACTCCAATAAAGATGTTTTAAAAAACATCCTTTATCTGGTAAAGTTGTCCTTTAGATATGAAGGAGAAATAACTACTTTCCCAGACAAACAAAAGCTGTGGGAGTTCTCAACCACTGGATCTACCTTGCAAGAAATTCTGAAAGAAGCAGAAATGGAAAGGAGGTGAGAAGGCATAGAGTGGCTGCATGGAAAAAAAGACCCAACTATATACTGTACACAAGAGGCTTTATACACTTTAGCTCCAAAGGCACACATAGGCTCAAAGTGGTTAGAAGAAGATATCCCATGCAAATGGAATTCAAAAGAAAGTGGGTAGCCATATATATATATATATATAATACAAAATAGACTTCAAGCCAAAAACAGGAATAAGAGACAAAAGGGTCTTTATATAATGATAATGAGCTCAATACATCAAGAATATATAACAATTGTAAATATATATGCACCCAACATAGGAGCACCTAAATGTATTAAGCAAATACTAACTGATCTGAAATGAGAAATAGACAATAATATAATAATAAAAGGGCAATTCAATACCTCACTCTCAGCAATGGACAGATCATCGACAAAGAAAAACCAAAAGAAAATGTTTAAACTGAACCAAACTTTAGAACAATAAACTTAACAGACATATATAAAACATTCCATCCAACAGCTGCAGAATACACATTTTTCACAAATGCACATGGAACATTCTCCAAGATAAAGCATATAAGACACAAAACAAGTCTTAGTAAATTTTAGAAGATTGAAAGCATTCTCTTTTCTGACCACATTGGTATGAAACTAGAAATCAACAAAAGGAAAGCTAGAGAATTTACAAATATGTGGAAACTAAACAACACACCTTTGAAAAACAAAAGAAATCAAAAGGGAAATTTAAAAATATCTCAAAACAACTGCAAAAGGAAGTACAACATACCAAGTCCTATGGGATGCTGCAAAAGCAGTTCTGAGAGGAAAGTTTAAAGCAATAACTGCATATACTATGAAACTAGAAAAAAAAAATTAAATAACCTAACTTTAAACCACAAGAGCATAAAAAGAAGAAAAATTAAGCACAGGATCAGGAGAATGAAGGAAATAATAAATATCAGAGCAAAATAAATAATACAGCAACCAGAAAAACAATAGAAAAGATGAAAAAACTAAGAGCTGACTTTTAAAGATAAACTAAATTGACAAATCTTCAGCTAAACTAACTTAAATAATGAGAAAGAAGACTCAAATAATAAAATTAGAAGTGAAAGAGGAGACATTACATAAATACGTAGAATCATAAGAGACTACTATGAATAGTTTTACACCAACAAATTAGATAACCTAGAAGAAATGGATAAATGTTTAGAAACACACAACCTACTAATGCTGATTCAGGAAAAAAATAGAAAATCTGAACAGAACAATAACAAGTAAAAAGATTGAGTAAGTACTCAAAACCTCCCAACACAGAAAACCCCAGGACTAAACAACTTCACTGGTGAATTCTACCATACATTTTAAAAAGAATAAATGCCAATCCTTCTCAAGCCCTTCCAAGAAATTGAAGATGAGGGAACACTTCCGAACTCATTCTACAAGACCAACATTACCCTGTTATCAAAACCAGATAAAGACTCTACAAAAAAAGAAAACTACAGACCAATATCCCTGAGGAATGTAGATGCAAAAAATTTCAACAAAATATTTGCAAACTGAATTCCAGAACACATTAAAAGGATTATGTACCATGACTAACTGGAATTTACCTCTGGGATGCAAGGATGGTTCAACATATACAAATCAATAAATGTAATATATCATGTTAATAAAATGAAAAAAATAACATGATCATCACAATAGAGTCAGAAAAAGCATCTGACAAAATACAACAGATAATAAACTTTATGTTATGTGTTTTACCACCTTTTTGAAAAAAGACATAAGAGCCTGGCAATCAATGAAGTCTTGTACACAAAGTCATTTTCATGGTTCATTTGAGAAGTTTCAATGTTGTGCAAGCTTCCACAGTTTGGTGTACTAAGTTTTGTTTTGTTTTTAATTTTGTCTAGTTTCTCAACAACTAGAAGAATTTTGAAATGTCATCCAGAATAACCAGGACAACTTTCATATCCTTTCTAGTTAAAAGATTCATGAATGTTTCTGCAGTACTAGAGTAGACAAGGTAGACAATCTGTTCAAGTGCTTCCCCAATTGTGGGATTGGTGACAGACCATAGTTTCATTTCGTACCTTAAAGTCTTCCTTTGGGAATATGCCAACAAGGAATGTCATCTGGCCTTGACTGCCAGTTGTGATACTTGATATTGTCTACACAGTCTTCTACTGTGTTAGTTTTGGCATCATTTAGTGGCCTGGGATAGACTGCACATGCTCCTACATCAATTACACATGCTCCTACATCAATCATACATCAATTATAACCTGCGACCAAACATCTGTCTAAGTGTAAATATTTCCTTTAGCTCTTAAGAGAGGAATCACAATTGGCCATTCTGTAGCTTCTGGAAGCTTCACAAACTGTTTTCACAACCATTCAATTAATTGATTTGGACCATCAGTAAGGTAAAAAACACCTGGTTAATATTTCAGGATCATCATGATGCAAGAGATGAAAACTGAAGAGTAGAATTTGATGAACAAACTTCTCCTTAAGACAAATGTTTTAAAGTATCCAGGCTAGATTTCTAAAGATGGAAATAATGCACCAAAGGTATAAACATTTTTTAATGTTCACTCTGAAAGTATTTCAAACCTACAAAACAGTTCCAGGGTTACAGATAGTTCCCTTTTACCAGTCTTCCCCAGATGCTGACATCCTGCATAACCACAGTACAGTTGTCAAAGCCAGGAAATTAATATTTATAAAACAGTATAACTACGGATCTTATTCAAGTTTCACCAATTGTCCCACTAATGTTCTTTTTGAAAGCCTTTTTGTGGAACCTGGCGAGTATCACACATCACATTTGTTATACTTCCTTGGTCTCTTCTAATTGTGGACAGATCCTCATTTTCTTTGTCTTTTGCAGCCTCAACACTTTCAAAAGGTATTCAACTGTTTTGTGGAATGTCCCTCAGTTTGCGTTTGTCTCATGTTTTCTCATGATGTAGAATGCAGGCTGTACATTCTGGGCAGGAATATCACAGTGTACCTACCATACCTGAGGAGAGTGGGGTAGGACACATGATGTCTCTATCTCAATACTGGTGGTATTAACTTTGACTGCTTGGTTGTGGTGGTGTGCCTGATTTCTCCACTAAGCAGTTTCTGTTTATTCCCCCTGGATATCTTGTGAGGAAATGCTTTGCCCTCCTAAGTTTAGCAACTACTGACAGTTCTTGCCTGCAAAATTACTGCTGTGGTGTTTGCCAAATAGCAGTATTTTATTTCCATCCTTCCTTCTACATTTATAATTGGGATTCCACTGAAGGGAGGATCTGCCCCTTTTATTAATGTATTCACATCACAATGGACCAAACATTTCCTTTTCTATGGGTATGAACAATTTTTAAGATTTTGGATGGACCTGATAAATTGCCTTCAGAAAGAGTGTACAGATTTACACTCCCTCAGGTACTACATGAGTCTGTCACCTTTCTACACCCATACCAACAGTAATTATGTACAAATAAATTCATTTGTTTAAAAAAAGGATATCTAGTAATTACTTACCTTTGCAGTTTATTGCCTCTTATGTATCTTCACTGTTCATTTGTTTTTCATCTTCCATCATTTGTTATTTTATATCACATTGCACATTTTACCCTTGTCACCTATGTGTTTACGAGATCTTTTTGCACTGAGGATATTATTACAAATGGAATTATTTGTAACATATTTTCTCAGTTTCTTTGCATTTTACCTTTACTAATAAATGTCAATTTTACAGTTTTATATGGTCACATATATTGATGTGTTTCTTTTTTATTTGTGCTGTTGTAGAAAGTTCTTTACCAAATAAAGATACTCAACATGCTCTCTTAGATTTCTGATTAAGTCCAAATTTTTATATGTATTTCTTTTATTCTTCTGGGTTATATTCCACTAGGCTTTCTAACATAAACTTTTTTCTTTGTTTCAGTATTTTCCCCCAAAGTTCAGGAATTTTTAAAGGTAGAATTTAAATCACTGGGGAAATATATATATAACTTTTAATATTAATATGATGCTAACCACCCATTTGGGGGAAAAAACTCCCTACTTCACACTATTTATAAAAATGGATTCCACATGGATATGTGTATTAGAAAAATATTTTTTATCAAGAAAATACAAACTCTACAAATCTAGTCAGCTGGATAAATACATGGCAGATTATCTGTCCCTGGACAGTTTGCTAGCATTAGATTAAAGTGAAATAAATATGATCAAGATATCCTTCATCATATTGATACAATATTGCCTATATCTTAGATTATAACTGAGAGCATACACTATAAAATCTTTTTACTGTTCACGAAAGTTTCTCTTAAGTTTTTGGTTACGTTCAAGTCTCCTTATCAGGACAGCTATACCCCAAAGCAAGATTTTTATTTGAATAAAAAAGGGCCCATAAGTTGAAATAAATAACAGTATAAAATATATATTTATAAACATTTATGATTACTAACATAAATATTAATTTATATTACATGTAGGCATAATAGAAGATGATAAAAAGATAACTGTAAGGAAGACGAGGAAAAATACAAAACCAAATCAGGGATTCAGGTCTCTTTTTGTCAACACAACACACAAAGGCCCCAAATGCTATATGTAATTAGCTGTAAACATCTCATAACAAACCAAACATCCAGGGGGCTCCCTCTGCCCAGGATGCATTACCGGATGTGGTACGCCCTGAAGCACTTGGCATGGACGCCCTTCTGGCACTTCTCACAGCGGGTGTTGGTCTGTGAGTGGCACAGGGCACACCGGGTCCTCTTGTCCTGGTGGATGATCCAGTGCCCAATCATGTCAAAGCGGCTCTCGGTTTCCAGCCGCCTGCTTCGCCTCCCTTGGGATGATGTATCCGCGTTGCTCTCTAGGTACACGCAGGCCACATATCTCCGGAAGGCCAGAAGGTCCACCTGGGCATCATGGCAGCATATCCTGTGCAGCTGCCATGCATTGTTAAGAGCAGCGTCAATAACATAGCCAATGAAACTCGAGTACCACTTCATACCCCGGATCTTCACCTTGTACTTGGCGATGTTCTGGTCCATGCGGCCGACACCCCCGACCTTCTCCTGGTACAGCCTCAGCAGGGATGGCTGATGAACCTGGGCCTGCGTCTTGGCTGCTCCCGAGTGATGGCTGGTCAGCCCCGCTGGCTCTATGCCCACAGCGTTGGAGCAGATGTTGACCACACTGCTATCATGCCAGCGGCACACGATGATCTCCTCACTCTCATCAACTTTGTAATCAAACGAACCCCTCTTCATTCTCTTCAGTTCTCTGGGATCTTTAAGGGGACATCGTTCAGTTCTGTACTCACGAACAGTTCCTGTGGCCTTCACTCCTTTCTTCCTTAAAATGGACATCAATTTGACACTTGTAAAAACCTTGTCAAAAAATATGTGGTATGGCAGACACCCACGTGTCTGAAGTGCATCCACAAATTTCACCACCATACTGCCTCCTAGGTCCAGGCCCCTGTCTGGCTTAGTGAACAGTGTGCCCTGTGAGGGCTCGAACCACACCAAATAGCCCCTGCTGGTCGTCCCACACCAGATCTTGTAGCCCAGCCGCACAGGTTTCCCCGCAGGCAGACGCTTGGACCCCCGGTGTCCAAAGTACTCACACATAGACTCGCCAAAGCTGTAGAACTCTTCCAAGGGTGCATGCTTCTGGAAATTGTAGTTCATGCGGACAATGAGAGGCCTCACCTTGGCAAACCTATCACTTTCATCAAGCTCACTGTTATCTGCAAAATGCAGGTATGAGAAGATCAGTTCAAATCTGTCCCTTCTAATTGCATCAGCCACAAGATGATGATGTGAATCAGGGGATGTTTCCCAAAACATCCTTCTCCTTGGATAGGAGATATACCCACTTAAAATCAAAATGCCCAAAACACACTTCAATTCCTGAGCTGTGAGACCCAGGTTGACATTCTTCTGCCAAGCATAACGATTGGTTTCATTAACAATAAAATTAATTGTTCCTTCATCAAAAAACAATTCAAAGAAGCCTACAGGACTCAGTTCCTGGCTTTTGAGATCCTCCATATGAGGATCCGATGCTGTCCAACTGGTGAAGTCCGGGCGGATATCTCTTTTGGTCCAAACATGTTGAGGTTCCACTACTGCCTTTTGCTTCTTCATGGCTGGCTGCAGCTGCAGGTCATCATCCTCCTCCCCGGTGCCGGAGTCCTCAGGCACAACAGAGGCATGCAGCACATTGCCAGGCAGGTGGGTTCCTCGCCGGCCATCTTCATCACCCGAGTCCTCATCAGTGAAGTCCCCTGAAGCATTGTTGGGCGGTGCAATGAAGATCTCCTCCCTACTCTGGCCAGACTCCTCCTCCTCCAGAGCATTCAGAACCTCAAGCAACTTCATGGACTTCAGCTTTGAGCCGGTTCTTCTCCCAGTAGTGAGGCTGCTGCGATGACAGGAAACAGAATGAAGAGAGGCCATGCAGGAAAGCCAGTGCTTCAGCAGAAAACTCCACTAAAGCATTGCCCAAGAGGAGGGCACTCTCACTGCAACAGCATCTTGGACCTAACACCATAAGGCATAGTGCCAGATAAGTGAATTTTCCAGACAAACACAAATTATTCATCTAAGTGCAGAAGTATTTTAATGAAGGGAGACATTCTAAAGAGGTATTCCATACTTCCTTTCCTTCTTAAATAAAGTGTCTGAATAGAGGATCCCCTCTAGTGATGATTCCAGGTGCCACTGTTATCACCTGGTTAACAGTAACTGTCAGTGGGAAGGCTCGGCTGCTGAAGTGGCATCCACCAATGTCTCCTGACTCAGTGGCCCTAGCAGCTCTGCTTTCATGCTTCTGCCTTATCTGTCTCTTCCCTTTTTCTTATTCACTTGGCATATATAAGTTTCCTCACTTCCCCAATTCTCAAACTCTCCATACTTGAACTCTCACTACCCAAATTCAGGACCTAAACAGACTCAGACAGATTTTCACAAAGCTCCCTCAACATCTGATATCCTACTGCATACTAGCTGCTAAACAGATTTGGAAACATGGAAACCCCTGCTATTCTAACTCTCCCTGTACATGCAGGAACCCAATACGAGAGGTATTTGTATTTAGCAGGCACCAACCACGAGCAGGTGTTGCCCAGGGGCTGGCAGTGAGCACACTCCACTCCCTGACCTGCATAGCACTTGTTTCCAAATGGAGGAGACAGATGACACATCAACAAACACGCAGCTACGCAGGACGGCATCAGGTAGTGATGAGGGCCATCCTGAATAAGGGACAGGGAGTGCAGCAAAGGAATAGGGCCGGGGGTGCTACTTTAGACATATGATGAGGGAAGGCTCACAGGGCAGATGGCCTGGAGAGGTGGAGTGAGCCTTGCAGACAGCTGGAGACTGGGTGTCCCAGAGGGAGAGAAAGAACTGTAGGTACAGGTGCAAGGCCCTGTGGTTGAAGGGACTTGATATCTATGAACAGCAAGGAGGTTAGTGACACTGCAGATGTAGTGAAGGGAGGAGAGTAGAGCAGAGGTGGCTGGGTCCAGGGCCAAGGCCCCACAGGGTTCCAGAGGTCCTGATCAGGACTTCCAGTTGTATTCAGTTATCACAGGAAGCCCCCGAGGGGATGGAGCAGGACAGTGATGGGTCAAATACATTACTCTGGCTATGAGAATAGACTGGACTTGGGAAGGTGGGCACTGCTGCTGCCCTATGCCTTGGCCTCTGCATGAGAAAAGCCGTGTACCAGAGGGAGGATGCAGGCTTTACCACAAAGGCTATTTCTCTGCCTGCTCTTAGGCTTTGGAGTTTAAGCTGCATTAGAGATTCACTCCAACCTCACTTCCAGGACACTGACTCCACCAGCCACCCCTGCTGGAGGCTAGAGCACAAGAAGTCTGACCTCTGGGGAGATGTGGTATGCCTCAAGCTCTCCATGGCCAGCCAGAAAGGGAGAGGAAACCTGAAGCTCTTCCTTTCCATGGACCTCGAACTAAGACACGTTCTCAAAGGGTAACAGCCATCTTCATGCCTCCCCTGGTCTACAGCAGCAGATCCAGGCCTGCCCAGCCACAATCTCTGCTAGTCTCACCACTCAAACAGGCCCTCAGACACCTCTGTGCATACCTGTTCAAACCCTTGGAGTGAGAAAGCCTGCAGGAACTGAGGCAGCCCCACAGACAACCATCTTGTGTCTTGAAAGATGAGGAAAGTAAATCATGTTTTCAGATCAAGTGCAGAACTAGAGCTACACAGCTGCACCCGTACTGTACCATACACACCCCTTTGTCTGCCTTGTCTTTTCTCCAATCTTCCTCTCTCCTCTCCCTCCTTGGTGCTTCATAGACACCAAGTGCTTAGGGTGGGCAGCAGGACTGAGAACTGAAAATGTTATAGACTTGGTCTTTCAAAAGCAGAGAAGTAAATATAGTTAGCCTTGAATAACATGGGTTTGAACTATGTGAGTCCACTTATACATAGATTTTTTTCGGTAAATACGTCCTGGAGTACTACATGATCCTCAGTGGGTTGGAACCGCCAGTGCAGAGGGCCCGATTATAAAGTTATGCACAGATTTTCAAATGCGAACAGTCAGCACCCCTAATCCCCATGTGTTCAAGAGTCAACTGTACTTGCATAAAGCCTTTCAACAAACATTACTCCTACCTTGATGATGAAGCCATGGTAATATTGTGAACATGAGCTTGTCTTTACTTGCAGAGTCTAAGAATCTGTAAGACAACAGAAGTCAGTTTTAAGAAATCATATCTTAATTAGCAAAGGAATAGGACCTTCTCTACCATTTAAGGGAAAAAATCTCAAGATTCACTATCAACCAGAGGGAAATGGATCAAGTACACACAGGAAATGAGGTGTAGTTGACTGGCTAGTCAGAGGGAAAAAGAACAAGCTCCCCCATCTCACACCTCACAACAAAATACGTTCTAGAGTGGGGTTTCCCACAGTCAGAACTATTGGCATTTTGTTTCTTGTGGGGGGTTGTCCTATGTATTATGTGATGTTTAACAGCATCCCAGGCCTCCATCTACTAGATACCAATAGAACAACTACCCCACTAGTTGTGAAAAACGAAAAGGTTTCTAGACAAATGTCCTCTGGTGGGGAGAGCAGGAGGTAAAATCTCCCCTGGTTGAAGACTACTGTCCTACATCAGCACTGCCAATAGAACTTGCCACAATGATAGAAATGTTTTATATCAGTGCTGTCCAATATGGTAGCCATGAGCCACATATGGGTATTAACCACTGGATACATGGCTAGTATGACTGAGAAATTGAATTTTTAATTTTATGTAATTTTAAGTAATTCAAATTTAAATAGTCACATGTGGTGGCTACTATATTAGATAGTGAAGTCCTAGATGTATTAAGTATTAATTGCAAAAAAGCAAAACTTTTAAAGTATATTAATGACCACAGAGGGAAACCTTTCTTATAGAAAACACAGAAACTTAAAGGAAGGTGGATAATTTTAACTACATCAAACTTCCAACAAATCTGTAGTAGGCAGAAGGCCCAAAGGACCCCAAATAGGTTGAACTCAAATAGGGCTACACCAAGACACATTATAATTAAATTGTCAAAAGTCTAAGACAAAGAAAGAATTTGGAAAGCAGCAAGAAAAAGAGAAATTACATACAGGGGAATCCCTATAAGACTAGTAGCAGATTTTTCAACAGAAACTTTTCAGACCAGGAGAGAATGGGATGATATATTGAAAATGTAGAAAGAAAAAACTATCAACTAAGAATGTTATTCCCAGCAAGCTGTCCTTCAAAACTGAAGAAGACATAAAGACTTTCACAAGCAAACAAAAGCAGAGGGTGTTCATACCACAAGACCTGCTTTAAAATAAATTCTAAAAGGAATTCTTCAAGTAGAAGTAAAAGGGCACTAATTATATCATAAAATCATATGAAGAGAGTGTAAAACTCATTGGTAATGGTAACTATAAAGTCAGTCAGGTAATAGGGGTGTATAATTCACTAACAACTCTAGATTTAAAGTTAAAAGTTAATGCATATATGTAGATTCTAGAAAAATGGTACCGATGAACCGGTTTGCAAGGCAGAAATAGAGACACAGATGTAGAGAACAAATGTATGGACACCAAGGGGAGAAAGCAGGGGGAGGGGAGTGGAGGGATGGGATGAACTGGGAGATTGGGATTGACATATATACACTAATATGTATAAAGCAGGTAACTAATAAGAACCTGCTGTATAGCACAGGGAACTCTACTTCGTTTTATTGTACAGTAGAAACTAACACAACATTGTAAAACAACTATACCCCAATTTAAAAACAAAGGAAAAAATAACATTCTAAAACAACTATAACTACAGTAATCTGTTATTAGATACATACTATAAGAAATATGTAAACTGTAGCATCAATAATCTAAAATGTGAGGGGGAGGAGAAGTAAAAGAGTAAAGTTTAGAAATGTTATAGAAGTTAAGGTGTTACCAGTTTAAAATAGGGTGCTATCATTTCAAGATTATTTTATGTAAACCTCATGACAAACACAAAAGAAAAACTTATTGTAGTTACACAAAAGAATATGATAAAGAAGTCAAGGCATAATGATACAATAATTCATCAAATCATAAAAGAACACAACAGGAATAGAAGAAACAAAGGATTTATAAAACAGAAAACGATGAACAAAATGAAAACAGTTAGTCCTTACCCATCAATAATTACTTTAAATGTAAATTCATTAAATTATCTAACCAAAAGCCACGGAATGGCTTAATGGATTAAAAAAGTAAGATCCAATGATATGCTACTGACAAGATACTCACTTGACCTTTAAATATAGATAAAGGCTGAGTGTAAAAGGATGGAAAAGATATTTCAAGCAAATAGTAACCAAAAAAAAAAAAAAGAAAGCAGGGGTAGCTATACTTATGTCAGTCAAAATTAACTTTACTAAAATGGAAACAAGAATATAAGATAATTACATAATGAAAAACAACAATCCATCAAAAGATATAACTAAATATTTAAGCACTAAATATTTGAGCACCTAAATATATAAACCAAATACTAAGAGAACAAAAAGGAGAAATAAATGGCAATAAGATAAGAGTGGGGGACTTTAATATCCCACTCTCAACAGTGGTAGATCATTCAGACAAAGAATCAATAAGGAAACATCAGACTTGAATGCCACTATAGACCAAACGCACATAAAAGACATATACAGAACATTCTATTCAACAATAGAAAAATATACATTCTTCTTAAGCACACATAGAACATTTACTGGGATGTTAAATGTTAGGCCACAAAAAAAGTCTTAGCAAATTCAACAAGACCAAAATCATACTAAGTATCTTTCCTGAACACAATGGTATAAAGCTAGAAATCAGTAACAGGAGGAAAACTGAAAAACTCAAGAATGCATAAAAATAATTCTCCTGAACAACCAATGTAGCAAGTAAGAATTAAAAGGAAACTAAAAAGTATCTTAAAACAAACAAAATTGGAAACACAATTTACAAAAACAGGGGATGTTAGCAAAAGCAGTTCTAAGAGGGAACTTCATAGCCATAAACACATACAGAACGAAAAGACAACTATCTCTAATAAATAACCCAACTTTACACCTCAAGGAACTAGAAAAAAGAACAAACTAAGCTTAAAGTTAGCAGAAGGAAGGAAACAATAAAGATTAGAGCAGAAATAACTAAAGGAGAGAAGAAAAAAATGAGAAAAGATTAACAAAACTAAGAGTTTGTTCTTTGAAAAGATAAACAAAATTGACAGACCTTTAGCTAAACTATCCAAGAAAAAAAAAAACCCAACAAAATTATAAATCAAAGAGGAGACATTACAACTGATACCACAGAAATACAAAGGATCTGTGCACCTGAAACGATCACATCGTTAATCAGCTATACTCCAGTACAAAATAAAAAGTTAAAAAAAAATACAAAGGATCAGAGGGTAGTAGGAACATTTATCTGCCAACACACTGGACAATGTAGAAGAAATGGATAATTCTTAGAAACAAAAAATATACCAAGACTGAATCAAGAAAAAAGAGAAAAAGTGAATGAACCAGTTACTAGTAAGGAGACTGAATCAGTACCCAAAACTTCCCAACAAAGAAAAGCCCAGGACCAGATGGATTCAAGGTGAATTTTACCAAACATTTAAAGAATTAATGCCAATTCTTCCCAAACTCTTCCAAAATATCAAAGAGAAGGGAACACCCCTAAACTCATTTACAAGGTCAGTATTACCATGATACCACAGCCAGAATAAGGACATTACAAGGAAGGAAAACTACAGACAAATATCCTTGATGAAAACAGATGCAAAAATTCTAAATAATACACTATCACACCAAATTCAACAGTACATTAAATGATCAAATGGGGTTTATCACAGGAATGCAAGGATTCTTCAATATACGCAAATCAATCAATGTGATATGCCATATTAACAAATTGAAGGATAAAAACCATACGATGATCTCAATAGATGCAGAAAAAGCTTTCAACAAAATTCAACAGCCATTTATGATAAAAACTCTCCAGAAAGTAGACTAGAGGGAAACTGCCTCAACATAATACAGGCCATATATGAAAACCCACAGCCAACATCATTCTCAATGGTGAAAAACAGAAACCATTTCCTCTAAGATCAGGAACAATACAAGGGTGCCCACTCTCACCATTATTATTCAACATACTTTTGGAAGTTTTAGCCACAGCAGTCAGAGAAGAAAAAAGAAATAAAAGGAATCCAAATCAGAAAAGAAGAAGCAAAACTGTCACTGTGTGCAGATGACACGATACTATACATAGAAAATCCTAAAGACAATACCAGAAAACTACTAGAGCTAATCAATGAATTTGGTAAAGTAGCAAAGTACAAAATTAAGGCACAGAAATCTCTTGCATTCCTATACACTCACGATGAAAAATCTGAAAGAGCAATTAAGGAAACACTCCCATTTACCATTGCAACAACAACAAAAAAATACGTAGGAACAAACAAAAGACCTGTATGCAGAAAACTATAAGACACTGATGAAAGAAATTAGAGACGATACAAACAGATGGGGAGATATACCATGTTCTTGGATTGGAAGAATCAACATTGTGAAAATGACTATACTACCCAAAGCAATCTACAGATTCAATGCAATCCCTATCAAACTACCACTGGCATTTTTCACAGAACCAGAACAAAAAATTTCACAATTTGTATGGAAACACAAAATACCCCGAATAGCCAAAGCAATCTTGAGAAAGTAAAACGGAGCTAGAGGAATCAGGCTCCCTGACTTCAGACTATACTACAAAGCTACAGTAATCAAGACAGTATGGTACTGGTGCAAAAATAGAAATATAGATCAATGGAACAGGATAGAAAGCCCAGAGATAAACCCACACACATATGGTCACCTTATCTTTGATAAAGGAGGCAAGAATATACAATGGAGAAAAGACAGCCTCTTCAATAATGGTGCTCAGAAAACTGGACAGTTACATGTAAAAGAATGAAATTAGAACACTCCCTAACACCATATACAAAATAGGCAGAACACTCTATGACAGAAATCACAGCAAGATCCTTTTTGACCCACCTCCTAGAGAAATGGAAATAAAAACAAAAGTAAAGAAATGGGACTTAATGAAACTTAAAAGCTTTTGCACAGCAAAGGAAACCATAAACAAGAGGAAAAGACAACCCTCAGAATGGGAGAAAATATTTGTAAATGAAGCAACTGACAAAGGATTAATCTCCAAAATATACAAGCAGCTCATGCAGCTCAATATCAAAAAAACAAACAACCCAATCCAAAAATGGGCAGAAGACCTAAATAGATATTTCTCCAAAGAAGATATACAGATTGCCAACAAACACACGAAAGAGTGTTCAACATCACTAATTGTTAGAGAAATGCAAATCAAAACTACAATGAGGTATCACCTCACACCGGTCAGAAAGGCCATCATCAAAAAATCTACAAACAATAATTGCTGGAGATGGTGTGGAGAAAAGGGAACTCTCTTGCACTGTTGGTGAGAATGTGAATTGATACAGCCACTATGGA
The DNA here is from genome assembly GCF_059928025.1 of Delphinapterus leucas. Lineage (NCBI taxonomy): Eukaryota > Metazoa > Chordata > Mammalia > Artiodactyla > Monodontidae > Delphinapterus > Delphinapterus leucas. Next base: position 161,690,078 of record NC_143131.1, read on the forward strand.
GAAATGTATGGAGGTTCCTTAAAAAACTAAAAACAGAACTACCATATGACCCAGCAATCCCACTACAGGGCATATACCCTGAGAAAACCATAATTCAAAAAGAGACATGTACCACAATGTTCATTGCAGCACTATTTACAATAGGCAGGACATGGAAGCAACCTAAGTGTCCACCAACAGATGAATGGATAAACAAGATGTGGCACATACATACAATTCAATATTACTCAGCCATAAAAAAAGAAACAAAATTGAATTATTTGTAGTGAGGTGGATGGACCCAGAGTCTCTCACAGAGAGTGAAATAAGTCAGAAAGAGAAAAACAAATACCGTATGCTAACACATATATATGGAATCTAAAAAAAAAAATGTTTCTCATGAACTTAGGGGCAGGAGAGGAATAAAGATGCAGACATAGAGCATGGACTTGAGGACACTGGGAAGGGGAAGGGGAAGCTGGGACAAAGTGAGAGAGTAGCATTGACATATATACACTACCAAATGTAAAATAGATAGCTAGTGGGAAGCAGCAGCACAGCACAGGGAGATCAGCTCAGTGCTTTGTGACCACCTAGTGGGATGGGATAGGGAGGGTGGGAGGGAGATGCAAGAGGGAGGGGATATGGGGATAAATGTATACATATAGCTGATTCACTTTGTTGTACAGCAGATACTAACACACCAGTGTAAAGCAATCATACTCCAATAAAGATGTTAAAAAAAAGTCATACACCATGATTAAGTGGGAGTCATCCCTGGGATGCACGGGTGGTATTGATTAAACATATGCAAATCAACGTGATACACAACATCAATAGAATGTAAGATAAAAATCATAGGAACATCTCAATAGATACAGTAAAGCACTTGACTAAACACCATATCCTTTCAAGATAAAACTCTCAACAACTTAGGTATAGAAGGAACATACCTCAACATAACAGAAGTCACAGATGACAAGCACACAGCTAACATCGTATTCAGTGGGGAAAGACTGAAAGCTTGTCCTCTAAGATCAGGAACAAGACAAGGATACCTACTCTCACCACTCCTATTCAACACAGTACTAGAAGTCCTACCAGAGCAATAAATTAAGAAAACGAAATAAAAGGCATCAGAATTGGAAAGGAAGAAGAAAAACTGTCTCTATTTACAGATGACATGATTTTACATATAGAAAACCCTAAACACTTCACAAAAAAACCGTTAGATCTAATTAATGAATTCAGTAAAGTTGCAGGATATAAAATCAACATACAAAAATCATGGGCTTCCCTGGTGGCTCAGTGGTTGAGAGTCCGCCTGCCGATGCAGGGGACACGGGTTTGTGCCCCGGTCTGGGAAGATCTCACATGCCGCGGAGCGGCTGGGCCCGTGAGCCTGCGCATCCAGAGCCTGTGCTCCGCAACGGGAGAGGTCACAACAGTGAAAGGCCCGCGTACCGCAAAAAAAAAAAAAAAAAAAAAAAAAAATCAGTAGCATTACTATACTTTAAAACTGAATTCTCTTAAGAATTGGAGAATGGGACTTCCCTGGTGGTCCAGAGGCTAACACTCCATACTCCCAATGCAGGAGGCCCAGGTTGGATCCCTAGTCAGGAACTAGATTCCATATGCTGCAACTAAGAGTTCTCATGCCGCAACTAAGGATCCTGTATGCCGAAACTAAAGATTCTGCATGCTGCAACTAAAGACCCCGCATGCCACAACTAAGACCTAGTGTAGCCAAAAAATAAATATTTTTTTAAAAAGGGAATTGAAGAATATTACCCCACTATAATAGCATTAAACAATAAAATATATAGGAATAAATTTAACCAAAGAAGTAAAAAAAAAAATCCCTACACTGGAAACTACAAATCATTGATGAAAGAAACTGAAGACAAAAATATCCCACGATTATGGATTGGAAGAATTAATATTACAATGTCTATACTACCCAACGCCATCTACAGATCCAATGCAATCCCTATCAAGATTTAATGGCATTTTTTATAGAAGTAGAAAAAACAATCCTAAAATTTGTATGGAACCACAAAAGACCTCATATAGTCAAAGCAATCCTAAAAAGAACAAAGCAGGAGGCATTACACTTCCTCATTTCAAACTATATTATAAGGCTATAGTAATCAAAGGGATCAAGATGGCAACGTGAGAGGACATGAAGCTCACTGCCCGCCACAAACAAATCAAAAATATATCTACACGTAAACAATTTTCACTGAAAACTAAGTGGAAACTGGCAGAAGGACTGTTGTACAAACAAGGATGTAGGAAAGATATACACATGATCAGGTATGAAGGGAAGAAAAGATGGGGTCAGGACCTGGTGTTCCTGGAAGGGGACTCAGAGGAAATAGAAGATTATAAGGGCAGACACCTGCCCTGGGAAGTGAGCAATTCAAGCCACAGATTAGGTGCCCCAGTCCTGGGGTGCTACGTGGAGGAAATTAGATATTTTTCCAAAGAAAATACTGAACGGCCAACAGGTACATGAAAAGATGCTCAACATCACTAATCGTCAGACTTCCCTGGTGGCGCAGTGGTTGAGAATCCGGCTGCCAATGCAGGGGACACAGGTTCGAGCCCTGGTCCGGGAAGATCCCACATGCCGTGGAGCAACTAAGCCCTGCACGCCACAACTACTGAGCCTGCACTCTAGAGCCCGCAAGCCACAACTACTGAGCCTGCGTGCCACAACTACTGAAGCCTGTGCACCTAGAGCCCGTGCTCCGCAACAAGAGAAGCCACCGCAATGAGAAGCCCGTGCACTGCAATGAAGACCCAACGCCGCCAAAAATAAATAAATAAATAAATTTATTTTTAAAAAATCACTAACCGTCAAGGAAATGCAAATCAAAACCACTGTAAGATATCACCTCACTCCTGTTAGAACGGTTACCATCAAAAAGACACATCAAGCATGTGGAAAAAAGGGAACCCTTGTGCACTACTGGTGGGAATGCAAACTGGAGCAGCCACTACGGAAAACAGTATGGAGGTTCCTCAAAAAAGTAAAAATAAAGCTACCATACAGTCCAGCGATTCCACTTCTGGGTATACATCCAAAGGAAATGAAGTCACTATTTGAAGAAATACCTGCATCCCCACATTCACTGAAACATTATTTACAATAGCCAAGATGTGTCCACTGAAGAAAATGTGGTACATATATATAATGGAATGTTATTCAGCCATAAAAAAGAAGGAAATCCTATCATTTGTGACAGCATGGATGTACTTGAGGGCATTATGCTAAGTGAAATAGGTTAGACAGAAAAAGACAAATATCGTATGATCCCACTTATATGTAGAATCTAAAAAAACAAACAAATGAACTCATATAAAAAGAATCAGATTTGTGGTCACCAGAGGTGGTGGGTTGAAGAAGAGGGAATTGGTTGATGGTGGTGAAAAGGTCAAGTGTCCAGGTATAAAATAAATGAGGAAGTCTCAGTTTATAACTGGGGAAATATGTACATGATGACCATAGTTAACACTGCCGTATAGTATCTTTGGAAGTTGCTAAGAGATTAAATCCTAAAAGTTGTCATCACAAGGAAAAAAAATTTACTCTTCATAACTATATGAGATGGACGTTAACTTACTATAGCAATTTACAATATAAGTATGACAAGTCATTATGTGGTACAGTTTAAACTTATACAGTGTTGTATGTCAATTATATCTCAATACAACTGAAAAAAAAATTAAAAAGCCAACTTCAAAACAATAGGAACGTTTTGTGGAGTTCTTACTCACCCTTGACCTACCCCCTTTCCAGTGCTGCAGCAATCTTAGTCTTGAGTAGCCAGAAGCCCAATTCCCAGTTTTCCCCTCAAACTAAAGGGAGAAAGAGCAAACCTGATTGCAAATTATTGTGTATTTCTGCTCTAACGTGTCTTAAGGATACCTAAAACACTGGTGTGGCAGAAAAAGCTGTGAGGCAGAATACAAATCCACAGACGTCTGGAGCAACAGACTGTGGGTAAAGATACATAACAGACTGTTTAAGGCCATTTGGAAATACAGGACATTGAAAAGCTTCCACGAATATGGAGGAATTTAAGAAAGCCACATGCAAGACCAAGACACACGCTCAGAAAACTCCTGAGACCTTAAATTTTTACCTCGGGCTAATCCCAAGATTAAGAGTATCCTACTAATCCCAAGATTAAGAGTATCCTAACTAAGTGATGAAGAAGTGTCCCAGCAAAGAGCAAATATGTAAAGACAGGGAGAGGTAGATGGTCTTTTTTGGGTTTTTTTCAGTGTTTTTTTGTTTGTTTCAGCTCCTGAGATTCATGGAATTCTCTGTCAAAAGATTAGCTGAACACAAGCTACAGGAACAAAGTCTTCAGTGATCACACATGACAATATACAGTCTTTGCAGAAATAGTTTGGAAAAGTCCCAAAACAAATGAACTACAATGGCCTTCAAAAAATTTAAAAAAGCAAACCCTGGGGAAGGCAAGGAGTCTAATTTCCAGAGTTACCACATAATAATAGAAAAACATTCAATTTTTAGCAAAAAAAATCACAAGGCACATAAAGAAACAAGAAAATGTGGCTCATTTAAAGCTGATAGAACCAACTCTGAGGAAACCTAGATATCAGACTTACTAGACAAAGACTTTAAAATAATCATCTTAAATATGCTGCAAGTAAATGGAAAACATGGACAAAGAACTAAAGGAAATCAGGCAAACAATATATAAACAAAGCTGAAATGAAAAATTCACTAGAGGAGTTCAACACCAGAGTTGTGAAGGGAGAAAAAAAGGACTGAACACAGGACTATTAAAAATATCAACTCTTACAAACAGAAAAAAATATATATATGAAGAAAAGTGAACAGAGCCTAAGAGACTTGTGGGTCACCACCAAGTCAGTCAACATACACATTTTGAGAATCTCAAAAGGAAAAGAGAAAGAAAAGGGCACAGACATTACTTGAAAAAACAATAGCCATAAGTTTCCCAAACTTGAGGGAAGACACAGATCTACAAACCCTGAAGTAGGATAAACTAAAGAGACCTACACCAACACACATCATCATCAAATTGGCCAAAGCCAAAGCAAGAATCTTGAAATCAGGAAGAGAGAAGCAATTCATAGTATAAAGGATCTGCAATAAGATCATCAGTCAATTGCTCATCAGAAACCTTAGAGGCCAAAAGGTAGTAAGATGATATATTTAAAGTGCTAAAAGAAAAAAAATTGCGAACCACGATTTCTATATTCAGCAATACTGTCCTTCAAAAATGAGGGAGAAATTAAGATATTCCCAGACAAACAAAAGTTGAAGGAATTCATTACCACTAGACCCACAATACCAGAAATGCTAAAGAGAGTCCTTAATGTTGAAAGGAAAGGATGCTGGACAGTAACTCAGTCATACTTGAGAAAAGATAAAGTTACCAGTAAGGGTAAATATATAAACCCATATTTAAAAAAAAAAACATTGTTGTCATTTTAGTTTGTAACTCCACTTCTTATTTTCTACAGAATTTAAAAGATGAATGCATAAAAAACAATTATAAATTAAAGATGTAATTTTTGACATCAGTAATATAAGGGGGGAAGAACTTTGTAAGAGAGGAGTTTATGTATGCAACTGAAGCAAAGCTGCTATCAAGTGAAATTAGTTACATTAGGATATTCTATATAATCCCATGGTAACTGCAAAAGAAAAATCTAAAGAATATGCATGAAAGGAGATTAAAAGGAAATCAAAACACGTCACTGCAAAATATCAACTAAACACAAAAAAGGTAGGCAGTAATGGAGGAAAATGAGAGACAAAAGAGCTATAAGATAGATAGACACAAAACAAATAGCAATGTGACAAAATAAGTCTCCCCTTTTCAGTAATTATTTTTAAAGTAAATAGATTAAACTATCTAATCAAAAGGCAGATAATGGGGGAGGTGATATCAACAGATGAAGGACTAGGAAGTTCTAGGTCCTCATTCCCCACAGAAATGCAAGTTAACATCAATATATGGGCCAGAATACCTTTATGAGAACACTACTAAATTGGAAAAATCCAGTTTTCCTCCTCCTGGGTAGGAAAAAACCCAGTCCTTCCCTCCTTTGTTTCTCTCCTGTGGGTCTTCTTTACCACTCGCACAGAACGTTTCACTTCTGACACTTCTAGTGACCAAATTCGGGGTGGGGGGGTCCATACAGGTAACTCTCTGCAACACCAGCTGGATGTCCAACAATTCTGACACCATCTACCTGGAGACAGTGTCAGATCCCCCAGGTTAAGGGCTCAGTACCACAAAACTGCTCCCCACATCAGATGCCAATTACAAGTAGTAGGTCCCCAGGTTACCCACAATTTCTGTCTGACTTGGCTACAAATCAGGGGTTCCCATGATCCCTTCCTTGGGTTCAATGAATTTGCTAGAGCGGCTCACAGAATTCAGGGAAATGCTTTATGTTTACCAGTTTATTAAAGGATATGATAAAGGATATAGATGAACAGCCAGATGAAGAGATGCACAGGCCAAGGTATGGGGAAAGGGTGCAGAGCTTCCATGCCCTCTTCAGGCATGCCACTCTCGCAGCACCTCCATGTGTTCACCAATCCGGAAGCTCTCTGAATCCCGTACTTCGGGAATTTTTATGGAGGCTTCATCATGTAGGCATGATTTATCATTAATCCCGTTTTTAGCTCTCTCCCTTCTCAAGAGAATGGGGAGTGGGTGGGGCTGAAAATTCCAAGCTTCCAATCATGGCTTGGTCTTTCTGGTAACCAGCCCTCATCCAGGAGCCATCCAGGCACCCAACCAGAGTCACCTCATTAGAACAAAGGACACTCCTATCACGCAGGAAATTACAAGGGTTTCAGGAGCCCTGTGCCAGGAACCCAGGTCAAAAACCAAATATTAGGACAAAAGATGCTCCTAGTGCGCTTATCACATAGGAAATTACAAGGATTTCAGGAGCTCTGTTCCAGGAACTGGGGCAGAGATCTATATATATTTTCTATTATCTCATAGCCCACCCCATGGGCTCTGGCCACAGACCCCTTTCAGCAAAATGATACCCAAGTCAAAAGATACTGGCACATTACTAGAACCCCATGCAATCATTAATAATCATTCCAGTTCATCATTTTGTTGTATGAGGATGTTTCCCAGGGTTAGGCCACTCCGGTTTGCAGTCTTTCATTCGATCATATCAGGTTCCAAAAGCAGGAGTGGTTTCAGCAAACATAAGGCTTCACTCTTTCAGACATCTGATATAATTGAGCTAAGAAACAATGTCATCTCTTGCTCTGAGCTCTTTTGAGGTACTAATGTAATACTGAATTTACCTTTTTACATAACACATTTATTCACTACTTACCCTTAGTTACTATTCCTCCTTCTCTTCATTTATACCCAAACTCTTCCATTTTTGGAAGGTTCATTAGATTCAACCATTGTGCTGGTCTAGGTTGCAGAAAGCAATATTAGCCTAGCAAGTGCCTTCCCTCAGTCCACTCCCATTTAGAGAGGGTGAGGTTATGTAGGTACAGAACTAGTGGGCTATCTTTACCACCAAGCAATATAGCTGCATTCAGTCTTGTCAGATGGGATGAAGGCACATTCTGCCCCATCAGGCCCTTAGGAATTCTGACATAAGGTTTAAAAATATAGTTATAGTTTCTTGCTTAGGAATCAATCAACTTGTATTTGCAGCCCTGGTCACATGACCACTGCCATCAGGTAGGAAAAACAAACAAAAAGTTGAGGTGATGTGAGGAAGAAAAAGAAAAAAAAGAGAGAGAGAAAAAAAACTATAGCTATTATACCAACATCCTCCTCTTTTGGCAAGAAGGTAAGTCATATCAGCATCCTTTGTCACCCCTACTTCCCTAGATCCACCAGAAAAATAGAGGAATCTATCCAGTGGGGACACTCTTCTAGTCCCACTCATATTTAGTATGAGTAGACACTCATGAAGGTGTGTAAAGCCAGCCCTTCATGCCTTTATTTTCCTCCATTTTAGACAACCAATGCTTCAAATGCCCATTCCAATCCTCTATCAAACTAGTACTCAGAGGAAAATATTTCTCTGCCCATTGTTGGACATTACAGACTGTAAAATGTGTTCCTTGGTCTAGAGAAACGATAGTCAGCAACCCAAATTGGTGTAGTATCTTCTGTTCCAGTTCTTTCACAGTATTCTGAGCATTTTCATCTACCATTAGGCAGGCATAGCCCTGTCCAGAGTCAGTGTCTATTCCCAGTGTCAGGACCCATTTGTAGCCCCCCATGGCTACCAGCATTGTCTCACATGCCAACCATGATCAGAGCCTTCCCACCAGGGAATCTGCCATATAGCCATGTGCAATCTCTGTCTCGCTCGTTGACAGAGAGAACTTCTCTTACTGGCATTTTGTGCATGAGAGTACAAGAAGACTATGAGGAAATTCAACCCATCTTTACTTTGCTGCAGTGACCCCTATGTCCGTACACGTCACGGAGCCAGATGGCCATCTCAAGGGAGCACACAGGAGTATCTGTTTGCTGATTCCAATCACCTACTAAACCTGGAAAAGAGTTCTTCTGATGGGCATTGACATGTTCTACTTTAATGCACCCCTCAAATTTCCACAAGCCTGTGCCCTACAAGGGCATCCCTTTAATGGGCCAGGTTTCCATTGCCCTCCTGCCTGACCACATGGCCAGTCTATTGGCCAGCATCCATGAATCAATAAAAACCCAAACATAGGTGCTTATACCATCGTTCAATTCTTCCATCACTGTTAGGATAACAGCATTCAAGTCAACCCACCAATCTGATTTGAAGAATTCAGAGTGGTGGCCTTCCAAATAGGATGTTGTCCATTCACCTTATAAATGCCATCCACAAATGAAGCAACTCTTTGTTTGTCAGTTGAGAGTTCTTTATAGGGCACTGTCCAAGTGACAAAAGAATCCAGCAACTCCTCACACAGTTACAGAGACAGTCCTAGAGAAAAAGAAGCCCCCTACTCGTGAGTATCTCCTTGCACTCCCCAGGCAGCATCATCCTGTATAAACCATTTCTATTTTATTATGAAATTCTTCCAGGCACTGACATGCCCATTACAGTGATTCTCTGACATCACCCTACACATTGAGTATTTCAGGTTTTAAGATAATTTTATGTCCTTCAGTCATAGGGGTAGCTTCTATTAATAATGTCAAATGGCAAGATAGTAAATGCCCTTCAAATGGAAATTGTCTAGTATAAATTCCCAGTAGTGATCGCTGGGAGGCACTCACAGGCTTTTGTCATAAACCACAGTCTAGGCTCCACGGGCTATCACACAGAGAATTTGTCCCTACCAGCAATCCAACTTCTATTCCACACTCCTTACTGGTTCCTATTTATCATGTCCAATTAATATTGCTCAAAGGGTAGAGTTACATGCCTTCTGTTTACAATATTAGGTAGGGGAAACATCCCCCAGATACAACGTCCATCCCCATAATACAATCAGAAAAAAGAGACGCAACCACTTCACATAAAGCCTGTTCAAACAACAATTCTACAAACTTCAATCTTAATTCTATCAACCCTCACTGTGGCCTCCATTAGGATCACATCAACAGGTTTTGTGTTACAATATTAGGTAGGGGAAGTGTTCCCCAGCCAAACACAGTATCGATTCCCATAAAACATTCAGGTAAAGAAGACACAACTTCTTTACATAAAGCTTGTTTAAACATTTCAACTTTCACAATCTTATTAACTCTTACACTTTTTTTTTTTGGCTGTGCCACGCGGCTTGTGGGGATCGTAGTTCCCTGACCAGGGACTGAACCCAGGCCCTTGGCAGGGAAAGCACAAAGTCCTAACCACTGGACCGCCAGGGAATTCCCAACCCACACTTTTATACTCTCTAAATCTAACTGTAGCCTGTGTCACGGTTTCACCAATAGGTCTTGGTACCACAGTTCGTAGGACTCCTGTATCAACCCCCTGACCATTTTACCCACTCATGTGCAAAAGGCTTTGGGTCCTTAGTAAGGGTTGAGCCAAGGTACCCTGGCCCTTTTGTCAACTGTCAACTTGATTAATCTTCCTAACCACTGCCCCAAGTGACTGCTGGCGAGGTTCCTCATTGTAGTCTCTGCCTTCTGGCTTTTTACTTCTCCAAACTGGGATAAATAAAGCAAACTTGTTTGGGACCCCTACATGCTGGGCGACCAGCAGGAGATCCCTTTGGCTAACACCCAGTCTTTGGTATTGCTGTATTAAAACCTTTGTTTTAACCCCATCAATGTCCATTTTATTCATCCCACTTCTTTTTATTTTTTTAAATTAACATCTTTATTGGAGTATAAGTGCTTTACAATGGTGTGTTAGTTTCTGCTTTATAACAAAGTGAATCAGCTATACATATACATATTTCCCCCATATCTCTTCCCTCTTGCGTCTCCCTCCCTCCTACCCTCCCTATCCCACTCCTCTAGGTGGTCTTCATCCCACTTCCTAACAACCATCTAAATAAAGATTTCCACCCTGCTGAGACAAGTCCTGTGACTCTCCCTTTTCTGTTTCACCTTTCTTTCACCCCTATCAATATTTGCTTAATTCACCTTATTCCTTAATAACCATATAAAAATTTCCACCCTGCTAAGACCAGTCTCTTGATTCTTTCCCCTGCTTTTTCTTGTTCTCTTGTCCCAGGAACGGGGGTCAGAGACCAATGGAAAACCAAGCCAATAGAAAACCAAGAAGGGATTCCATTGAAAAGGGTAGGAAAAGTTCATGGCATTTTGCACACACATGCTTCTCCCCCATCTCAGTATAGGTAGGTGCAACTAAGAGAAAACCTAGTTCTGGTTTGCCTGGGGCCTGCCTGAGGGACAGATTTCTGTCTCACCAGACTTGGAGCACTGACAGGCATGTTGGCGTAGTTTGGAAGACACTGAAAATGTAGGCAGGTGCCACAGCACAGTAGCTGCAGAGATTCTGCAGTTCAGCAGGCAGATGTCTGGGAGAGCAAGAAATTACAAGCTCCTGAGAAGAAATAAGGACAAGCAGTGTAGAGAAATTGAGACAGTTAAAAAGTACACACACAAGTCCAGAGAACATACATCACTAGAAAAGGATGGGGAGGTCCCAAACTTCCAGGTGGGCTGATTGGTGAAAGTATTCTGCTAAATGAAGCCAGTCCATTAAGACCCGGACAGGAAGTTGCTTTGTCAAATGGCCAAATCTCAGCAACAGATCACAAAGTATACAAAGAAACAAGGAAACATGGCCCAATCAAAGGAACAAAATAAAACTCCAGACTGGACCCAAAAGAAAAACAGGTTGCTGAATTTCTTAATGAAAAATTCAAAACTACTTCTTAAAGATATTCAATTAGCTAAAAGAAAACACAGATATACAACTAAACAAAATCAGGAAATGCATGAACAAAATGAGAATATCAACAAAGAGATAGAAACTATAAAAAAGAACCAAACAGAAATTCTAGAGCTGAAAAATATAATAGCTGAGCCAACCTTACCCTGATACTAGAGCCGGACAAAAACACTAGAAGAAAATTAAAGACCAATAGCCTTGATAAATATGAACAAAAATCCTCAATAAAATACTAGCAAACTGAATTCAAAAGCACATTGAAAGGATTATACACAACAAAGTAGGATTTCTGGAATGCAAGAATAGTTCAACATGTAAAAATCATGTAAAATAAAACATGTTCATATTAATTGATGCAGAAAATGCATTTAACAAGATTTAACACTGTTTCACGATAAAAACACTTAATAAACTAGGAATAGAAGGAAACCATCTCAACATAACAAAGGCCATATATGAAAAAATATCACAACTAACATCATATGAAATAGTGAAATACTGAAAACTTTTCCTCTACCAACAGGATCGAGATAAGGATGCCCACTCTGGCCATTCTACTCAGTGTAATACCAGAAGTCCTAGACAGAACCTTTCGGCAAGAAAAATAAATAAATAAATAAAAGGCATCCAAATTGGAAATGAAGAAATAGCATTACCTGTTTGTGGATGACATGATCTTATATGTAGAAGTCCCTAAAGATTTTTTAAGAACCTGTTAGAAATAATAAAAAATTCAGCAAAGTTGTAGGAATCAAAAGTAACACACTAAAATCTATTCATTTTAGTTGCATTTCTATACACTAACAATGAACAATATGAAGTGGAAATTAAGTAAACAATTCCATTTACCACAACATTGAAAAGAATAAAATATTTAGGAACAATCCTAACCAAGAAGGTGAAAGAGTTGTAAACTGACAAAAAAACATTAATGAAAACACTTTAAAAAAACACCAAAAAATGTAAAGACATCTCAGGTTCATAGACTGGAAGACTTAATGTTGACAGTATGTCAATACTACCCAAAGTAATACACAGATTCAATGCAATCTCTATCAAAATCCCAATGGCATTTTTGGTACAAATAGAAGAAGCCACCTAAAAATTCACATGTTATATCAAGGAACTCCAATGGCCAAAACAATTTTGAAAAAGAACAAAGTTGGAAGACTTACACTTCCTCATTTCAATACATATTACAAAGCTACAGAAATCAAAACAGTATGGTACTGGCATTAAAGACAGACATATAGATCAATGAATCAGCATAGAGTGCCAGAAATAAACCTTCATGTATACAGCCAGGTAAGGGTGCTAAGACCACTCAGTAGGGAAAGGACAGTCCCTAACAAATGGTGTTGGAAAAACTGGATATCATGCACAAGGATAAAGTTGAACACTTATCTTGTATCATATACAAAAATTAACTCAAAACATACCAAAGACCTAAATGTAAGAGGTAAAATTATAAAACGCTTAGAAAAAAACATAGGGGAAAAGATTCATGACATTGGATTTGGCAATGATTTCTTGAATATGACACCAAAAGCAGAGACAACAAAAGCTAATACAGACAAATGGGACTACATCAAACTTAAAACTTCATCAAAGGACATAATCAACAAAGTAGAGACGCAATACATGGAATGGGAGAAAATATTTGCAAATTACATCTTACAAGGAGTTAATATCTAGAATATATAAAGAACTCCTATATCTTAGTAACAACAAAAAAAGTAACCCAACTAAAAAGTGGACAAAAAACATGAACAGTCATTTCTCTAAAGATATACAAATGGCCAATAAGCACACAAAAAGATGCTCAACATCACTAATCACTAGGGAAATGCAAACCAATAGCATAATGATTTATCACCTCATACCCATTAGGATGACCACTATCAAAAAAAAAAAAAAAAACAGAAAATAACAAATGTTGGTAAGGATGTGGAGAAATTGGAACCCTTGTGCACTGTTAATGTGAACATAAAATGGTGCAGCCACTATGTAAAACAGTACGATGGTACCTCAAAAAATTAAAAACAGAACTACCATATGATCCAGCAATACCACTTCTGAGCATTTAACCAAAAGAATTGAAAGCAGGGTCTCAAAGAGACACCCAGGTTCATAGCAGCACTATTCACAATAGCCAAGAGGTGAGAGCAACTCCCATGTCCACCTACAGATGAATGGATAAAGAAGATGTGGTCTACACATAGAACCTACAATAGGTAGATCTACAAAAGAACCTTATTCAGCCTTAAAAGGAAATCTTATCACATGTTACAACATGGATGAAACGAGAACATTATGCTAAGTGAAATAAACCACTCACAAAAAGACAAATACTGTATGATTCCACTTACATGAGGTATCTAAAGTATTTAAATTCATAGAAACAGAAAGTAGGATGGTGGTTACCAGGAGTGGGTGGAGGGGAAAAAGGGAAGTTGATGTTTAATGGGTATAGTCTCAGTTTTGTTAGATAAAAATGTCCTGGAGATTAGTTGCACAACAATGTGAATATACTTAACACTACTGAAATGTACACTTAAAAGTGGTTAAGATGGTAAATTTTATTTCATGTGTTTTTTACAATTAAAAATAACAAAATGTAAAGCAAGCATTATCAGAGAAAATGAGGGTAACTTCACAGGGAAAAAAGGTGGGACTCATCAGAAAGATATAATAATTTTAAACTTTATGCATCTAACAATATAACTTCAAAATACAGTAAAAAGTAATAGAATTATAGAAATTGACAAATCTATTGTAACAGTAAGAGATTTCAACACACCTCTTCCAGTAACTGATGGTCAAGCAGACAAAATTACTGAGACGTGAACAACAGAACTGACATGTTTGACCTATCCCACTTAAATGGAGACAGGGAATGACATTAGCAAGGTGGTGGAATAGGAATGCATCTCCCTAAACAAACAATGATTTGGAAGGCAACTACAGACAAAAGTGCCTTTGTGAAAGCCTTGGGATCCAGATAGGAGGCTGCCAAACCCCAGTGAACCCCAAGGCCAAGGATATCTGCTCTAAAAAGACAGGCCCACACCCTGGTGGCAAGCTCACATGGTTCTGCCAGCAAACTGAAAGCAGCCCCAACTCCCTACAGACAGCTCCAGACCTGCCTGGTCACGGTCCTGTAACCATCTGACAAGGGACCCAGGAGGAATCATGCATCCGTACCCCTAGTAACAGGCCTACCATCCTTGGACCAGACTACAGATTCTGAAGCAGCCCTGTGACCTGGCTCTAGCCCTGCTCCCAGTCCTGCTCACCCAGGGATCCAGTAACACCCATCTGTGCCCCTGGCAGCAGGCCTGCCAACTTTAGTGCCAGCTGTGGGTCCTGAAGTGGCATTGAGACTTGGTTTCAGCACTGCTCCAGCGTGGTCCTAGAATAAGTCCTGCCCACCTGGGGATCTGGCAGGAAACCAACCAACCAGCAAAAAGCATTTAACCATAAAGAAAATGATTGATAAATTCTACTACATTTAAATTAAGAACTTTTCAGCCCATCAGAATAAACTCAAAAATGGGAGAAGTTATCTGCAACAAATATAAGGGATTAGCATCTAGGAGGTAAGAATAATCTATGATATATAAAGAGATCCCAGACACAATTAAGAAAAACACAAATATCACAACAGGAAAATGGGCAAAATGGTATCAGGAGGCACTTCTCAAAGGAAATACAAAAAGAAGACAGACATGAAAAGATGCTCAATCTCATTACTGTTCAGGAAATGAAATTAAAACCACAATCAGATATCATTTCACAGACAGCAAGTTGGCAAAAATTTTAAAGGCAGAGATTATCAAGTGTTGAGAAGGACAATGAGTAATGCAAGAGGCCACATACTGCTGAAAGGAGTGTAAACAGTATGCTAGTATCTACTAAAGTTGAAGATGCACAAACCCACGCACCCAGCAGTCCACCCCAGGTATTTACCCTAGAGCAGGGGTTCTCAGCCTCGACACTCGCATTAGGAGTCGGACAATTCTTTGGTGCGTGGGAGAGGAGGAGATGGGAAGGCTGTCCTGTGCATTGTAGTATGTTTAGCAGTGTGCCTGGCCTCTACCCACTAGAGACAAGGAGCACACCACCTCCCAGTTATAACAACCAAAAGTGTTTCCCTTTCTTCCCTTACCCCTATCTCACCTCACCTCCCTCACCCCTGTTTGAGAACTACTTCATCTGTGCACCAGGAGACCAGGACAAGAATGTCCACTGCAGCACTGTTTATTTAGAGTAACAAAAACTAGAGACAGACCAAACGGCCATCAACAGAATGGATGCAGTGCAATACCACAGAAAAAGTGAGTGAAGAACTTTAGCCACACACACGACTGAATGGATCTCAAATAAAAGACAATAAGCAAAAAAAAAAGAAAACTTGCTACATGGTTTCATTTTATAAGGATCAAAAAGTTAAAAAAAACTAAAATATTATCTGGAGACACATACACATTGTGAAACTATAAAGAAAAGCAAGGAAATGATTAAGAGGAACTTCAGAATAGTAGTTACCTCTGAAGAGAAAAGATGCAATTGGGGCAGACATACAGGGAATTGCTAAGATTTTGACAAGGTTCTATTTCTTAAACTGAGTGGAGTGTTCAAAGTTCTTTCATGACTCTTTAAACTGTTCCTATGCATCTTATATGTTTTTGAATGCATATTTTGCACAGTTATACATGCACTCACAAAGGCACAGGGACATTCCCACACACCTGAGCAAATATGATCAAATTGACCCATTCAATGTCCTTTGAGAAGACCACTGTCTGCAGTGACATGGAAGTGGCAGGCAGAAGGCATTCATCTCTGGTGCTCCAGAGCACATATATCTTTTGCAGTTAGAGGAAGAAAATTAGAATACAGTCATCTCCGCACTCAACCGTCTGTGTCTCTCATGAAGAATCTCCTTATAGAATCCTCATAAAATCATTTACCTAAATTTTCTCAAAGCCCAGCTAGTCTGCATCCCAGCTTGTCAACCCAGTGCCTCTGATCACCCATGTCCTCCTCTGGTCCACTTGACAGTGCACTTAACTTCCTCTACAGCTTGTGAGAAGAGCTCACTGCCCAACCAGACCACAAGCTCCAGGCACCAAGGAAGTGAGTCCCCACAGGCATTCAATGAATCTGTGTATGTAACCACAACCTCTACAGGGCTCCTGCCTCCCTTCTCTTCTGACCCTCCTTGGCACTCACACAGGCTGGTTGCAGATGCCAGGTGTCTGAGGTATGGGAGAAAGACTTTGGTCCTGCAACTCCCCAACCTCCCATTCACACGTATGCAGTCTGGTAAGAATGTGGACTATGGAGCCAACAGGGGTGAGCTGTGTGACTGTGGGCAAATCACTTACCTTCTCTATGCCCTCATCTCCTCACCCACAAAATGGGATCTGCATGGTATCAACCCTTGTAGGGTTGAGGATGAGAGTCAATGCCTGTGAAGCACACACAACAGGCCTGGCTCTACAAGTGGTAGCTATCTTTTCAGATCCACAACCCTTCACCTACAATTCTCAAAAGTCAAAAATGTTGTGAAAACTGAACATTATTTCAAAATTTGGGCAACAAACTGCCTGGCAGCAAAACCTGAAAATATCTGAGGCTCTTTATAATACCCATTTCTATTACTTACTATAGATATTGATAGATATTGCTACAGAAATCCTATGTTTGATTAAGGAGTGCTTCAGTGTGACTTTGATAAAATTCAAACATTCTGACTTTTCCCCATGTCTGGTTGGGTTTGGGTCAGAGAGTATGACCTGTGTTACCATTTCACAGTCACACCACTCTCAGCAGCTCATCTCATCACCTTTTCCTCTGCTGTACCCCGGGCTGACCCTTATCCACTCACCAACATTCAGTGACAGCCCCCAACCAGTCATTCCCACGCCAGCCCATCCTCATAGCCTAGGGAGAACTTCCCGAGGTCACAATCCCACGAGCCCTGGAAACAGGTCAAGGCCCCTAACAGCTGGGTCCCCAGCCTTCTCCCACCTAGGCTCAGGGCCAACTCACGTCCTGCAACCTCCTTCTCCAAGTTGAGGCTTCCTCTATCACAGATTTCACCTCAATTACAACACATGACCCCACCACATGCCCTCTGATGGCAGGGCGGGTGCAGAATTTATTCATCTCTGTATCCCCAGAAGCCAACACAGCTCCTAGCATGCAACAGGCACCCAATAAATACTTGCTGAACTGAACAACTTGTGCTGCTAAGAAAACGGCCATACTGCAGGGCATCCTCCTCATCCTGTAGCAGGCCTTCATCTTCATCTTCACTTTCTGGCTTTAAGACAGCTATTTAAAAAAGTACTAGGAACCCTTAATATTTGATTGCCCCTAACCAAAATGCATTCTCTAAGATTCTCTGAAACTCTGCATAGGAAATGTCTATCAGTGGAGACCCAATCAATACAGTGGACTAGAAGTGGGTGACTTGGAGCTGTGTTTTGCGCATATTGGGATGGAAATGCTTTTTTTTTTTTTTTTGCAGTACGCGGGCCTCTCACTGTTGTGGCCTCTCCTGTTGCGGAGCACAGGCTCTGGACGCGAAGGCTCAGCAGCCATGGCTCACGGGCCCAGCCGCTCGGCGGTATGTGGGATCTTCCCGGACCGGGGCACGAACCCGTGTCCCCTGCATCAGCAGGCGGACTCTCAACCACTGCGCCAGTAGGGAAGCCCCTGGAAATGCTTTTGAGATAACCCAGAAAAGTAGCGATAGGCCACAATCCCTGTGGGTCTGAGACCGAGAAATGGCCTGGGCTGAAGTGATAAACAAGTGAGTTTTCTGAGGATTTATGGAATGCTCAAAGCCACAAGAATCCTTGAAGCCACAAGAGATCATGCAAGGGAGGAAGCCCACACTGAAAGAGAAGCTGGCCAAGGAAGGCATCTACAGAGATCTGAGGGAGGAGGTTGACTTGAGAGGTAGGAGGAGAACTAGGAGAGGCTGAGCAGCCAAGGGCCAGATGGGTCAAGGGACAGAGGTGACCACCTATGCCAAAGATGCCGGAAGGCTCAGCTGGACGTTCTCAACTGGCCCTGTTATCCAAGAAGAAAGCCTCTTTGATTTGAGATCTGGTGGTCCCAAGGGCCACTCTGAAGGATCTTGGGGGTAAGGGGGCTTCTACTGTTTAAAATATAAATTTTTCCAATGAGACACAAGTAAATGCATCTAAATACTGACTTGGATCCTATACCACAAAAAGGAAATGGACAAGAAGAGCAAAAAAAATCTGAATAAGGCCTGTAGATGTTAGGTGTCCTGGTTTTGCTAACTGTTCTGTTAAATAAGATGTTAACATTTGGGGAACCTAGGTGATTAGAATGTGGGAATTCTTTGTACTAGTTTTAAAACTTTTTTCAAATTCTTAAGTTACTTCAAAGAAAATTTTTTTGAATAAGACATTTTATAAACGTAAATGCCTCAAAGCTACTAAGCCAGGTGTACCACAGCTCAGGAATGGCCTTTGTGAAACGGAGTCCTCCTCCTTCTTCTCCTACCCATCTCAATACCAAACAAAAAGGGGGGAAAAGGGGAAAACAAAGACCCTATGCAATGTCGGCGATCCCAGAAGCAGGCAGAAACTATGAATGCCAGAAATGCCCTGCACCCAGCGCGCCCCGCACGGAGTAGCCCCTCCCCCTAAGGGGCGTGGCGTGGGAGCCGCACCCCACCCACCCCGCCCACAGATGTCCGCCCACGCCGCCCCAATCTGTCCCGCGTCAGCCTGACCCAGCCCCAGCTCCGCCCACAGTCCGTCCGGCCTCCAGCCCGGGCCCGCCCCCGATTCCTACCAAGGGTCCCAGCCACTCCTCCCTTAGTACATCCTGCGTTTAGCAGGCCCCGGTCCCGCCCACAGCCCGGCCTCGCCCAAAGTCTCTCGCCCCCAAGCCCGCTCCGCCCCAGCTGAGTCCTCCCCGGTCCCAGCCCAGCCTCCCCGTCCCGCAGCGAGAGCGCCCCCGTGCGGCCCTCTGAGTTCCTCGACCGGAGGTCCATTGTCCCTGTCCCGGTCCCACCTACCCGTAGTCCGCCCGCGGCAGCGAAGGCCAACGCCTCGGGCACCGTTGAGAAAACGCAACGCCAGGGCGCGCCGCTCCCACAACCAAGAGGGGCCCAGTAGGCGGTGCAAGCGGGACGACGCCTACCTGCGCCGAACGGACCGGAGCCTCGTGGGTTCGCGCTAGATACCACCGGTAGCGCAGGACCCAGAGCGCCGCTGCCCCGCCGGCGTCGGGCGTCGCGGCCGCGCAACGTCCGGCACGAGAGCGCTCGGTTCCCCTCGGCCCGCCTTCTGCTCTCCGCCCAGGACACGCCCCTGCCCAGGACACGCCCCCGATTCGAGCGACCATCGAGACATTGGGGCCTCCGCGGCGCCTAGAGGGGACGCAGAAGTGCCTCTGAGGCCGGGCCCAAGACGGCAGAAATATCTTCTTCCCCTATTGCAGCCCCTTCTCGTCCTGTCTCCTTACATGCTAGCCTAGGCACTTTCCTCGCTATTACTCAGGAGGGCACGAAGTCTTTTTTTCTTTCTAGGTCGGTGGTTCTCCAGTGTAGTTCCAGACCAATGGCAGCTTCACTTGGGAACTTGATAGAAATGCAAATCCTGGGGCCCCACCCCAGACCTACCGAATCAGAAACTCCGAGGCCAGGCCCAACAATCTGCGTTACTGGACCAACCTCACACCCTGGACTTTTGGTCTGGATAATTCTTTGTTGTGGGGCCCTGTCCCATGTATTGCAGGTAGGATCACCTGATAAAATATAGGGCGCCAAGTTAAATGTGAATTTCAGATAAAAATATACTCTAAAATTAATCTTGGAGTTATGTATTTCATCTGGCGACCCTACCGACAGGTATTTTTATTTGCTAAATCTGGCAGCCGTGATTTTAGGATTTTGAGCATCCCTCGCCTCTACCCACCGGGTGCCAGTAGCACACCACACCCCTGCTCCACGAGTTACAACAACTAAAATTGTCTGCAGACAAGGTACCTTGCGCGCCGCGCGGTGGGGGGCGGGGGGGCGGAGAAATCGGGGCGGGGGAATCCCCCTTCCAGCCTGGACCACTGCTGTCGCCTCTCCATACACACACTTTGAGGCTCTGCTGCATAAAGTATATAGGAAGTGACTTTACAGAAAAGGGTGCCTTGGCCTCCAAGGGTTTTTCTAAACACAAAAATCCCTGGGACCAAACTGTGCTAAACATTCAAGAAGAGGGGCAAGTAGTGAAGGTTTTGTATTTTCTTCTCCACCCTGGCACTTCTCATAAGGGTTTTGGTCACTGTAAAGTGTAAACCACCTGGGTCAGAAAAATAAGTTACCATGCCCATTTGTGAGATTCTGGAGCCAAGGGCACACTCAAGTTTGTCATTGTTTTTTCCACAAATATGTATTGTTGCCAGGCAGACCAGATACAGCGGAGAACAAAAAGTTCTTGTTCTCATGGGACTCACTTTGTAATAGAGGAGGCACTCAAGAAACAAATAGTATCAAAAGTGATAGGTGCTGTGAAGAAAAATGAAGCAAGCTAAGGGGGTAGAAGATGAGCTCTGGGAGGGTGGTGTGCTATTTTAGGTAACATAAATGCAGTGTTTCCTACCTTCCTTTGTTCCCCATAACCTACATCCCATTCATTCATTCATTCAACAGCCATCTACTGAATGCCCACTCTGTGACAGTCACTGCTTACATTCCAGTGAGAGAAACAGACAATAAACAAACAAGTGAAATATATGGTATGCAAAGCAGAAAGTTCTATGGAGAAAAAAAATCAGGGAAGGGGAATGTTTAAATAGTGTGGTCATGGAAGTTCTCCCTGAAAAAATTATATTTGAGGGAAAAGCCAAAAGATATGAAGAATAAGCCATGCAGAATTCAAGGAGGAAAATACTTGAAACAGGGAGAACGGCATGTTCAAAGGCCCTGAGGTGGGAGCAAGCCCAGCACTTTGGAGGAACAGCATGGCTGGAGATGAGTGAACAAGGAGAGTCAAAATAATGAAGTTGGAGAAGTGATAAATCATGTGCCAGGTATGTGGCCAGCCTCTGTGTGTGCTTGGGGCTCTAGTAGAGGAGGAATGCAGTCTGATGAAGCCTTTATAAGTGCCCTCTGAGGTGAATCAAAGAGCCAGACAGGAGGCTATTATAGTGGTTCAGACCAGATATGATGGTGACTTGGACCAAGGTGCAAATAATGGAGGCAGAGAGAAGTAGTAGGATCCTGGATATACTTTGAAGGTAGAGACACAATAGGGCTTGCTCATAGATTGGATGTAGAACGTGAGAGAAAGGAGGCAGGGAAGACTCAAGGGTTTTGGCCTTCACAAGTAGAAGAATAGCGTTGCCGTTGACTGACAAGTGAAAGATGGAAGAAGGAGAAGGTTTGGTGGGAGGTAAGGGGTTTGGTGTTACATGCATACTGGAATCCTCATTCTTTTGGGACCTTGTTTAGCAAATTAGTGGAGGTTACTGACTGGCTTGTCTTTTCTAGATGAAGAAATACCTATCCAGCTCATACCCACTTTTGTCTTAATTAATGGTTAGGATCCTGACCTAAGCCATTTTCTCCTTGGTGACTTGGACCAAGGAGAAAATGCACAGTAAAAATCGGAGATTCTGCTTGGATGACTGGATTGTTCCACTCAGAATTTAGGTTCCTCACTCCCATATGAATAATGGAAATATTCACAACCCCTAGCTGATTCATAGAGTTTAACCTGGGGAGGGATTACACTGAGCCTTCCCCCTCCATTCTAGCCCCCCAATTCCTTCCTCCTCAGATAATAGAAAGGGTATATGAAGGGACTTCACTATTCATACAGCAATACGTGTGCTGAAGACTGTGGCTCTTCATTCATGAATGACCTCAAATAGAGGATGGAGGAATCTGAGAATAAGAAGCAAACACTCTTCCAGAATAAACAGCATACAAACCACCAGAAATATCAGGCCCCTATTTTGGGCTATTAGGATCATAGAGATTTGGGGAAGAGGGAATCTAAGATACGGGGAGAAATAAGTATAGAACAAAAACGGTGAAAAAGATAGTCATGAAAAGATGGACTGAAGGTGGAGAAGAGAGGGAAGAGGAGAATGATGGAGTAGTGGGTGACAGTGTCCTCCAGGTGAGCCCATCTAGTGGCTCAGGTGCTCTCTCCTTGACTGGTGTTACCTTAAAACAGTAAAACAGCCAGATATTTTACCTGCAAAATGGGTTATTTGGGAGCAGCAAAGAGCTGCAATTTGGGACATGCAATCATGGCGAACCACCTGCAAGTCCCATAAAGCAAAGGAGAAGAAACTGTTTTAGAGAGGAGAAGGGAAAGTTGGGAGGGGATGTTACAAACAAAAAGTCCACTGAAGTATGGTGGCTTTTCATTGTCTGAGTTGTGACAACTTCACATTGGATGTGCTGTTGCCAATCAAGGAGAAAAATCTTTCTTCCTCATGCGGCAGTGGTAAAGTAGGGTCATTTCCAGCCAGAGAGGCAAAGTATGTGTCTCTTCCTACTAAGATTCGTATTGACTCAGTGGTACATGTGTGGCGCTCCCCCTTGTGGCCTCTCGACTCTAATACAGTAAAGTTCCCTTTTATTAATTTTCACACTGGACTGTCTTCTTGGAGTATATTGAAGGAATTTTTTTTTTTTAAATAAAGAAACCATTTCTTTACTTGTGGTATTGGAGGTTTTAATCCGCCTTGTAGTGAGTTGAATGGTGCCCCCTCAAAAGATATGTCCACCCAGGGCTTCCCTGGTGGCTCAGTGGTTGAGAGTCCGCCTGCCGATGCAGGGGACATGGGTTCGTGCCCCGGTCCGGGAAGATCCCACATGCCGCGGAGCGGCTGGGCCCGCACCCAGAACCTCAGAATATGACCTTATTTGGAATAAGAGTCTTTGCAGATGTAATAAAGATAAAGTGAAATCATCATGAATTAAGGTGGACCTTAAATCCAATGATGAATGTCCTTGGTGTTTTTTGGCTTGTGGCTGCATCAGTCCAATCTCTGTCTCTTCTTCACGTTTCTTTTTTCTTTTTTTTTTTTTTCCACACACACAGCATGCAAGATGCTAGTTCCCCAATCAGGGATTGAACCTGCATGCCCCCTGCAGTGCAAGCACGGAGTCTTAATCACTGGACCCCCCCCCAGGGAAATCCCTTCACATGTGTCTTTGTGTGTCTCCTGCTTTCCTGTCTCCTTTAAGGACATCCATCATCCCACCTCTGTGTTTTAAGCTGTTGCTCATAGTATTATGGCAAAAAGAAAACAAAACGTGTTCTATGAGTCGTTTAGGTTTAGGGCTCAGCATAATGGGGTCTTAGTTTTCATGTATTTAAAAATGTTAAAGTCACTTTTGTAGCTTATTTTTATTTCAGCTGGAGCTTTTTTATGGCTTTGGTTAAAATTTAACTTTATTTCTTTTTTCTCTTAAACACACTTTATGCCAAATTTTGTTGAGTTCATGTGCCCACAGTGACTAGCATGAAATTTACCAGCTCATATATGCTGCTGAGTATAACTCAAACTTTCATTTATTGCTTAATTCTTATTATGGCTGTGACCCATGAAGGTGAACTGAGCAAGGAGTAATGAGATACATAAACAGTGTGCCCCATGCCTGCTCCTTTCAGCTCTTTATAATCTAGAGAGCATTCTCCCTGCAATGTGGATGCTAGCACATGTAATTTTACCAAAAATTAATTAAAAAATCAAGACCAAGTCTACATGTTTATGGAGGTTTGAAGACCCCATGTAGACATTTTCAGTGCCTCGCTTGGAAATAAGCTACATTAATAATTGTTTTAAGTTGGATTTTTTTTTTTAAATTCAAATTTGGAGTGAGAAGGAGGAAGAAAAACCTACATAATAGGAATTGGAAAATATCAGCCCATTAAAGCAGAATTCTTTCTAAAAATGCAAATTTTGGAATTGTCTTTAATTGAGAAATAGGCTAAGTTTTAAAGAAAAATTTTTGGAAAAAAGTATTAAAGTTAACTTCAGATTTTTGGCTCTGAAGAAAGAACCAGATGCCAACTATTGTGTCAAGCTACAATCTCCTGCTATTAACGGGCCCAGGGCAATAAAAGTGGCATTAACCGCGAGGTTGCTCAGAACCTGCTTGTTAAGAGATGATACTGAACATAATACACATGCTGACGACAATTGAATTGATTGGGTGTACTCTGTACGATTAAGGATTTAATGTCCTATGTAAAGTTAAGAATTACTTTTGGTAAAGAATATCCACAGGGATGATAAATATATGCACAATTAAACATAGCATGTATTATACAATATCAGGAATGCAATGCACATGCTTATATTAATGCTACATTAATATTGCAGTGTGTTAATTCCATGATACTTATGTGTGACAATATATAGTATATACTATGCAAAATTAAACATATATAGTATTAATAGAAATATAAATGAGGAAAGACACTGAAACATGGCATACAGAGGAGTATATTATTCTTTTTCATGTCTTCTATAAGCACATGAAAAGAGTTGCAATGAATATAAATAACTCATTTCTTGGATTTTTAAATATATATCTTTTTATTTTAAAAGTATTTTTTATCCAAAATTCTAATTTAATTGGGTGTCCTACAACCCATAGTGTGTGATGCCCTTGTCTTCAGGTAAAGACTTGAGAGATGAGGTCTCTAGCTTCCGTGTTGACAATAGATAAAAGGGGGCCCAGCAAACGCAAGGAGAGAAGCTGGGAGGCTACAGAGATATCCAGACAGAAAATGGTGGTTGGAACCAGGATGAGTGGAGGTGCTGTGAAGTTGAAAGTAGAGCTGATGGAATTTACTGATGTGAGTGTGAGAGGAGTCCAGAATGACCCCCTGGAGAAGTGTGGGGTTACTGCTGGTTAAGACTGGGAAGGTAGGCAGGTCAGGGCCAAGGTGGACAGAGATCAGGAGATCGGTTTGACCTATTCTGTGTGAGGTGCCTATTAGACACCCCAATAGACCCATGTGGAGTTCCCAGCTAGAGAGATACACTGGAGTAATCAACATAAATGGTATTGAAAGCTGCAAGCCTGAATGAGAGTACCAGCCACGAGGGTAAGTGGATTGGATTGCAGGGTGGGAGTGGAGCCCCTTCCAGGCCACCTGTCCTCCCCACCAGGGAGGCTGAGCTGAGTAAACTTCAATCCCTCAGTTGGCCACGATGCCAGTGCATGCAGGCCAGATCTCAGTTGCCAAGCTAAAGAGGACAGGGCACTGGCCTCCCTGACGTGACCTGGGAACCCAGGCAATTCAGACAAATCTCAAGGAAGGCGCTTAGGCTCCTGTATTCTACTCAAGTTTCTGTTATGTGGAGATAAAACAGAAACTTCGGGTTGAATTCTTCCTGAAACACATTGATCTCCTCACAGTATGACAACCATCACTGAGTCACTCTCCAATCATTCATTTTTAATAGAACAGGGCCCCTGAACTTGGACCTCCCCATTAGCAGCCAGGCGCCCCAGGCTGCAGTTCCCTCATCTCGGAGTTTGCTTGTTTCCCTATAATTTAACTCCTCCTCCCCCAGAGGGATATCAGAAAAACACTTTTCCAATTAAATTAGGGAACTGATTAACAGGGTTCTGAAAAAAACAAGTCTTGACTTTGCTTTTCCTGGTCCGCCAAAGACAGACAGGAGCCTTTCCCCATCCTCAGCCCTATGCTCCTGCCTCTCCCTCAGCTGCTTTCTCGGGGCCAGAGTCCTTCAGTCACAACATCCTCAAAGGCAGTCTTGCCACAGCTTTGCTCCCTTGAGCAGCAGACCCCTCGCTGCTCACACTCACCCCCTTGTCACCCCAGTGTGTGTTCAGCTGGGCTGGCAGTATGGCCTCCACATGTACGGGGGCCACTCACCGCCAAAAAGAACTAACACTGCAGGAGAGGCACTGGTCTCCTTGAAGTCAGAGCAAAACTAGATAGCAGCCACAGCCACACCCCTCTGGCTTCTTTCTGTTTGTTAAGTTCCCAAACAATAGCCTGTTGCTGGGGGTCCCCAAGACCACTCTCAGCTTCGATAGAAGGACTCAGAACTGAGAAAAGCTGTTACATTCATGGTTATGGTTTATTACAGTGAAAGCATACAGATTAAAATCAGCTAGGGTAAAACATACAGGGTCCAGAAAAGACCGGGAGCAGGCTTCCAGTTGTTTTCTCCTGGTGGAGTCATATAGACGGTGCTTAGTTCTCCAGTGAGGACAACACAGAGTATTATCAACCAGGGAAGCTCACCTGAGCCTTGGTGTTCAGGGTTGTTACTGGGAGTCAGTTTTGCTGGCTGACCTTAGTCTCCAGACCTTTCAGAGGTCAAGCTGATACTGCATGGCCCAAGGCCCCCAACATAAGTCAGGTTGTTGGTATAGACTATCTGAGGTGGCCCAAGCTCCAGGTAAACAAAAACACTCTTATCAGACAAGTTATTCCAAGGCCTTATAAGTTACCTCCCATGAGCCAGGCAAAGCCTTCTTTGGAATGTGCAGGGTTTGGCAGCTCCAGACCTGCTGAGTCAACTCTTTACTTCACAGACCTCACGAAGGGCTTAGAAGTTTTCATTTTGTTGGTCATTGCCTAGAAAAGTAGAAATTGGCTATAAAGACTTTGGCTACAAGGGGTTGGACTTTTCTTCAAAACGTTTTTTAAAAGTATCTTTGACCATCCTCTGTACTTTCCATCAAAGCACATAATTCTTATTAAGCAGAAGGGATGGTACGTTACTGAAGCAAACATCTTTGAAATTTACATGAGGAAACTCAAAAAGTTTAACCCATATTCCACACTTATAATTACAGATTTTCCCAGAAATATCTGTGTCACAGCCAGTCCACACTGTCCTCACCCTCTGGGTCCCTCTGCTATCTGGCCCCAGGCTTGACAGATAGAGGAAAGGATAGTGTAAGCATCTCTCAGGCTAGTGGGATGTAGGCAGGGTTTCCCCATCCTTCAGAGAACCGTTAATGTCATCAGCAAAGTCCAGCATTTTTAAAAATAAAATGGAAGACAAGACAAAAATTCAGGCATCAAGCCTGGTAGAGGTAGATTCGGCACAACCTCTATTTTGGTTATGTAACTGTGTGAGTATGAGTAACTGTGTGTGTAACTGCGTAAGTGTGTGTGAGAATGTGTGTGTGGTGTGGGGAGTGGGTGTGTACATGAGTGGGCTGTGTCCTTTCACTACATGTATTACTCCTACCGCCCTTTCGCTGGTTGAAGGCAGCATGGTATGTGGTGAAGGGTCAGACTCGAGGGCCTGGAGGCCTGGACTTGAGTCCTGGCCCCTGCATCTTAGGAGCTTTGTGACCTTGGGCAAATTTCTTGATCTCATTGGGTCTCAATTTCTTTAAGAATAAATAATAGTAACTACCTCAAGGTTATCATAAGAAATGAATTAAAACAATTAAATGTAAAGCATTTAGTACCATGTCTGACTCAGTAAGTATCCTTTATTTTGTTATTTTCATCATTCTTATTACTACTGCTATTATTGTAGATCATGGTCAAACATGTTTGAGAAACACTAACTTAGAGGATAGGATTGACAAAGCCAAAGCCAGTGCCTTCCATCAAGCCAGCCACATTTTTTAAACCCCTGAAGAATGGATAGTGGTTTTGCACAGCCCAGACCTGAGGGATAGAAGTCCTCTTCAGGTTTAAGTTCCCCTGAGGGCAGTGAGTGGACATACTTACTTCCCAAAGCAATGGCTGGCCACTTGCCCAGGCTGGAACATTCTGCTTGTTGAGGTGTGTGTTCCCCCGCCATCTCTTAATTCAAAACCTGTCTTTGCTAATCAAGGTTAACATCATCACTAACAAGACAGACTGACATCAGGTATCCCCTGATACAATGCTCTGAGAAGGACACAACATCCCTTCTGTGGCATTCTTGACCAAAATGCATGACCCAAACTGAGAGCCATTCAACATAAACTAGTGGTACTCCTAACATGTGTCAAAGTTAGAGAAGACTGAGGAGCCACCAGAGATGGAAAGAGACTAAGGACAAAGGCAATCAAATGCAATACGAGGTGCTGCTTGGACATTAGTGAAGAAGCTCGTGAAATGTGAGTAAAGCCTATAGTTTAGTTAACTTCTTGGTTTTGATAACTGTACTACGGTTAGCATTGGAGAGTCTGGGTGAAAGGGATACTCTTTTTACTATTTTTGTAACTTTTCTGTAAGTCTCAAAAATTTTCTAAATAAATAGTAAACATGTGTCTATGTGTGGATACACACATACACATATATGTATGTATGCATATAAATGTATAAATATGACCATGTTGAGTGAATTGGCTGCCAGCAAGCCACAGGGTTTTATCCTCTTGAGATTTTCTGATTAGCCTGCTCTTTGACAAAGTATGATTCTTCCACTGTAAGTTCCCTGTTGACTGCTTTCATTATCACAGAAAAGTAAGCATCCATTTTTTTTTAAGTTTCCTATTAAACACTCCAGGGAGGACCCACGTGGCACTGGTTAAGGAGGACTTATTATGGTAATCCCTAGACACCCGCCAGCATTCCCTGTCCCCAGAAGGCCAGGCTCAGGCCACATGTGCTGTGCGACCCAAGCCACACATGGAAACCGGATCCCCCAACCACCATTTCCCATCCCAACACCTGGGAAGACATTTTTCAGTTGTACTGTTTGTTCAAAACCTGAGTGTGTGTAATTTTAATTCAAAGAGATCAAACTTTCAGATGGAGCAGAAACAATCCCTGGAGGAGCCCTGAAAATAATGAATCCCTTGGTACCAAATCAACAATCACCCTCATTTCTCAGCACAAGAGAGTAATTAGTCCCAGAGGTTAGAGGTCATTTAGGTGATCACATTAGGATTGATATAGACAACACTATTTATATTAATGGAAGTACACTCAAGTATCAGGCTGATGATAATAATAATATCATTGATGATAAGAATTCATACATGCATGTTATTGACAACTCTAATTTCTATCTTTATGCCAATAAACTGTAAGCGTTCCTGTAGAAACCTGGCATATGACAGGAGCTGAGAGCTCTGTCTTCATCACTTTGCCAGTTTGGACGTGGGGCAAGTTGATGCAAACCAGAGATAATCTCAGCAAAGCCTTTGACAACCACTGTTTGCACAAAATACCTTATAACAGATTATTAAAGGGGACACATTGTACTTTGATGAACCCATGCAGGATAGGAAAGCTTGCTGGGAAGAGATCTATTTCCAAGGTAGCTAAGAACAGAAGCTTGATGGGGACTTGACAAGATGAACTTATGAAAAACGCTCACCCAACAAGAACTTTGTATAAGAAATTTTGTTGTAACATCAGATTTAATATATAGGCCAGTCTCAAGGGCTGCATGTGTTTATTTAGCAACTGCTACATATTTGATTGTGTAGCAGGATATTAAAATGGGACTCTTGGGCCTCCCCGGTGACACAGTGGTTAAGAATCTGCCTGCCAATGGAGGGGACATGGGTTTGAGCCCTGGTCTGGGAAGATCCCACTGCTGCAGAGCAATTAAGCCCGTGCACCACAACTACTGAGCCTGCGCTCTAGAGCCCGCAAGCCACAACTACTGAAGCCCAGGCGCCTAGAGCCCGTGCTCCACAACAAGAGAAGCCGCTGCAATGAGAAGCCCGCACACCACAGTGAAGAGTAGCCCCCGCTCTCTGCAATTAGAGAAAAGCCCGGGCACATCAATGAAGACCCAACACAGCCAAAAATAAAATAAATAATAAAATAAATTTTTTTAAAATGGGACTCTTTCTGCTTCAGTTTAAACTGAGTCACCAGGAGTTCCCTGGTGGTCCAGTGGTTAGGACTCAGTGATTTCACTGTCATGGGCCCAGGTCCAGGTTCAATCCCTGGTAGGGGAACTAACATCCCGCAAGCCACGCCACGTGGCCAAAATAAATAAATACATAAACTGAGTCACCAATCTGAGAGATATCAGTTACCACACTGAGTGTAAGAGAGATCTCTGCATGCAGAATTTAGGAAAGGAGCAGTTGGGGAACCAGTCCCTGACTCCTCTCTTTTTATCAGCTTCCAGTGTAGAAAGATGGGGGTGAGGTAGGGATCAGCAGGACTCGTGAGATTATCTTTGTCAAGCACTGTTGTTCTCTGGGAGTCCCACACACATACCCTCAAATGGAGGAATGGGGTGGGATCCCTTTATTAGTCTTGAGTCTAATAACGTGAAGGGGGTTTGTTTCTGAACTGAGACTAGGTTTGAGAATTCAAATGATGGTAAATCTGTTGGGTGCTGTATTCATTTTCTATTGCTGCTGTAGCAAATTAACACAAATCTAGTGGCTTAGAACAATACAATTTTTTGGTCTTACTGTTCTGAAAATCAGAAGTCTGACACAGGTCGTGCTAGGCTAAAGTCAAGGTGTTGGCAGGACTGTGTTCCTTTGGAGACTGGGGGCAACATGTTTCCCTGCTTTTCCAGCTTCTAGAAGCTGTCTGCATTCCTTGGCTCACGGCCCCTTCCTCTGTCTTCAAAGGATCAATGTTGAGCTGAGTCCTTTTCATGTCACTTCACTCTGAGCTGCTTTTCTGCTTCTGTCTTCACATTTAAGGACCCCTGTGATTACACTGGGCCCACCCAGATAATCTAGGATGATCTCTCTATTGTAAAGTCCATTGATTAGCAACCCTGTTCAATGTACTCCATGTGCAACCTTAATTCTCCTTTACTATGTTACATAACATTCAAAGGTTCTGGGAATTAATTAGAATATGGACTTTTCGGGGGACCGTTGTTATGCCCATCACAGGTACCTAAGAGTGAGCATAAGTGGCCTGGACCTCTCCAAATTTTCACCTGTAAATGGGAGCTGACTATCCCTCAGACCACATCTGTAAGGGACTGTAGTAGACATGTACGGTTGTGTTTAACCTTTCCACAAATTGTGTTGGATTATGATGGAAGAAATTTTCGCATATTGAGGCTTGAGGAAGTCATTCTGGCTTATACATGATTTAACTTTAACTTTATGCTAATTAAAACAACCTGTATTATGGCCCGTCAAACGTGCATTGTACATCTGCTTAAACCGTTAAAGAAAATAATGTATTTAAAAATCAAAATGGAGTAACTGTGGTTCAGGCATCCAAAATGGAACAGGGCAGCCATTGTGGATATGGTTTCAGATATGTTCCTGCATCACTGAGAACTTGAATTTTCAGAACTGTATCAGACTCAAAGGTACCATCAGCCATTCTCAAAATAATATCTTCTAGCCACTGCCAGCTGCAAACTCTTGGTATCAAGGTCTCCCCTTGCAATGTTTTTGGACCCCAACCAATCCTTGCTTAACAAGTACCCTTACTTCTTGCCAGCTTCAATCCTAACTCTTGACAAACAACTTATGAAATTTTGTGGATTTTACCTTCATAAGCCTCCCCTATTTTGTAGTCAGGTAGAACACAATTCAAATGCTTCTTTTTTTTTTTTTTTTTTTTTTTTTGCGGTACACGGGCCTCTCACTCTTGTGGCCTCTCCCATTGCGGAGCACAGGCTCCGGACGCGGAGGCTCAGCGGCCATGGCTCACAGGCCCAGCCGCTCCGCAGCATGTGGGATCCTCCCAGACCGGGGCACAAACCCGTGTCCCCTGCATCGGCAGGCAGACTCTCAACCACTGCGCCACCAGGGAAGCCCCAAATGTTTCTTGAATGTGTGTCTCCCAGGCTATTGTCCTCAGCTTGGCTCAAATAAAACTCTTTTCTAGTCCTTTTATGGACTATTTATTTCCATCAAGAGTTATTATACTGCCTCCAAAGCAAAAAAAGCAGAAAAACAATCTTCAGTCTTGAGGAGCTTGCACTGAAGGTAGGCAAGGCTTGAGAAACATTCATGAAGTCATTATTGAATAACACATGACTAAGGCATATAATTAAGTCTTAAATTGTGTGGTAGAGACTGTAGGCTACAAATATGAGTTCGGGAAGGGGGTGGATAAATCGGGCCCCATAATCAGAGAAGGTGGCCTTGTAAATTTTCAGTGGAATATTTTTTCAGATAGTAAGCACAATACACATTCATTCAGGCGAGGCACCCCTCCAGTAGGCAGCCCACCTTGCCCCAGGAAACCAGTAGACATTTCTGATAGTAACTGACCAGAATTTTCCTACACATTAACACATGCTTATATTTTAAACAAATAATGTCTTTGTATTACCACATTATGATGACTGTTTTAAAGTTTTTTGGCTTTTCACTCAATGTATCATTGATTCCTCTCAAGGTCAATAAATCTACCCCTACATCATCTTTGGAATGACTGAGAAGTATCCCATTATTTCAATTAACAGTGATTTGTTTAACAAATCCCTCAATGAATGAACCACATTTAGATTTTTTCAACATTTCTTATATAAATACAATGCTTCCATTAACCTCCTTTACACATCTTTGCAACACTTGAGTGATTATTTCCCCAGGATAAATTCTTAAAAGTATTATTGCTGAGTAGGAGGGAATGCGTGTGTGTGTGTGTGTGTGTGTGTTTTTAAGGGTTTTACATATACATTACCAAATTGCCCTCCAGGAAAGTTATGCCAATTCTTTTTTTAAAAACTTTGCAAATCCCATACTCTTAAAATGATTGTCATCTTAATTTATGTTTTTTGTAATTTCTTGTTCATCTTCTTTCTTATGAATTGGAAGTTAATTTTTAAAATTAATTTGTAAGTGCACACATGTTAAGAATAGTATTTGTTTCTCATGAACTGCACATTTGCTCCTGTTTTTGCCCCCAAAAGTTTGTCTTTTGTTTATGCTGGATTCTGTACACAGATACCTAATTTTTATGTAGTCAAATACATATGTCTTCTTTTGGGTTTCTTTAATGTTTGGTTAATACTATGCTTAGAAAGACCTTCTGCACCTCAAGATTATGAAATAATTTCACCTGTATTTTTAACTAATACTTTTACAACTGCCTCCCCCCATTTTTGCATTTAAAAGTTTAGTCAAGGATTATGGGAAGTTGGTATTGATGGTAGACTTTTTACTCTACTCAAGTCTCCTCATAGAAACAACCAGAGCAACTAGATAGCAAGATCTCATTAACAGTATTTATAACAAAATTAAGTGACAAGATATCCCTATGAACCCAAAGTACCAGTGGGGTGAGGACAAAATCCTGGGTCAAAACACTGGCATGCTATTGGGGTCTGTGTGGGGGAATTAAAGGAAAACAAGAGGATATCTGGCAACCTGAAAACAGGAAAACAACAAAATTGCCAATAGGTATTACTGGAAAGTTCAGCAAGCCAATCTGAGAACAGCAGATGAAACTGGAAGGGGTTTTGCCCAATCCAATAGTGACTGTGCTCTGAAAGAGCAGGAGTAGAGCAGGAAATGTGAGAGAGCAAGCCACCACTTTTTAGAATGCTTCAAAGAAGCAATAGAAGAGGGAGCTCCATGAAATTTAAAAACTATACTGAACCATGTCTCCTAATTTCACAGGGAAATGAACAAAAGAAAAAAATCAACGTCAAATTGTTACCAAACCAAATCTGGGTCCACTCACCCATTCACAGTAAGGCCAATCTACTGACACTGGTTTGTGGTGATGGGAAGTGCAGCATTTATTGCAAGGCCATGCAAGGAGTATGGACAGCTATGCTCAAAAGACCTGAACTCCCTGATGGTTTTCAGGGAAAGGTTTTTAAAGACAGGGTGAGGAAGAGGGTTGAGGGGTATGTTTTTAAAGACAGGGTGAGGGAGAGGGTTGTGGGGGGTGTGATCAGCTCATAGACATTTTTCTGATTGGTTGGTGGTGAGGTAATCAGGAGTCAACATCATCAACCTTCTGGTTCAAAGCAGTCTGGGGTCTATGTGCTTGTGGTCGGCATGTAGTTAGCTTCTTCCACCTGGTGGGGGTTTCAGTATCTGCAAAACAGCTCAAGGATATGGCTCAGAATATTATCTTTGGCCCCTGAGAAGGAAATAAAGATCCTTAGTTTAATGGCTAAACTATTATTATTTTGCCTTGCTTGACTGTTTTCCTTTGTTTCTGCATTTTCTCACTTCTCTGATTAAATTTGTTCTTTGGAACTCAGGGAAGGCCTAAAAGGCTAAAGTTTTTCTACAAACAAGATGCAGGGGACAGAGTGGGGGTGGGGCCAGGGCTGTCTGTCCCAGAAAGGCCCCATAGAGTCCTGCTTGGTTACAACATTCCATACAATGCTATTATAAGAAAAAAAGAGAATAAGAGTGGAATAAAATCTCTACAACAATGGAAACATTCCAGAAAGACATGTCAAGACTTTGACATGTCAAGACTTGATCACCTATGAGTTCAAAAAGAACTAAAAGACATTAAGAAAGTATTCAAGATAAAGTAAAAAAAAAAAAAAATTAGCATAGTAAGGAAAATCCACAATATGGATAATAGGAGTATATGATAAAGAAAAATAAAGCAAAGTAACAACAAATTCTGAATGCTATAATTCAAGAAACTTTCAAGAAAGAAGCAAAAAAGATTTGAACCTACATTTGAAAGAATACACCATAAATCTAAGTATATCAGCCTGGAATGAGTGATACCAAGATACATACTAGTAAAATTGTTGGACTTGAGAGAAAAAGAAAATAAATCAGTTGGGTGTGTAGGTAAAAAAAGCAAGTGACTTGAAAGGGAAACAAATTAGACTATCATCAAACTTTTGGACAGCAATACTCATGCCAAAAAAGTTCACATTAAGATACTCTAGGAAAGAAAATGTGGGTCAATGATTTTCTGACCAGCAAAACTGATACACATTGTGACAAAAGGGAATAAACAAACTGTTATTATCATGCAAGAGCTCAAAGAAGATTGTTCCTATGAGCCCTTTTGTATGTATGTGCTAGAGCAGGGGTCCCCAACACCCGGGCCGCCAACCAGAACCAGTCGGAGGTCTGTTAGGAACTGAACTGCACAGCAGGAGGTGATCAGCAGGCCAGCGAACGAATGAAGCTTCATCTGCCACTCCCCATCACTCCCCATCACTCGCATTACCACCTGAACCATCCCCTCTTCCCCCAGGTCCATGGAAAAATTGTCTTGCACAAAACCAGTCCCTTGTGTCAAAAAGATTGGGGACTGCTGTGCTAGAGAATGGGCTTCAGGCAAAGAAAATGACAAGAGAAATTGACATAAAGGATAGAGGTGAGGGCTTCCCTGGTGGCGCAGTGGTTGAGAGTCCACCTGCCGATGCGGGGGACACAGGTTCACGCCCCAGTCCAGAAAGATCCCACATGCCGCGGAGCGGCTAGGCCCGTGAGCCATGGCCGCTGAGCCTGTGGGTCCTGAGCCTGTGCTCCACAACGGGAGAGGCCACAACAGTGAGAGGCCCATGTACCACAAAAAAAAAAAAAAAAGAAGAAGAATAGAGGTGAGCATTAAATACAGAGTTGCTTGTGCAACTAATACTAAGTGAAGTTTGAAAGACAGAGAATATAGTTTGCAGTTGTCTGTATGGTCCAATCATGCAAATATAGTACAAACATATTTTGAATGGAGAGAGAATGGACAGAACAAATGCAACAAAAAATGTTAATCTATTTTCAGTAATTATAAAGTTGGTGGTATTATTAGCATTACTTTTGCTGAAACTGCTGTGTATGGGGAAAAGCAAACAAATAATAATAAAATATGATAATTCTATTATTCCCTATTTCCTTGAAAGCCAGGATTCTCAGTGTTTAAGAAATGAGATTAAAATGTAATATAGAAGAGATTTAGTTTTAAAAATCTGTGGACCTGAATTTAATTTGTAAGTATGAATTTATGAAGTGTCTAATGTTTCAGTTCTGTCCACTGAAAAGGCTTAGAAATATTGGGTTGGCCAAAAGGTTCATTTGGTTTTTAAGTAAAAATAAAAGACACATTTTTCATTTTCACCAAGAACTTTACTGAACAACATATTCACATGTTTTGTTCCACTACCTTCTGCCATTTTTCAGGCAACTTCATAATTCCATCTTCCCAAAACTGTTTATCTTTTTGAGCAAAGAACTGTTCCAGGTGCCTTTTACAGTCTTCCAGGGAATTGAATTTTTTTCCATTAAAAGAATTTTGTAAAGGCTGAAATAAATGGAAATCCAAAAGTGCAATATCTGGTGAATATGCCAGATGAATCAGAACTTCCCAGCCAAGCTGTAACCGTTTTTGACTTGTTATCAAAGAAAATACGGTCTTGTGTTATCCTGATGGAAGATTATGTGATTTCTGTTGACTAATTCCAGACGCTTTTCATAGAGTGCTGCTTTCTGTTGGTCTAATTGGAAGCAGTACTTGTTGGAATTAATTGCTTGGTTTTCTGGAAGGAGCCCATAATAGAGGACTCCCTTCCAATACCACCATATACACAACATCACCTTCTTTGGATAGAGAACGGCCTTTGGTGTACTTGGCGATTATTCATTTTGCTTGCCCCACAATCTCTTCCATTTCACATTATTGTACAGTATCCACTTTTCATTGCCCATCACAATTTGTTTTAAAAACAGAACGTTTTCGTTACATTTCAGTAGAGAATCGCATGCGGAAATATGGTCAAGGTTTTTTTTTGCTTAACTTATGTGGAACCCAAACATCAAAGCAATTAACATAACCAAGCTAGTGCAAATGATTTTCAATGCTTGATTTGGATATTTTGAGTATGTCATCTATCTCCCGCATGGTATAACGTCAGTTGTTCTCAATTAATGTCTCGATTTGATTGCTATCAACTTCAACTAGTCTACCCAACTATGGAGCATCATCCAGGGAGAAATCTCCAGCACAAAACTTTGTGAACTATTTTTGATACATTCGATCAGTCACAGCACATTCTCCATACACTGCACAAATCTTTTTTTGCGTTTCAGTTGTGTTTTTACCTTTCTTAAAATAATAAAGCATAATACACTGAAAATGTTGCTTTTTTTCTTCCATCTTCAATATTAAAATGGCTATACAAAAATTCACCAATTTTGGTAAGTTTTTTTTTTTTAATGCACACTGATATGACAGTTGTCACAGTACAATCTAACAAAATTTTCAAATGAAGTTAAAGACAACTAAGCGCTACTAGAGCCATCTTACGGAAAAAATGAACGAACCTTTTGCCCAACCCAATAATAACCAACCTAGTAGTATTGAGTATTCCTAGACCCCAGAACAGATTATGGTTTTGAAATACGATTTACCTGTTAAAGAAACCAAGGAGACTTGGACAAATGACTGATTCTCGATCTGGCACAGAAATATACAAAATATGCCTAGAACATCTTGTCAGACCAGATAGCCAGGAATCTAGCAGAACTGCAAGTGTTATGACTAAAGTACTCAAAGGTCAACTTGAAAAGAATCCCACCAGCCAAGGATGGGACAATTTGAACTTCAATAACAAAAATACTGCAAAGGATTAAAACGCATCATATGGGAGGAGACCTTCAAGATGGCAGGGGAGTAAGACATGGAGATCACCTTCCTCCCCACAAATGCATCAGAAATACATCTACATGTGGAACAACTCCTACAGGACACCTACTGAATGCTGTCAGAAGACCTCAGACTTCCTGAAAGGCAAGAAACTCCCCACATACCTGGGTAGGGCAAAAGAAAAAAAAAACAGAAACAAAAGAATAGGGACAGGACCTGCACCTCTGGGAGGGACCTGTAAAGGAGGAAAAATTTCCACACACTAGGAAGCCCCTTCACTGGCAGAGATGGGGGACGGCGGAGTGGAGGCTTCGGAGCCACAGATGAGAGCACAGCAATAGGGGTGCAGAGGGCAAAGTGGAGAGATTTCTGCACAAAGAATTGGTGCCGACCAGCACTCACCAGCCTGAGAGGCTTGTCTGTTCACCTGCTAGGGCGGGTGGGAGCTGGGAGCTGAGGCTCTGGCTTCGGAGGTCAGATCCCAGGGAGAGGACTGGGGTTGGCTGCGTGAACACAGCCTGAAGGGGGCTACTGCGTCACAGCTAGCCAGAAGGGAGTCCGGGAAAAAGTCTGGACCTGCCTAAGAGGCAAGAGACCATTGTTTCCAGGTGCGCGAGGAGAGGGGATTCAGAGCATTGCCTAAACAAGCTCCAGGGACTGGCACAAGCACGGCTACCAGCGCAGACACAAGAGATGGGCATGAAACACTAAGGTTGCCGCTGCAGCCACCAGGAAGACTGTGTGCAAGCACAGGTCACTATCCACACCTCTCCTCCCAGGAGCCTGTGCAGCCTGCCACTGCCAGAGTACTGTGATACAGGGACAACTTCCCAGGAGAACACACGGCGCACCTCAGGCTGCTGCAACATCATGCTGGCCTCTGCTGCCTCAGGCTTGCCCCACATTCTGTATCCCTCCCTCCCCCCCGGCCTGAGTGAGTCAGAGCCCCGTAATCAGCTGCTCCTTTAACCCCGCCCTGTCTGAGCGAAGAACACAAGCCTTCAGGCAACCTACACGCAGAGACGGGGCCAAATCCAAAGCCGAACCCCAGGAGCTGTGTGAACAAAGAAGAGAAAGGGAAATTTCTGCCAGCAGCCTCAGGAGCAGTGGATTAAATCTCCACAATCAACCTGAAGTACACTGCATCTGTGCAATACCTGAATAGACAACGAATCATCTCAAAATTGAGGTGGTGGACTTTGGGAGCAACTGTAGGCTTGGGGTTTGCTTGCTGCATCTAATTTGTTTCTGGTTTTATGTTTATCTGAGTATAGTATTTAGAGTTTGTTATCACTGGTGGATTTGTATATTGATTTGGTTTACTCTCTTCCTTTTTTTAAAATATATATATATATTTTTTCCTTTTTCTCTTTTTGTGAGTGTGTATGCATATGCTGCATTGTGTGATTTTGTCTGTATAACTTTGCTTTTACAATTTGTCCTAGGGTTCTCTCTGTCCATTTTTCTTTCTTTTTTAGTATAGTTTTTAGTGCTTATTATCATTGGTGGATTGGTTTTTTGGTTTGCTTGCTCTCTTTCTTGCTATTTTTTTCCTTTTTAAATTATTTTTAATTTTTAAATTTTTAATAATTTTTAAATGTTTTATTTTAATAACTTTATTTTATTTTTTTCTTTCTTTTTTCTCCCTTTTCTTCTGAGCCTTGTGGCTGACAGGGTCTTCGTGCTCTGGCTGGGTGTCAGGCCTGTGTCTCTGAGGTGGGAGAGCCGAGTTCAGGACATTGGTCCATCAGAGAACTCCAAGCTCTACATAATATCAATCGGTAAAAGCTCTCCCAGAGATCTCCATCTCAACGCTAGACCCAGCTCCACTCAACGACCAGCAAGCTACAGTGCTGGACACCCTATGCCAAACAACTAGCAAGACAGGAACACAAACCCACCCATTAGCAGAGAGGCTGCCTAAAATCAAAATAAGGTCACAGACACCCCAAAACACAAAACAGAACGTGGTACTGCCTACCAGAAAGACAAGATCCAGCCTCATCCACCAGAACACAGATATCAGTCCCCTCCACCAGGAAGCCTACACAACCTAGTGAACCAACCTTAGCCCTTGGGGGCAGACACCAAAAACAACGGAAACTATGAATCTGCAGCCTACGAAAAGGAGACCCCAAACACAGTAAGTTAAGCAAAATGAGAAGACAGAGAAACACACAGCAGATGAAGGAACACGGTAAAAACCCACAAAGAAGAAATAAGCAGTCTACCTGAAAAAGAATGCAGAGTAAGAATAGTAAAGATGATACAAAATTTTGGAAATAGAATGGAGAAAATACAAGAAACGTTTAACAAGGACCTAGAAAAACTAAAGAGAAAACAAACAATGATGAACAGCACAATAAATGAAATTGAAAATTCTCTAGAAGAAAATAATAGCAGAATAACTGAGGCAGAAGAACGGATAAGTGACCTGGAAAATAAAATAGTAGAAATAACTACTGCAGAGCAAAATAAAGAAAAAAGAATGAAAGAATTGAGGACAGTCACAGAGACGTCTGGGACAACATGAAACACACCAACATTTGAATTACAGGGGTCCCAGAAGAAAAAGAGAAAAAGAAAGGGACCGAGAAAATATTTGAAGAGATTATAGTTGAAAATTTCCTTAATATGGGAAACAAAATAGTTAATCAAGTCTAGGAATCACAGAGAGTCCCATACAGGATAAATCCGAGGAAAAACATGCCAAGACACATATTAATCAAACTATCAAAAATTAAATACAAAGAAAAAATATTAAAAGCAGCAAGGGAAAAACAACAAATAACATACAAGGGAATCCCCATAAGCTTAACAGCTGATCTTTCAGCAGAAACTGCAAACCAGAAGGGAGTGCCAGGACATATTTAATGTGATGAAAGGGAAAAACCTACAACCAAGATTAATCTACCCAGCAAGGATCTCATTCAGATTCGACGGAGAAATTAAAACCTTTACAGACAAGCAAAAACTAAGAGAATTCAGCACCACCAAACCAGCTTTACAGCAAATGCTAAAGGAACTTCTCTAGGCAGGAAACACAAGAGAAGGAAAAGACTTACAATGACAAACCCAAAACAATTAAGAAAATGGTAATAGGAACATACATATGAATAATCATCTTAAATGTAAATGGATTAAATGCTCCAACCAAAAGACACAGACTGGCTGAATGGATAAAAAACAAGGCCCATATATAGGCTGTCTACAGGAGATCCACTTCAGACCTAGGGACACATACAGAATGAAAGTGAGAGGATAGAAAAAGATATTCCATGAAAATGGAAATCAGAAGAAAGCTGGAGTAGCAATTCTCATATCAGACAAAATGGACTTTAAAATAAAGACTATTACAAGAGACAAAGAAAGACACTACATAATGATCAAGGGATCAATCCAAGAAGATATAACAACTGTAAATCTTTATGCACCCAACATAGGAGCACCTCAATACATAAGGCAAATGCTAACAGCCATAAAAGGGGAAATCGACAGTAACACAATCATAGTAGGAGACTTTAACACCTCACTTTCACCAATGGACACAACATCCGAAATGAAAATAAATAAGGAAACACAAGCTTTAAATGAAACATTAAACAAGATGGACTTAATTGATATTTATAGGACATTCTATCCAAAAACAGCAGAATACACTTTCTTCTCAAGTGCTCGTGAAACAATCCCCAGGATAGATCATATCATGGGTCACAAATCAAGCCTTGGTAAATTTAAGGAAATTGAAATCATATCAATTATCTTTTCTGACCACAACGCTATGAGACTAGATATCAATTACAGGAAAAAATCTGTAAAAACTACAAACAAATGGAGGCTAAACAATGCACTACTAAATAACCAAGCGATCACTGAAGAAATCAAAGAGGAAATCAAAAAATACCTAGAAATAAATGACAATGAAAACAAAACTACCCAAAACCTATGGGATGCAGCAAAAGCAGTTCTGAGAGGGAAGTTTATAGCAATACAATCCTACCTCAAGAAACAAGAAACATGTCAAATAAACAACCTCACCTTGCACCTAAAGCCATTAGAGGAAGAACAAAAAAACCCCAAAGTTAGCAGAAGGAAAGAAACCATAAATATCAGATCAGAAACAAATGAAAAAGAACTGAAGGAAACAATAGCGAAGATCAATAAAACTAAAAGCTGGTTCTCTGAGGAGATAAACAAAATGGATAAATCATTAGACAGACTCATCAAGAAAAAAAGGAAGAAGACTCAAATCAATAGAATTAGAAATAAAAAAGGAGAAGTAACAACAGACATTGCAGAAATACAAAGGATCATGAGAGATTACTACAAGCAACTATATGCCAATAAAATGGACAACCTGGAAGAAATGGACAAATTCTTAGAAAAGCACAACCTTCTGAGACTGAACCAGAAAGAAATAGAAAATATAAACAGACCAATCACAAGCGCTGAAATTGAGGCTCTGATTAAAAATCTTACAACAAACAGAAGCCCAGGAAGATGGCTTCACAGGCAATTCTATCAAATATTTAGGGAGGAGCTAACACCTATCCTTCTCAATCTCTCCCAAAATATAGCAGAGGGAAGAACACTCTCAAACTCATTCTATGAGGCCACCATCACCCTGATACCTAAACCAGACAAAGATGTCACAAAGAAAGAAAACTACAGGCCGTATCACTGATGAACATAAATGCAAAAATCATCAGCAAAATACTAGCAAACAGAATCCAACAGCACATTAAAAGGATCATACACCATGATCAAGTGGGGTTTATCCCAGGAATGCAAGGATTCTTCAATATACACAAATCAATCAATGTGATACACCATACTAACAAATAGAAGGAGAAAAACCATATGATCGCCTCAATAGATGCAGAAAAAGCTTCTGATAAATTCTGATTTATCACCATTTATGATAAAACTCCACCAGAATGTAGGCATAGAGAGAACTTACCTCAACATAATAAAGACCATATATGACAAACCCACAGCCAACATCATTCTCAATGATGAAAAACAGAAACCATTTCCTCTAAGATCAGGAACAAGACAAGATGCCCTTTCTCACCACTATTATTCAAATTAGTTTTAGAAGTTTTAGCCACATCAATCAGAGAAGAAAGAGAAATAAAAGGAATCCAAATTGGAAAAGAAGAAGTAAAACTGTCACTGTTTGCAGATGACATTTTACTATATATATAGAATCCTAAAGATGCTACCAGAAAACTACTAGAGCTAATCAATGAATTTGGTAAGGTAGCAGGATACAAAATTACTGCACAGAAATCTTTTTGCATTCCTATACATTAATGA
Source organism: Delphinapterus leucas (assembly GCF_059928025.1). Lineage (NCBI taxonomy): Eukaryota > Metazoa > Chordata > Mammalia > Artiodactyla > Monodontidae > Delphinapterus > Delphinapterus leucas. The sequence continues at coordinate 161,733,229 of NC_143131.1, forward strand.
TGAACAATCTGAAAGAGAAATTAAGGTAACACTCCCATTTACCATTGCAACAAAAAGAATAAAGATACCTAGGAATAAACCTACCTAAAGAAACAAAAGACCTGTATGCAGAAAACTATAAGACACTGATGAAAGAAATTAAGGATGATACAAACAGATGGAGAGATATACCATGTTCTTGGATGGGAAGAATCAACATTGTGAAAATGACTATACTACCCAAAGCAATCCCTATCAAACTACCAATGGCATTTTTCACAGAAGTAGAAAATTTTTTTCACAATTTGTATGGAAACACAAAAGACCCCGAATAGCCAAAGGAATCTTGAGAAAGAAAAATGGAGCTGGAGGAATCAGGCTCCTGGACTTCAGAATATACTACAAAGCTACAGTAATCAAGAAAGTATGATACTGGCACAAAAACGGAAATATAGATCAATGGAACAGGATAGAAAGCCAAGAGATAAACCCACGCACATATAGTCACCTTATTTTTGATAAAAGAGGCAAGAATATACAATGGAGAAAAGACAGCCTCTTCAATAAGTGGTGCTGGGATAACTGGACGGCTACATGTAAAAGAGTGAAATTAGAATATTCTCTAACACCATACACAAAAATAAAGTCAAAATGGGTAAAAAACCTAAATGTAAGGCCAGACCCTATAAAACTCTTAGAGGAAAACATAGGCAGAACACTCTCTGACATAAATTGCAGTAAGATGTTTTTTTTTGATCCACCTCTGAGAGTAATGAAAATAAAAACAAAAATAATTAAACTTAGAAGCTTTTGCACAGCAAAGGAACCATCAACAAAACGAAAAGAAAACTCACAGAATGGGAGAAAATATTTGCAAATGAAGCAACCGACGAGGGATTAATCTCCAAAATATGCAAACAGCTCATGCAGCTCAATAATAAAAAAACAAACAACCCAGTCATAAAGTTGGCAGAAGATCTAAATAGACATTTCACCAAAGAAGACATACAGATGGCCAAGAGGCACATGAAAAATGCTCAACATCACTAATTATTAGAGGAATGCAAATCAAAACTACCATGAGGTATCTCCTCACACAGGTTAGAATGGCCATCATCAAAAAATTGACAAACAATAAATCCTGGAGGGGGTGTGGAGAAAAAGGAACCCTGCTGCACTGTTGGTGGGAATGTAAGTTGGTACAACCACTATGGAGAACAGTATGGAGATTCCTCAAAAAACTAAAAATAGAACTACCATATGATCCAGCAATCCCACTCCTGGGCATATATAGTGAGAAAACCATAATTCAAAAGGATACATGCACCCCAATGTTCGTGTAGCACTATTTACAATAGCCAGGACATGGAAGCAACCAAAATTTCCATCAGTAGAGGAATGGATAAAGATTATGTGGTACATATATACAATGGAATATTACTCAACCATAAAAAGGAATGAAATAATGCCATACGCATCAACATGGATGGACCTAAAGATCGTCATTCTGAGTGAAGTAAGCCAGACAGAGAAAGACAAATATCTTATGATATCGCTTATATGTGGAATTTAAAGAAATGGTACAAATGAAGCTATTTACAAAACAGAAGTTGAGTCACAGATGTAGAAGACAAACTTGTGGCTACCAGTGGGGAGAGATAAATTGGGAGACTGGGATTGACATATACACACTACTATATATAGAATAGATAATTAATAAGAACCTACTGAATAGCACAGGAAACTCTATTCAATATTCTGTAATGACTTATATGGGAATAGAATCTTTAAAATAGTGGATATATGTGTATGTATAACTGAGTCACTTTGCTGTACAGCAGAAACTAACACAACCTTGTAAATCAACCATACTCCAATAAAAAAAATTTAAAATAAAATGGTAGGTAGAAAAATGGGCATACAATATTGTACATACTACACAACTCATATTCTGAAAAGACATTAGCATTGAAAATATATTGAAATGTTAATAGTAGTTATCTCATGGTTAGAACTATTGTTTTAAATTCTCTTCTTTGAATTAATCAAATTCTCTGAAATAAGATATTGTTTTTAAAAGGCATATCTATGTTTCCACGAGTTTAATGTGACATTTTAATAAATAATAAAATAAATTATTTTAAATTTTAAAAATAGAATAAAATACACTTAAAAATTTAAAAAGTAAATAGCGAGGGAAAATATTGGTAGAAAAGTCAGTAGGAAGCAGGACGTCAAGGTAAAGTATTAAGCATGGGAGACACTTGATGCCCGTTTAGTAGTTCTCAGCTAAGTGTAGAGACAAGCCTGTTGCCCAAGGTGCATGGATGAAGCTCTGGGCAGGGCAGAAGTGGCCTGGCCATCATTCTCCCTGGATTGAAGGCAGTGAGGGTGACAGGACTGAGCACAGAGTGCAGAGCTGGAAAGGGACCTTAACAATCATCTTGCCCAGAATCTCCAGACTCAGTGCTGCTGGGGACTCATAAGCCCCAAACATTCTTCAGCAAAGGTAGGAGGAGTGAGGAAGAAGGGAGCAGGGAAGACCCACACGAGCCCTGGGTGCCACTGAGAAGGGCCCACAGGGTACACAGTGGGCAAAACAGCCCTCTCCTGTCTGAGGTCTGGAGGTGAATAACACTGACCAAACGAGAAATCAAGGAAGCAGCCCAGCCAAGGAGCGTACAGCTGCCAAAATTGCCACGGTTCAGGGTTCTATTGCTGGAGCCACATGAGGAGTAAGCAGGTTGGTCCACCTTCCCACCTCTCTGGGGCTTCTCCTCCCTCACCCTCTTCTTCCCCCAGAACCAAGGGGACCCCAGAGACTCCTTGACTGGCAACAATTCACCCTAAAGTGTTAGCTGCCCCTGACCTGTGAGTCACTGTGGGCCATCTCCTTCCCTCACACACTCCTACTGATGCTGGGAGCCAGAATGACAAACAGAGTGACCAGGAACCAGGCTCTGCTGTCTCCACTGTTTCTAGCTGTGTGGTGTGGCCTTTCAGGTTACTTGGTGTCTCTGAGCCTTGCTTTCATCATCTGTAAAATGGAAGAAATAGCACTGTACTGTTAAATGAAACACAGTATGTAAAGCGCAGAACCTGGCTCAGAAAGAGTGGTCAGCCACTGTGACTATTCACACTGGAGCCAAAGCCTTGGGCACCCAGTTCACTTCCTCTCGCACGGCTGTGAGCCAGCTCTGCCCCTCCCTCAGCCAGGCCAGGCCCTGCCCTCACTTTTCCCCTTCTCCACTGCCCAGCACCACCCCTCCCTGAATCTTCTGCTCCCCAGGACCCCCGGAACACAGAAGGGGCAATGGGCTTACTCAAGAAGATGACTGGAGAGACAAGAGGTGTTATTTACTTGAAAGTTCGTGTCTCTGCTGAATTCATATGTCGAAGCCCTAACCCCCAATGTGATGGTGCTTGGAGGTGAAGCCTTCAGAAGGTAGTTAGGTTTAGATGAGATCATGACGGAGGAGCCCCCTTGATGGGAATAGTGCCCTTAGAAGAAGAGGAAGAAACCAGAGCCTTCTCTTGCTCCACCATGTGAGGACACTGCAAGAAGGTGGCCGTCTGCAAGTCAGGGAGAAACTGATGGTCCTGAGGACCCAAAACTCAACAGAGCCAGAACAGACCCCAGACCTCCCCTTCCAAACCCAGCCTCTGCCACATGCCTCAGGCCTTAGCAATGCAGACCTCAGAGGAGAACTATCTTCACTTCTTGATTTGGAATTCAGTTCAACGTTTCCCATATGAGCCTTCTGAGCCAGACACCAGGCTAGGGGCTGGAGCTTCAACAACAAATGTGAGCTTTGTTGACCTGAAATAAATAGACTGCCAGATGTTTCTCCAGCAAAGATAGGTTTATTTGGGATCAGCAGAGAATTACAATTCGGAGTCTGCAACCATGTGCAAGTCTCCTGCACAGCAAGGGAAGGAGAATGCTTTTATAGAGGGGGAAAAAGAAGTTGGGTGGGCTATAGTAAACAAAGAGTCCATGGCTTTTTGTTAGCTGCGTCCTTACCAGAAAATGAGTCTCTTCATCCCGTTGGGCTCTGCTATCATTGCAAGGTCTGAGAGCTCCCCCTTCTGCTCTCCCAACTCTCTTTAACTGAGGTTTCTGATTATTAATTTTTTTAATATTTCCTCCTTTGAAGCAAGATCTTGCTCTGAAAGCATAACTGGTCAAGAGTCAGGTTTTCTAGTCAGCGACTTTTTGTCTCGATGTCAAGAAAAAACTTTCCTGGGTATAGTGTCTCACGTTGGAGAGAAAGTGCACCAATTGGAGAGCTATTAAGGTCACATTCAAGTAACAAGGAGAGGTAGGAGAGAGATGTCTCAGACACTTTTTACCTAAAGTTCAAGATCATAGACATTGAAGATCATCTGAAGTGTTATGTATCATCAAAGGTTTGGTGACAAACTTGCAACAGTCCTGGTCCAGATTCTTGGGAAAGTTGTCTCATCAGATGTCATCTGCTTCAATTTAAGGAAATTTTTATTTTAAGGTCACCAGATGACGTGCAGGTCCAGTCAAGGTTTGGAACTTTCTTTAGCTGTATCATGTGAATCTAAGAGTCTATTCCTTGGAGTTTGGCAGCACAAGGTTGGTTAGCAGTACCTGATAGGAGTCTTTTCAGTGAGGTTAAAGAGAGTTCTTCTGGAGGTGAATTTTCCAATATGAAATATCTAGGTTGCAAGGTATGATGCTTAAGGCTTTCATCTCCCAAGAGCACACTGTGAAAAGACTGCTTTACCAAGGAATGGTTACTTTTAATAGAAGCAATTAGGTCTTTGCAATATTGAAGTATATCTCCTTTTATCATTTGTGGGTCAAAAGAAGCAGGAGACAAGTGCATCGGGCATCCTGTGACTATCTCAAAGGATGAGAGTTTATGGGTTACAAAAAGAGTGATCTTGAGATTTAGAAGGACCAATGGTAATGCTTTTGGCAAAGGTATTTGGAGGGCTTCTACGAATTTTTGCTGATTGAGTTTTTTATAAATATATTTATTTATTTTGGGCTGCACTGGGTTTTCGTTGCTGCGCATGTGCTTTCTCTAGTTGCAGTGAGCGGGGGCCACTCCTTGTTGTGGTGCAGGGGTCTCTCATTGCAGTAGCTTCCCTTGTCGCAGAGCACAGGCCCTAGGCACACGGGCTTCAGTAGTGATGGCATGTGGGCTCAGTAATTGTGGCTCGTGGAGCACAGGCTCAGTAGCTGTGGTGCACAGGCTTAGTTGCTCCGTGGCATGTGGGATCTTCCAGGACCAGGGGTCGAACGTGTGTCCCCTACATTGGCAGGTGGACTCTTAACCACTGCTCCACCAGGGAAGTCCCTGACTGAGTTTTAATAATGCCATTAGTGCATTCAACTAAACCAGAGGATTGAGGGTAATAAGCACAGTGGAATTGTAAAACCTGCCGAATAGCACCGTTTGTTAAAGTACTTATCCAGCAAATTGGGTTTTACCCCTCAATCACTATGAAGTTTTAAAGGAGTTTCTGAAGTAAGGATAACTTTTTCCTGATGGAATTTAGCTACAGAAGAGGCGGTAGTCTCCAAGAGAAGGCTTCAGTCCAGTGTGAAAACACACAGACCATGACTAAAACATATTTATATCCATGAAATGAAGGAAGTCGAATGAAATCCATTTACCAGACCTTGAATTGTCCATTGGGCCAATTAAGATGTCCTGGGTCAGGTACTTCCCTGCGGTCCAGTGGTTAAGACTTTGACTCCCAGTGCAGGGTGTGCAGGTTTGAACCCTGATCAGGGAGCTAAGATCCCACATGCCTCGTGGCCAAAAGACATAAAACAGAAGCAATGTTGTAACAAAATTCAATAAAGACTTTAAAAATGGTCCAGGGCTTCCCTGGTGGCGCAGTGGTTGAGAGTCCGCCTGCCGATGCAAGGGGCACGGGTTCGTGCCCCGGTCCGGGAAGATCCCACATGCCGCAGGGCGGCTGGGCCAGTGAACCATGGCCGCTGAGCCTGCACGTCCGGAGCCTGTGCTCCGCAATGAGAGAGGCCACAACAGTGAGAGGCCCATGTACCGCAAAAAAAAAAAAAAGAAAAGGTCCATATCAAAAAAAGTCTTTAAAAATAAATAAATAAAATAAAATGTCCTGGAGCAGAATGAATAGGGTTCCCTGGGTTGTACTTTATGTAAGTGGGGCAGTGTGGTAGATACTTTTTTGTGGCCTTGTTCATTTTTCCCCACCAACATTGATTAATGAATGCTACCATTTTGTCAGTAGACCAGTGGTTTAATGCATGTACAGTGGTGAGGAGTGGGAATTTTAGAGTCTCTGGTAGGAAGGGGTTATTATGTGGTCTGAACCAGAGTTTTCTCTTTTTATCAAATCAACAATTTTGTTGAATTTCCAATCTTGTTTTTTCCTCCCTGAGGCCAATTGTTAAGTTTCTCTAGCCAGTTTTTCTAAGTTATCATTTGGGGAAATATTCCTTTGGCCCATGACAGAGGTTTGCCTGCTGTTGGTTCCTTTAAGGGCAGCATTCCTTGCAGAAATGTCAGCAAGGTGATTTCCCTTAGCTTCCAGAAAGTCAAGTTTAGAATGCCCCAGAATCTTAATAATAGTTAAAGTGGCAGGTTAAAATATTGCATCTAATAATTCCTGAACGTGGGGACCATTATAAATTTTATTTTCACTGGAAGAAAGGAAGCCACACTGCTTTCACAACATTCCAAAATCATGAGCTACACAGAAAACATGTCTACTATCAGTATAACACTGGCGGTTTTGTCCTTGACTAAAGTACAAGCCTGTGTAAGAACCTCTAACTCAGCCTGTTGGACTGAAGTAGCCATGGTAAAGATGCTGCCTAAACAACATCAAAAGGAGTTGCATCTGTATATCCAGCACAATATTTACCATTGTCACCTTTTAAATAGGAACCATCGGTGAACAGTGAGAAGTCACTGTTACTCAAATTTTCTGCAAATCATCATGAGGAATCAGAAAGTGATCCATCAGCATTAAACAGTCAGGAGGGACATCAAATGGAGGGAGAAGAGTAGCATGGGTAAGGATATTAGAATATAAAAGAGTTACATAAACAGCATTAACAAAAGGACTTCATAGGAGGTGAGGCAGCTGACTGAGAAGTGTTGACTGTGATGAGGATTCTAGAGAGCTTCTACTACATGAGATACAAAAATGGTTAAAGGGGATCCCACAATGATTTTCTCAGTGGTCTTAACCAAAATGGCTGTACCCGTAATGACACTAAGGCAATGGGGGTATCCCTGTGCCATTGGGTCCAGTTGCTGGCTTATAATACCCTATAGGTCGCTGGTAGTCCCCGTATAGTTGGATGAACAGTCCAAGGGCATTCCCTTCCTTTTCAAAGACAAAAAAAGGTAAAAGGGAATCTGATCATTGGGATGCCTAAGGGGCAGGTGAGTTCATCAAACTCTCCTTTAAGGCCTTGGAAGCTATGTTGTCATGTTCTTCCCATAAAATCGGGACGCGGTTGCTATTCTTTAGTAAAATATGCAGAGGTTTGGTCATGAGAGAAATTTGGAATCCAATTTCAGCAATAAACAACTAGCCTGAGAAAACTTCCCAGTTGGTGCTTAGTTTTGGGTTTTGGGAAATGTAGGACACTATGAAATCTATCTGGATCTAGGTTTAGCTCTTGTTCTGATATCAGATACTCTAAATACCAAACCTGGGTTTGCTTCATCCCCCAACACTGAAATCTGGTGAGTAAAGGGGGCCTCTGATGACCACCAGCCTCGTAAAGTGACAAATGTGAGGCAAGGGAGGTACAGGGTGAGTTGGGAGCAGACTAAGGCCTATCATAGACAGACTAGTCACAGGAGGCCCATCCAATAGACTGCAAATTCCAAAAGTGATTAATGTAGGGCACAATATATATTCTTCATAAATATGTGTATTTAGGATATATTATACTTAAGGAATATTAGAATAGCCTCACTAGCTTTCAAATATTTTATCATCACCCAGTGAAAGAAGAGATATATCTTACATCTTTACCCAGCACCCAAGAGGTACCTATCCATTGATGTAACTGTACACCCAACTACATCCAAGATTTTAACGGAAACAAAAGTTCCACAAATAAATAAATAAAATATAAAATACTTAGTTTTAAGGGTGGTCACTCTAATATTTTCTACTCAACTGTACTCCATTTTATTTTATTTAAAAGATAGCTGAGAGTATATATAAAATCTTTAAAAATTAATTTATAAAAACCCCCTGAACTCATAGGTACAAAGAACAGATTGGTGGTAGCCAGAGGCAAGAAGTGAGGGGTGGGTTAAATGGGTGAAGGTGGTCAAAAGGTACAAACTTCCACTTATAAGATAAACAAGTCATGAGGATGTAATGTACAGCACTACATAGTGACTGTAGTTAACAATACTGCATTGTATATTTGAAAGTTGCTAAAAGAGTAGATCTTAAATGTTCTCATCACAAGAAAAAAAACGTGTAACTCTGTTTGGTGATGGATGTTGACTAGACTTATTGCAGTGCTCATTTTGCAATAATACAAATATTGAATCATTATGTTGTATGCCTGATATGAATATAATGTTATATGTCAATTATACCTCAATTTCAAAAAACATTCTGAGTGTGTCTGTGAGTGTGTTTCTGGATGAAATAAAAATAAATAAATCCATTTAGTCATTCATTCATTAAAAGATTATGACTCTTCAATTCAAATTGATTCCAAAACTGAATGGTGTTGCAATATTTTACAAGTGTCGATCTAAATTACTTTGTCCAAGAGACAATAAATAAGCTAACTGATAAACTGAATAATCACCTAGTGTGCTAATTTCCCACCTTTTTATCTTCGTACGTTAGTTGTAAATAGAATACATCTGCATGTTATATGATGAGAAAGAGAGAAAGAGAGGTTGGGATTGTTACTGAGTCCAAGCTCCCTCTGCTCACGGCATGACAGGCCAATAAATCAGAGACGAGGTGTTGAGGCAAGGAATACGACTTTATTCAGAAAGCTGGCAGACCGAGAGGATGGCAGACTAATGTCTCAAAAGAACCATCTTATTGGGGTTTGGATACCAGTTTCTTTTGTAGAACAGAGAGGGTGAGGAGATGAGGAAGTAAAGTAAAAAGGCCATTACGTTTTGCAAATGTCCCCTGGAATGGCCAGCCTCAGAGGGGTTGTGTTAATTTCTTCTTTCTTGCAGCCATCCACAGGGGGACAGGGTCAGGATGCTTCCCTGAACAAAGGCACTTTGGTTTAACATTCAGGCAGAGGGGCAAGGTTCCCCAAGGCAGGCCATTATGTGTAGACAGTATCCCTTTAGTGAACAAAAGCAGCAGAAAGCAACGGTTTTAACCTTTAGTAAAACAAACAGATCCAACATGTGGTCAGATTTGTCTCTTCCCTGTTACAGAAGGAGAGGGAGCGACTCTCCTTTGCCTGGAGTTCTCTGTGGTCCGGACAAATCTCCAAAACTCTGGGCTCGTACAGCAGAATTTAGCGGGGTGCATCCTATACTTGTGCACTCATGTGTGTGTCCCATGACCCACATACAGTCTTAGAGATTAAAGGGAGGCACAGGCCCCCGGGTGTAAACATGAGACACCCACAAACATAATCACCTCCACAGTGGCTCCACATACACTCCCACATACCATCACACAGACAGAGCCTGCCATCTCTTCATTCAACACAAAATACACAATAATTGCCTCTAACAATGTACACTTACATCCACACTCAAGCACACGATGGGGAGACAATACTACCCCTGCTCACCCGCGAGATATAATCACCTACTGCCCCCTCTCTTCACCACCCACACCTAGCCAAACAGAGCTGCTAATTAAGAGCCAGAGATACTCAAGTGCCTGGCCTCCAAGGAGGGGGCCCTGTGATGGGAAAGGGGGACACTACATGCTGAACACCTTGTGTTTTGGTAATTCCAAGGGGGCACCAGCAGCCTGGCCAGAGATGGATGGGCCAAACTGGAGCAACTGCAGTGCAGTCTCCTGCTGGAGGAGAGTTCCAGGTGGGGAAGGTCCCTGAGAAATGGGAAGGTCCCCACAACTCAGCTCCCTCTGTCCTAAAGATTCTGAAAAAAAAAAGCTACTCTGCTGTCTCAAATTTAATGAATATTTTGAGCTCCCCGTTCAATAGATATTTATTGAGCACTTACTATGGGTCAAGAACTGGGATACAGCAGTGACCAAAATGGCATTCCCTGACTTTGTGGAGTTTCCATTTTCTATAGAGGGAGACTATAAATATATAGGCTATTAGAAGATGACAAGTATTATAGAGAAAATAAAGCAGGAGGCAGGTGAAGCGTGGGGCAGGTGTGTGGTCATAGAAGGTATGACTGGGAAGGTAGCATTTAAGCAAAGACTGTAGAAGGTGAGGGCCACTGAGAAACCTAGGGAAGACCATTCCAGGCAAAGAAAACAGCTCATTCAAAGGATTAGGCTGGAGCCAGCCTGAACTGTTCAGTGACCTGCAGGAGGTCAGTGTGCTTGAAGCCAAAGGCAAAAGGGGAAAAGAGTATGGACCAGGTGGAAGAGTAATAGGGGCAGAGCTTGGTGGGCGCTTGGAGGGCTCTGTAGGCCCTCAGCTTTTCCTCTGATCAAAATGAAGAGGCATGGGGTTAGGGAGACAAGCAGAGTGGGCCCTTTTCTGACATATTTGAAAAGATCCCTCTGGCAGTCCTAAGCCTTAAAATCAATATGGACCCCATCTGGCCAGGTGTCCTGCAGGTCGACGAGCCTGGGGAGAGCCTGGGGAGAAAACTGACCACTGGAGCAGCAGGCAGGAAGGTGGGGAAAATGGCCTCGGGTTCATCTCAGGCTTGGACGGACAGCACCATAGGTCACTGATTCAGGATGGGACCGCCACCAGAGGCACCAGGAAGGATGCTTGTTGCACGGACACCCCAGTACCACAAACAACATCTCCACTACCACACCTCTCCAGTCTGCACAGCTCCATCACACATACCTCCACCACACACAGCTCTACTATACACACCTCCTCCACCATCCACCCACACACACCTCCATCACTCTGCATCTCCACTACATATACCACCACACACTCCAGATAGCCACCCAGGATTGCTACTTCACCTAAAACTGGAACCACCCCAGTCACTTCTTGTCCCCTCCTTTGCTGTTTTAACCCTTGGCACTATCATCACCTAACAATGGAAGGTACATTTTACTCTTTCATTTTGTCTGTCCTTAGATTGTAAATTCCGTAGGACCCTTGATGTTTGCCTGCCTTATTCACCACCGTATACTCGGGGCCTGTACGCCACAGGTACACAGGCGTATTTGAGAGTGACAAAAATGAAGGAATGTGAATAGTGGAGTTATTGTTCAGTACAGCTATTTACTGTATGCAGACAGGAACTACTCGAAGGCAGGGGTTATTTTCTTGATCTTTTCAGTGATTTAATAAACGCTGTTATGTGCCTGCTCCTTGACCCCATGTGTCCAAATCTGGAAAGTACTTGGTATCCATCTTGCCATTTTTTCCCTCTTTCCCTCCCTTCTTTTTCCCTTCCCTCCCTTCTCATTTCCTCGCTTCCTCCCTCCCTCTGACCCTCCCTCTCTCTCCCCCCCCTTCCCTCTCTCCTTTCCTGACTCTCTTCCTCCCTCCCTCTAACCCTCCCTCCCTGTGCCCTTCTCCTTCACTTCCCTGTCCCTCCATCTCCCTCTCCCAGCCTTCCCCACCGTGCTGCATCCCTGTGCACAGAGCATCTCATAGGACAGAGGCACAGCCTTGCTTCTGAGCACCTCGGGGTCAGAAGCGCCACTCTACATGGGACAGACGGAATTTTAGGATCAATGGAGCCAGGATAAACCTCATTGAGCAAGTAGAAAATCTGTGCCAAATATATAAGCTGGTTCATAGGCAATGATAGTTCATTGGCAGCTTTTAATAGAAGTTCAGATTGTGGAGGGACATGAATCTTCTCATGTCAGGGCAAAGTGGGGTTCAGAAACAACAGACTGGACATGTGTGATGAGCCAAACACACAGCAAACCCAGGCAGAGAGCCAAGAAAGACAACGGGCAGGTGTTCCAGCCACCTCCTCCACAGCCCCACCCATCATGGGGAGTACAACACTGACCCCAGACGTGCAGGTGGGGTGAAAGTGTGGGAGAAATGGGTTTCCAGGAGGAAGAGAGCAGCTTGGAGACACACAGGCAAGGGCAGAGTGCAGTCTGGGCGACAGGCACCACTCAACTTGTGGACCTTCCACTGTGCTGCCTCATCCCTCCAAGGGGCACCTAAAGGCTGCTGGTCAAACCAGAACTTTTCCTCCATGTGCAGTTCTTGAGAGAAGGAAGACCAGGTTTCAAGATGGAGAGATAGGGCTTCCCTGGTGGCGCAGTGGTTGAGAGTCCACCTGCTGAGGCAGGGGACACGGGTTCGTGTCCCGGTCCGGGAAGATCCCACATGCCGCAGAGCAGCTGGGCCCATGAGCCATGGCCGCTGAGCCTGCGCTCCGCAACGGAAGAGGCCACAACAGTGAGAGGCCCGCGTACCGCAAAAAAAAAAAAAAAAAAAAAAAAAAAAGATGGAGAGATAAGCCATGCATGGGGCCACCCCAGGTCACCCCAACCTACTCCCGGCAGGATTTGCTGGGAAATGAGCACAGGAGCTAGGTGGAGGGAGGTGGTGAGAGGTAGAAACCAAGGGTCAGCCCCACCCACCCAGCCTCAGGTGGCCTGTTCCTGCTGGGTCATTGATTGGTACGCTCTTGCACATGCTCCTGTTGCATCAGAAGGACTTCTTCCTAGACGTCTGCTGAGGGAAGGAAAACAAGCCTTAGCATTTGGTTTTGGCTAACAGCCCTGAAATCCCACCCTTTTCTCCTTGTACTCCAGCAGGGCCTGTCAGTGGAGATCTGAAAAGCAGGAGGAAGTGAGACCAGGAAGCCCAGCCACAAGGGGACAGGAACACAATGGGTACATCCTTGCCCTGGACTCTGAACTCTGCCCACTCTCCCAGGTGCTGATGGCTAGGCTCAAGCCCTGACCTTGTGCCCGTGCCCTACCTCTAAGCAGGCTCTTGGGCATGTTGGCCCCTCACCTTCTCTCACAGCACAGCCTTTCAGGATGAACTTGGCAGACACTGTAAGTAACCCCTCTTCTAACCAGCCTGCCACCCCCGAAGAGGGTGTGTTCATCTCCCCCTGACCTGAGGCCTGGTCTTCTTCCATCTGGACCAGCACCCTTCCCTGGGACTGGCTTCTTGGTGAGCTGGTACAAGGGCTGGGGTGGGATGGGACATCTGTGACCAAAGGAGAGATGCCTCTCCCTGCATCCTGTCATTTCATCTTCTCATAAGGGTAAGATGGTCTTGGCGTGGCCCCAAGGACAGTCTGTCTCCCTTTTTCCTGGGAGCTGATGTAGGCAGAGGAGGACGTGTCTCAGGGGCAGGCTCTGCATGACTTGTGGGTGAGTCAGCCTCCATGGGGGTGAGGCGGGTGGGTCTGGAGCTGTACAAAGTCAGGGTTTGTGTGTGCGCCAACCCCTCCTCCTGGTTCCATGATCTTTCTCCCCTCTCCCTACCCTGCATGCCCCACCCCTTCAAAGGCCTCCATGCAGTTTGTGAGGTTCTGCATTACGCTTGCAGAGGAGAGTGGGGAGGTGCAAGGCCCACATAGCCCACGCACCATGTCTGTTTCACTCTACTTGACACCTGTGCCAAGAGGAGGACACAAGGGCAGGGCTCAGTGGTAATCTACTGTGTGGGATGCAGACAGCATGAGCAGGCCGGGCTCCAGAGGGCTCTCACACCCCAAGCCATGGGTGTGGAGGAGGAGCTGAGCAGGTGCAAAAAGAGGAGGGCAAAGGGCAGGGGGTGAAGGCCAGGGACAGGCCCTGTAAGACTGCAGGCAGGGCACCTACCCAGGGTCTCAGCCTGCCTGTCTCAATGTCTTCCTCCTTCTAGTTATCGGAGCCTCCATGACCTGCTCGTATCTCCTCCCAACCTCCACCAGCCCTACCCTCAGTGAGCAGGTTAATCCCCAGGGGACTATGGAACAAATCATCTTCAACCCACCCTTCGAGGGGCCCCTTCCCTGAGTTCTGTCTCATTCCAGCAGATGGCAAGTAGGAAAGGCCCTCCCAGCACAGGCCCCTCAAGAACAGAGTCCCTCAGCACCCAGTATGGCTCCCCCAGGATAGACCTCCCAGGATAGACTCTCCCAGTACAGATTCCTCTAGCACAGACCTCCTCCCAGAACAGGCCCCTCTCCAGGACTGACTCTCCTAGGACGCATTCCCCAAGCACAGGTCTGAGGTCTTGCTAAACCCTCCCTTGACCAATGTCTTCATATTCAGGCATCCTGAAGACCCTCCTCTCTTCTGGCTCTGAGTAAATTGGAGAACAGGTCCAGGATGCTTGATGAGGCAGGGGCTGGGGGAACCCCCAAGCAGAGCTCACTCTGCAACCAAGGCACAAGTACCTGGGAAGCTGGCAGCCCTAGCCCACATAGTCAGGTCCCAGTTCTAGGAACATGGGTCCCAAGACACACCTGGGAAGCCTGTTCCCCACCATCTTGAAGGGGTGTCCACCTCTCAGGACTGGGGTTCTGTGGCAGCCCTGCCGCAGCACTGCCCACCCTTGAGAGCTAATCCGCTTGCTGGGTCTCTGGTGTGCTCCTCTGTGTGGTGTCTGTGTGCACATCTGTTCTGTCAATGAAGTACCAGGGCTTGAGTCAGATGTTGGTCACATTTTTTTCAGTCTAGACCTGCAAGAGTTCCCCCCAGGAAGCACAGCTCAGGGCATACTCAGAAGCCAGGCAGAGCTGGACTCTCAGCTCAGACACGTGCATGCAAATATGACCAGGCCTCAGTAAGTCCCTGACTCCTTCCCATGAGCCTTGGCCTCCTCATGGGGAAACAGCAGTAGTAAGAGGACCGGCCTCCAGGTGTATGGGTGGGGAGTGAGTGAAATAACATCAGAGCTGGATTAGCAGGAGTGATGTCATACCTACACCCTGGGCCCTGGCAACACGGGGCACCCCTCCAAAAAGGATGAGGGCTCCCCAACAGTTCAATAGTGGATATTTTTTAAACATAAACAAAAATCAGAATTTTGTTGTACTCTCTTCTATTGCAGTTTGGCAATGTTTTACTGAGAATTTCGCTTGTCAGTACTTGGGGTATCTAAAGCCCTAATTGGGTCTCAGAAGTGGTGCAGGTGGGCTGTGGGACAGGGAGGTCCTCAGCAGACATCAGCCTGAATCCCCACCAGCCTCACACCTGACTGCCTGCTCCCCCTTTCCCTCTGGGCTCCAGCCCTCCCCAGGTCTCCTCATGCCCTGTGCCCTCCTGTCTTTCTCCAGAATGCTTTTTGCCACCTGACATACTATTCACAGTTTTGTTTATTTTCTCTCTCCTCCACTGTTATCTCCTTCCTCCCTTTTTTTAATTTAGAAAAAAGCAATTTTAATTTTAGCATGTGGGTACTTTTTATGATTTAGAATTTGTTTTTAAATTTTTACTATAATTTATATATAGCATAGTGCAGATATCTTAATTGATGAAGTTGTGTATGTTCATACACTTGAGTGACAACTACCCAGATGACAATATAAAACATTTCCATCACCCTAGAAGTGCTCCTTTCCAGTCAATACCCTCAAGAGGTAATCCCTACCGTTACTTTTATCCCCAGTGGTTAGTTCTGCATGTTTTTAAACATCATGTATGAAATAATATAGTATGTTTCTTTTGCTCAACTTTATGCCTGTGACATTTACCCATGTTGGTTGAGAAGGGTTATCAGTAATTAGTTTTGTTTTCTTTGCCTAATTGCTTTTTTTCTGCTGGGTAGTGTTGTATGAATATATACTTTATATATATTGTTTATCTATGTGAGTCTGAGTTTGGGGCCATTATGAACATTCCTGTCTGTGTCTTTGGTGGACATATACACTCATTTGTGGATATATACTAAGGGAGCGGAATTTCCAGATCATAGGGTATACATATATGTAGCATTAGTAGATAGTGACAAACGGTTTTCCAAAGTGATGGTACCAAGTTACACACCCACCAACGCTGTATGAGAGTTCCAGTTGCTCCACATGCTGGCCAGTACTTCCTACTGTCAGTCTTTTAATTTCATCCATCTCTAATGGCTAATGGATGTTAAGAGGAATCTCGCTGGGGTTTTAATCTCCATTTCCCTGATGACTAATGATGATGCCTGTTCATTTGCATATCCTCTAGTGGAAGTCCTGTGTGGTTTTTTCCTAAGGGATCCCAGGCACTCTAGTAGGGTGTTCAGTTAAGATGTGCTGAATGAATGAGTAATAAATGAATCAACAAATGAATAAGATCCATCAGAATAAGAGGCTTACCCTCACCCCTGGCTGACACTATGCCTATCTCCAAAGATCTCCAGCACTTTGTAGATTTGTCTCCTTTGGTTACTGTGCATGAGAGGTGTGGCAGAGTTGGGGCACTTTGGGAGGTGATTAGAAAGGTCTGAAACAGGATGCCAGCATCCCTGCTGAACAGCTTGGCTAGTACATTGCTAAGCACTGCCAAGCTTGAGGCCCCCTTCCATGGCTCTTGGTTTCAGAGAGCAGAGAGCAAGGTGTGCCAGAAGTGGGTGCTGACACATTTACACATTTACTACCACTTTCTACCCAGTCAAATCCCACCCTTTCTCTGCAGCCTAGGCTGCACCTGGCCTTTGTGCTCCACCACATCCTGGGCAACCCCAAATCCCCACCACTCAGCAAAGGGCGGGACAGAAGAGGGTGGCAGTTCTCAGAATGAGAGGACTACAGAAACTATAGCAGACTTGAGTCCCAGAAGTGGGAGGTGTGCGTGGAAAACAAAAATACACTGGGAACCCAGAAGAGGAGGAAGTGCAGGGCTCGCAACCAGAGTTAAACCCCAGGTGGGGAAATCTAACCTGAAAATCCTGAAGCACAGCAGTAGGGGGTGACCAGGAAGCCCTTGTGGGAGGATCCAAGTCTAAGCAGAGGTGAAAAGAGCAAGGGCACTGCCTGAATTCAGAGAAGTGGTACGTAATCATCCTCTGGCCTCGCTGCTGGCCGAGACGGGCACACAGCCCCACACCTCATTCCTGCATTCACTGCTAAAGCACTCTTTGAGCACCACTGCATACCCATGCTTCACTAAGCATCCTAGATAAAGAACTGCAAGCGCCCTGATATCACATAGTTCACACGCCAGCCGAATAGATAAAGGCATAATCATGCAAAATTAGAGCTTTAGTAGAAATAAAGGCAAAGTATACCAGAGGCTGGGCAGGGTTAAATTAAGGGGTTGCCATAACCTGACTTGCATTTTTAGAACTGTCCTTCTGGTGGTAGCCAAGGTAGAGAAGGGGAGAGCCTGAGGCAGTGACCATTGTGAGGGATGTGGAGAGGGTGTCTTGGCCAGTTTGGGGAGGGAGCCTTAGCAAAGAAGTTGTGGGGACTAGTGAGAGGCCCTGGGGAGGCAGAGCTGAGGGGGCTGGAAACCTGGAGGCGAAGACCCTGGAGAAGGAGGACTCAAATCTACTTCAGGGTTTCTAGCCAAGGAAACTGGAGGGGCAAGTGTTCACTCAATCCAGGTAAGGAGAGGCAAGGAGAAGCAGGTCTGGCGGCAGGTGGAGAAGAGGAGAGCACTGGATTCTGCCTGCTTATCCCCCCTTCAGTCTCCCCTCTCCAGCACCTCCCCCAGGCCCTAGAGCTGATGCAATTAAAAGGGTGGGAGCTGGGAAGTTCAAGGCAGGAGAGAATACAGCTCCTAACTATGCCCACATCTCCCAGACAGACCTGAGCCCCAGCAGGACCAGCCTGGGGGCAGTGAGCTCTCTCCTGGGGACCCGAGAACCATGCTGAGAGTCTGTGAGTACCCACAGCTATCCTGCCAGGCCAGGGCTCTAAGCTGGGCCTCCCCTACTGCCCTGCCCCTGGGCCTAGGGCGACTCTACTTTCCAAACCAATAATGGAAACATATCATCTGACACGTGTATTTTGGAGGGGACAAAGGGAAAAAATTTCTTAAAGACCTAGGATGGGTGGTTTCCACATCTACACTGTCGACTAAAAAAATAGTCACAACCTAAAAGTTGAGAGTTATGTTTTATTTGGCAGGAATTTTTAGGACTTCAAGCCCATGAGGCAGCATCTCAAGTAACCCTGAGAGAACTGCTCCAAGAAGGTGAGGGAGAGAGACAGGGTATATAGAAGTCTTGCAGTGAAATGGCAGGTAGTCTGACCATCAAAAGATTATTGTTAATTAAAGAAAACCAGATATCCCAAGTTAAGGAATTAGGGCTTTTCTACATATGGGAAGATGCAAGAGTCTGGGCTCACTGAAGTCATTCCTTTGATATGTGCCTCAGCTATCTGGGGCCAGTATCCTGTGTTTTCACATCCTGAGTTTCCTCAGGGCTCACCGTAGGGAGTGCCTGCAGTCTGATGGCTGCTAGAAGGCAGGTATGCTTTCCTTCCTGAGTTTCTTCAGGGCTCACCAGCTCATGTTGGAGGACTGCATTCACTGATGACTGTGACATCCTTTGTTTACTGATATGGCTGGCAATATTCTGTTTATCAACACCTCACTTACATTTATTCATTTATACAGCAAATAGTCACAGTGGAGCTATAGCTGTGCCAGGTGTGGGGCCTCACTGGAGTGGACAAGTCAGACCTGGTCTCTGGCTCTCAGGGCAGGCATCCGGGCTGCTCAGTGGTGTCTCCACCCCAGCGATAAGATGCAGCAGATCTTTAAGGCAGTGGTTGATTAGTTCAGGAGAGTAAAGAGTGTATTGAGGGCTGTGGGTCTGGTGTCAACTTACCTTGGCAAATAATGAATACCTCTGTGGCACCAGGGCCAACACAGATTCCCTGGTCTGGTTTCTGCTGGGTGAAATCAAGAGCTCAGCTGGATAATTTGGGTAGCTCCTTTAGCTCAAAGATGTGTTGTTCTGCTCTCCTCTTTAGCTGGGGAGGAGCCCTCTGCCCAAAGGGACTGACTTTCCAGGGCCAAGCAGCGGATGGGAAAGTGTAACTCCACGCAAATTTCCTCCACTCAAAGAACTTGTGTTTCCTAGAAGGCCCAGCTGTGCATCTTCTTGTTTCTTAACGGCTGAGCAAGATGCTGTAATTGCTTACAATATTAAACACTGCTTTCCAGCAATACAGCTCTGTGGTTAAAATATAAATATCACAGGCGGTAAGGAGACAAAGAGACAAAACTTACGACTTCAGGATGGGTCAGATTCCATTTCTCACCTCAAGGAAGGGAGAAGGGATAAGCCCCACTCTTGTTCCTTGAAGAAAAGGTGGATGGCTGAGGGTGGAGGAAGGCTGAATTCTGAAATGTATGTGCGTAAAAGAAATTATAAAGTGAAAGTAATTATAAGTAAAAGAAATTATAAAGGCAGGCACATGGGTTCTCAGAGGGAGGCTGAAGAAGCACAGGAGGCCCTCAGGAGAGTGGGAGAGACAGGGCAAATAGAGTCAACCTTTAGACTGGTAGACTAAAGGACAGACAGTCTGGGCTGAGCAATGCCCCCAAGCTTGAAATCTGTAATGAAATGCAGAGGGCAGAGGGAGGCATTGTAGGAAGCCCCAAAGGGTTT